>NC_138244.1:17639192-18239192 GCF_964197995.2 Scardinius erythrophthalmus
GCTCCTTATTATGTAGCCGAATCTGTGCTGGTTTGTATTGGCCGCCTCCAGTTTCCCCTTTGTTTTGCCTCCAGCTAGCGCCATGACGTAATTGTGACGTCGGCGCAAAAGGGGTCTATATTTAAATATAAAAAATATACTCACACTGTTATACACCTCGGGTCATTACCAACCCTATACAATTTTTACAAAAAAATAATGTGAAAACAGGTAATCTCATATAATATATATATATATATATATATATATATATATATATATATATATATATATATATATATATATATATATATATATATATATATATTTTACAATAAATTAATTGAGGAATACTATATGGTTGATGTCTAACTTTAAAAAATGAATGAGGAGGAGGGTAGTGAACGACGTTATGCATGCGTTTAAAAGTTAATTGTTAATTATACCACAGTTAGTGTGACAAAATGTGAAAAATGAAACATTATTGTAAAATTTTACCACATAATTTCTTACTTGCAATGTCATTTGTATTTCTTTTCTTTTTCTTTTTGCTAAAATCCATAATTTAAACTGAGTCAAATGCAAAAAAATAGTTGTTTTTCTTTTATTCTTATCGCGGTTATCTTAATTCAAATTTTTAAGAGGCACAAGGATCTGCAGCAAACAGACGTAACTGTCACTCTGACATCCTCCGCTGTGAACAGACGTCTGACCTTTCTGAAATGTCACTATATTCCTTCACAGCATCTCACTGATAAGTGTCTTTTTTTCCTTTTACCTTCAGTTTAAACTTCTGGCCTCAAATCTTTGAGGGCCAAGTGTGTCATTCGACAAAACGTGTGTCATTTGTGTCCCAATGAATGATGAACTGATGTCAACTGGTTAATATAGGAAATCACATCAATAAAACCAACTCGTTATATACTCATTAATTATATATATATATAGAGAGAGAGAGAGAGAGAGAGAGAGAGAGAGAGAGAGAGAGAGAGAGAGAGAGAGACGTAGATAGATAGATAGATAGATAGATAGATAGATAGATAGATAGATAGATAGATAGATAGATAGATAGATAGATAGATAGATAGATTTCCCGTATTTCCCAGTGAAAAGGAATTTTGAACAGAGGGCAGGGTTTTACTAGAGCCCTTATTAGACATTAGAGGTGTGTTCGACATCGGCTGCGATTGGATGTAACCGATCGGTGAGAGTAGCCTCGTGCAGGCGGGAGGAGCTGCAAACGGAGACGTGAAGTCGGACACTTTCTGGTTCCCGTAGTGACCGCTCACGTGGTGTTTGCATACTTTACCACAGCTGAAGTGAAATGAATGCAATATTTGCCAAATAATACACAGATGTTTCAGAGACATTTTCGATACTTTATGCTTCATACAGCATCTGTTTGAACAAGAATAAAGTTCAACATAAGCTACTATCAATGCAGTGGAGTCTAATTAGTTTTTATTTGATACACATGACACAATATAACATCGCAACTACATGAAAAGAGCGTTTACTGTTATAAAAAATGATTTGTGAGCTTTAGAGGAACTAAAGGTGTTCGAATAAACACGAAACACATGTGATCGTTGTCATGCGATGAATCGATGAATACGGCCAATCGTGGAACAGCTGTGTCGTCATCAGCCCTCGTGCAGCCGCTCTTGGAGAAGCTGCGCTGGCTGAGTTCTCCGGCTACTCTCGATTCGCTCTCGCGGTACTTTGATGGCATATCACGTGGCATCGGCGCTGTATCAAGTCGGACAAAATTTCTAACCAGCATGCACTGCTTCAAGTCAGCCGCCGATCGGTCTGCGCAGAGCTGCATGAAGTCGAACAAGCCTATTCTCTGGTTTTACTCTAGCGCTCCTCCTCTCCATCTCTGCTCATAACAGACTAACGATTTAAGGGGAGTGGTTAAGCGTTTCCCAAACCAAGCCATCAAACCTACGTCATCAGAGAAGGAACGCCATACTTTTTAGACTTTGTAACTTTTCAGACTTCGATTAAAGATTACGACGGCAAACAAATTTTTTTCTGTGTATTAACTTGCACGGATTAAGTGTTCACCACAAGACTAGTAATATGCGCTAGCAAAGTAAATAGGGTCAATTTTGATTTTAGTTGGACTTGAAAACACAAGCATTTGAAAACAATACAGTTCCCGTCTCTGTAAACTACAAAAACGTGAATTTGCGAAAACGGTTAAGTCATGCGTATTACATGTTCAGTCTAGCCCGTATATCTACATGTGATATTGTCCATATCCCCCCTTATTCATTTTCAACTATTGTAATTTTTTTGACTTGCAATAAAAAAAAAAGCAATTAAAAAACAAAACAAAACAAAAAAAACATGTTCAGTCTATGGGCGCTGTGGCATCGCCACCTACTGGCCTAGCATGAACAATACAGCATTTTCAGTAGTTTTCGTGTATCTGTGTGAACTTTCTGACTTTTTAGAAAAGTCCAAATTGTGAGATTACCAATTACCATTTGTAATTTTTATTCCGTGGCGGAAACAAGCTTCCATAATAGCCTTAGTGAGCATAAGAGAACTTTTGAACGGTAATGTATCAGAATTAAACTGTTGTAGTTTCATGATCTTGAGCACAGGAAATTGATCTGTTACAGAATACTGTTATTTGTCTGAAGTGATGATTCATTAAACTGATTCATTTGAAGTGAAATTAATGATTTTGACGCAATCAGCAGAAACCTTATGCAAAGGAACTCCTCCACAGCACAACTGATTAACATTTGTTGAAACAGGTCTTATTAGTCACAAGAACAATTCCACTTTTTTTAACATTACAGGAAGTTAGGAAGAATGTAGGTGTCTACCGTATTAAAGCTGAAAACGAAAGGCCTTTTCTTTTTGTACCTCATAAAACAGGGGTTGAAATGATACAAGGTTGAGTAAACGACACAGTTAAAAATTTTGGTGAACTATCTCATACCATGTTTTTTGCATATGTTGTTGTATATAACATGCAAGTGATTCACCAACACCAAATAAGGAACAAGTACAGTCCCTAAACTATCCCTCCAGTCAAAGATCAAACAGCTGTTATAGAGTACAGTAATGCTGAAGCTACCACAGAGACACTGGATGGAAGGTCTCAGGAAAACCCTGTCCACCAGCGTGACACACACTGTTTCTGAGGAGGCTGCTGTCCCACATGTGAGAGGTGGGGAGAACAGATCAGACCAGCCCTGGGCAAAAACCACAAAAATACAGTACACACACTTTAACCCTGATGAGTCAGATAATTATTCTGTGCCGGGCTGCTACAATGACGACCTCTTTACTGACATGATGTGTTTGGGGACACTGATTTTAACGTTTTGATTTTATTATATATTCATAAATATAATATATTTTATTATATATTATATTTTATATAATTATTATTATTTATATATATAAAATTATTGAGGAGGCATTCAATATTATAGATGAATAAATAAGTTAGTAAATAACATTATTTTGAATCATTTATAATTTATCTATATATTATATTATAATATTAAATTGTACGTTTTAAATGTGGTTTATTTATTTATTCATTTAAATTTCTTTCTGTGAAATTATTTGTTTTTAACTGTCACTTGGTTTAATACTTTGTATTATAATTAATGCTGTACATAAAATAAAAATACATGTATAGGCTATATAAAATATATAAAATGTTCCCCTAAACTTTCGGTACATAGACATTATTTTATTTTTAATAATTTATTTTAATAAAATCAACTTTGTATTATAATTAATAGTGACATTCCGACATTAAGAATGGCCTAATTACCCAAATTATTGTTTTATAGCTTTTATAGGCCTAGTATCAAGTATCATACTTGTGTTTTCAAATTGGGTTTACCTGACTTCCTGCAAGTACAAAACCCACCGATACAATCAGAAAGAGAGTATGTGTGTGTGTGTGTGTGTGTGTGTGTGTGTGTGTGTGTGTGTGCGCGCGCGCACAGTGAGACCACATTTCTTTCCTCTGCGCGTTCCATTTCTCTTCAGGAAACTGTACGCTGTCGCTGTGATCTATAAGAATGTTTGTGTTTTTCCTCCCTCCCTCGCGCTGTCATTCATCCGAGAGCCGAGCGTCTTACCCTCTGTACAACACTCTGTTTTTCCAAACCCAGCGTGGAACAATGTGTGAGGTGAATGTCAGCGAGGTATAACAGTCAACACACCTTCATAATGTTCTTCAGAAGTGTCTCAGACGTGTGAGACTGAGGACAGTTTTAATCTTGAGCAACATGACACTCAAATCACACTTCACGCTACCACGCGCACCAACAGGTACGTCTCTGGCACTCCATGTCCAAGATTTTGCGATGGTTTGAAGGAATATTAATCTACAATCATTATTATGTTGGTTACACTTTATTTTAAGATTTCCGTGTCTCAGCGTATTTACTTATACATTGAAGTACTACGTAATAATTATAAGGTTACGATTAGGGTTTGGTTAGTTACATGCAATTATGCATAATTTATATTTATTAGGCTACTAAAGTAACGACTTGTAACGTGTAACATGGGCACTGTAAAATAAAATGATACTTATTTTTGTTAATTATTTAAGTATGATATATGTGTAATATTTGTTTAACTTTTTTATTATGAATATTGCAATAAATTGTGTGGTAGTGTGAAATTAAAGTCACTACGCAATAACTTAAAAAGTTCCACTTAACTTGAATACGTTAAAAAATGACTTTAATTTAAGGATTAAAAAAAATAAATATATTTAAAAAAAATACTTTAAGGATTAAAAACTAAAAAAATGTACAAAATTACACATACACACTTGTACATACATATATATATATATATATATATATATATATATATATACACACACACACACACACATATATATATATATATTATATATAAAACAAGCAAAATAAATAAATAAATAAATGTTCCCATAACTTTCAGTACGTAAACATAATTTTAATTTAAAAAAATGTAATTACATAAGTAACAATAAATAAATAAACAAGACAAGAAAATAAATGAGAAAAAGAAAAATAGAGTTAGTATTTGTGGATTTTTGGTCATTGAGTCAGTATTTATAGAAGTTTTTATCAAAAAAAATCAATAACTTGAACAACCAATCAATAATAAGAAAGAAAGAAAGAAAGAAAGAAAGAAAGAAAGAAAGAAAGAAAGAAAAAAGGACCCTAACAAGTGGCTTTGTTAGATAGATAAATAAATAAGCCTGCTGTTATTGAGTCACTTTCTTTAACAAAGTCATTTACAAACATTTCATTATTTAATTGAATTTTTAAACAGGAAAAATCAATAAATCAACCAATAAAGAGAGAAAAAAGGAATCTATAACAAACGGTTTTCTATGGAAGTCTTCAACGAAAGTACAGTGAAGTGAACTGATGGTTTTACACTTATATTCATATAGGATCTGTATGGAGCAGCGGACACTGTAAAAGACAGTACAGCTGGAAATCGCAGCTTAACTACCTCGCAAGAACACATCCAATGATGGACCAGAGGAGGCCCAAACCTCACAGGTTCCACTCCGGCCTGGTGTTTCGCCTAAAGGTACGTGACACGCAATGGGGCACTTAAATCCCACGCCACACCTGAATGTGACTGTAATGGAATCAAACAGTCAAGCTAATTTTTAGTGGATGTACAGTATGACATAATTTCCTCTCAAGATGACACTCTTTTACACAGCTGTATCACTTGTAACGTGATCTAATTTAGGCTTCCGAGATAAAATTACAGTAAATGTGGGCTGGCGTGCCGTGATGTATTGATACATGAAATTCATGGGAAATTTACATGACTTTCGTCCGTTTCGCTTTCACTGAGAAAGGTGCCTTGTGTGGTAAAATATAACCATGCCGAACTGACTCTGCTCTGGCATGATAAACAAGAACAATGGCTCTGTTGAAACAGCCACAGGCGTTTTATGACGTCGCCGGGAAAATAGGCAAATGAGCCCTGCAGGGTTTAGAGCCGGTGACACTGGACATCGTGTGCGTCGTCTCATCTGCCTTTCTATATTGACACAGAACCGTGTGAGGATGGACCACAGCCAGCACGAAGGAGACGTCCAGGACAACACTGAGAGCAAACTGAGGGAACTGGCCCTGAAGTGGTTTACAGAGACCCAGGCGCCTTTAATTCTCCACAACGGCAACTTTCCGGAATGGTTCCAAGGATTTATCAGCAGAAAGTAAGAAATGTTTCTGAGAAACAAGCTTTTAGAACAGGCAACAGATGTTTTTAAGCGATACTATCTGTAACGTGATGTTACGACAGCATAAAAGACGAATTCTTCCAAGAAAAAAGCTTGTTCATTTCAGGTGTTTTGTATGGGGTTATTGGGAACACTTTACAATAAGGCATAACAACTAACATGAACTGACAATGATAAATATATTTGAACTTAACTTAGTTGATAAAAATGTTAGTTACACTTTATTTTAAGGTGGCATAGTTACACTTTACATGTACTTACCATAGTAATAACAGTAAATTATGCTATAATTACACACAACTAACCCTCAACCAAACCCTAATCTTATAACCCTACAGTAAGTACATGTAGTTAATCAATATTACTCAGTACTTAAATATATATAAGTACACTGTAACAATGACACCTCACAATAAAGCGTAACCCTTTACTTTAAGATGACATTGTTACAGTGTACTTATATATTTAAGTACTGAGTCCTATTAATTAAATGTTAGGGTTAGGCCTTGGTTTAGGGATAGTTACTTGTAATTATGGATAATTTGCTGTTATTACTATAGTAGGTACATGTAACATGTATAAGTGTTACCAAAATGTTCATGTCTATGTTAGTTCATTAACTAATGTTATCTTAAAAATCTTAAAAATGTAATGTTGAGACTAACATTAACTAAGATTAATAAATGCCATATAAGTATTTTTCTTTGTTCATATTAGTTAACTAGTGTTGACAAATCAAACCTTATTGTAGGGTGTTACTGAGTCAAACCTGTCCTCTCTTAAAGGAAAGGATCTTTGTTGTCATGGATTGTTCCATGAAGAACTTTAAACACTCGTGGAATCTTTCCATTCCACAAAAGGTTCTTTTAAAGGGATAGTTCACCTAAAAATGAAAATTGTGTCATCGCTTACTCACCATCAAGTTTTTCCAAACCTGTATGAGTTTCATTCTTCTGTTGAACTCAAAAGAAGATATTTTGAAGAATGTTGGTAACCAAACAGTATATGCAGCCATTGACTTCCATAGTACTTTCCCCCCCCTACTATGGAAGTCAATGGCTACTGTCAACTGTTTGATTACCAACATTCTTCAAAATATGAAAATATGAAAAAATATGAAGTGTCCCTGTGGACTGGTGTACATAGGTCAAACAAAACGTCAACTTAAACTGAGGATAGCTGAACACAAAACAGCAATTCGTACTCAGAACTTAACATATGCCATGGCGAGGCACTATAAGCAGGCCAATCATGGTTCCCCTGCTTCTTTGAAGTTTTGGGGAATTGAGAAAATCTTACCTTCACCCAGAGGTGGTGACATTATTAATAAACTCCTATGCAGGGAAGCGTTTTGGATACATACACTTAACACTCGAGAACCTCTAGGTCTAAATGATGAATTGAGTTTAACATGCTTCCTTTAAACACCTAAGCATATTAAAATACAGTGTTTAAGATTAATATATTTTTACTCCCATTGTATTGTGAACTTTATAATAAATTTTTTTTTTTTTTTTTTTTTTTTTATGTGGGCACTTGCCCTTTAATGATTGTTTTATGAGTGTGACACCTTGGTTCAGAGGGATGTACTTTTTTGGGTGGCCAACGCCCCCTTAATCACACCTGTTGATGATCCTTATTAATGGCTTCATTGCTCATTCTCTCCAAGGACTCTGATGAAGATGTAACCACATCGAAACGTTAGTCTTTTATTTATTGTTATGCACCTTTAATAAATAATTTAATCAGTAGACATCTGTGCTGCACCGGCGATTCCTTTTGTTTGAATTGTTTTGTCCTGCCCTGGTTGCACCGGATTGTCTGTGGATTACAGAAGCGCAGAGAACTCTCTTTTCAATTCTTCAAAATATCTTATAACCTTATAAATACGTAACCAAAAGTGGTTCTTCAATGGCATTGCAGCGAAAAACCCCTTTGGAACCTTTATTTTTGGAACCATTACATTTGGAATTTTCAGTAACATAATCTCATACTGTTATGCAAGCATTATTCAAAGTTGGAACTCTGTCATAATTTGTGGTGGTGTCGTGTTTCACAGGGATGCAGAGGAGCATCTGAAAGACAAGGAACTGGGCTGTTTCCTCATTCGGCTCAGTGATAAAGCCACTGGATACATTCTTTCATACAAGTAAGTGTACTTACAAAATAAGGGTTGGAAATGTCTATGGTGTACCATTTAGCATTGGTCTTTTCCTCCAAAATGACTCAGCTAATAACCAGATGTTTGCATTTCCTTTAAACATTTCAAATGCAAACTTTTGGTTGCCTTCCAGCATTTTCTGGGGTTAATCTTTAGCTTGTGATGTCAATCATTCTTAAAATATCAGAATGTTTTCAATAATTTTTTTTTTTTTTTTTTAATTTACTGCATTTTTTTTAATGGTGCAAATAATTGCTTTTCAGAGGTCGCGATCGATGTCGGCACTTTGTCATCAATCAGAATAAAGATGGTCGTTTTATTGTGACGGGCGACACAGAGATGCACAACACTCTCACTAGCCTCATTGAATATTACAAGTCAAGACCCATTGAACCATTTGGAGAATATCTGACGCTCTCATGTTTTGAGGTGAGTTTGTATTGTATAGCCTATACACATTTAGAATATTATATATTTTAAGAACATACTTATTTATTTTTATTTTACATATTAGAGTTCAAAGGTTTTGGTTTCAGTAAGATGATTTTTTAAGAAATTAATACATTTATTCAGCAAGGATGCATTATATTATTCAAAAGTGACAGTAAAGACATTTATAATTTATAAGTCTACTTCACATAAACACTGTACTTTTGAACTTTCTGTTAACACGTAATACCAACAAACTATAATGTAGCCTAATAATAAATATTAAATGTACATTTAGCATTTTCAGAAGAGCTGCCCTGTCATGCAAAAATCTAAACATGTTTGTGTTAATTGCTCAGTGGAAAGAAAGAGAAGTAATGGGAACCTGGTATTTCTTTGTTTTTTCTACATGTGTCTAATAGACATGAACAAGTTCTTTGAAAAACATCTATGACCTTTGAAACATGTCTCGTCTTCATGCTCTATGTTGACTATGGTTTCAATAATAAACATACATTTGCATAAAGCATCCATATTTATCCATGCCCACGTTGATTAGAGTATTACAAACTTGAAAAGTATTAATTTAAGGTACATTTAGAACAAATAAAAAAATGTGTGATTAATCACGAGTTAACTCATGACAATTATGCGATTAATCGATTAAAATTTTGAATCGATTGACAGCCCTAATATATATATATATATATATATATATATATATATATATATATATATATATATATATATATATATATATATATATATATATATATATATATATATATATATATAATGTACAAGGCGAGCATAGTACCTAATATGCTATTGCTTTTCTAAACTTTTTTTATTTTTTTATTTTGCAGTCTTCCACAAGCGAGCTGTATGATGTAATTCACTTTGACCTAAGGGAAAAGCCAGGACTGAGTGTTAATGCTGTGAAGGATATTTGGGGCGATCAGCGTAAAAAACATGACTCAATGCAACCTCCCGCCTTGCCGCCCAAGAGCAACAGAAACACACCGGTATGTCACATTTGCCATTTAATCATTTGAATTCAATATGGAATAATAGTGTTTTTTGTAATTCATTTTAATAGCTATTACTTACGTTTCTTAATTAGTTGATCGGTTACTTTGTTGCATTTATTAAATTGTTAAAAAAAAATCATGCATACTTAATTTACTGATTATAATTGTGTGTAAATGTGGTCACACTTTATATTGTGTCTTTAACTATATGTGTAATACCATATAATTAATCATTTGATACAAAAAAATATGTTTTTACATTGTACTTATATTAAAAACATTACCTGCTTGCAATTACTGGTGTATTTAAAAGCTGTAATTACATATATAATTACACTGTTGACCCTTCCTTGACACCTTAACCCACCCTTAAACCTACTTAACCACCTAACCCGACCCTAACCACACCCGTATCCCACCTCAATAGCAGCAAATGTGTTTTGGTAACACTTTATTTCACAGCGTGCTTGTTACACGTTACATGTGGTTAGTATAGTAATAGCACGCAACTAACCCTAAATCAGACCCTAATCCTATAGTAAGTAGTAAGTTGTATTGTTACTCATTACTTAAATGTCTAATTACACTGTAACAGTGACACCTTAAAATATTAAAGTGGGTTACACCCTGTTACAGTGTAATTATACAAATAAGTACTGAGTAATATTAATTAACAACATGTACTTTCTATAGGATTAGGGTTTGGTTGAGGATTAGTTGCATGTATTATGCATAATTTACTGGTAACTACATGTAACAAGGACACTGTAAAATAAAGTGTTACCATAAAGTGTAACCGTGTTTTGCAATACAACATGAACACAATAAGGAAAGTAAGTTGTTAAAGACACCTAATATAAAGTGTGACCGTAAATTAAAGTGCTTAAACATCTGACTGTAGCTTCATATCTGGATAATTCTGATTTCCTTTCACAGGCAGTGCCTCCAGTGCCAAGAAAATGCCCTCCTCTGAAAGCCGCTTCCTTGGATGTGAAGTCCAGCACAGAAAGCGTGCTGTACACGGCGATAGACCTGCAGAAGTCCAAAGGAAGAGTCAGAACGCCAACCGAGGGCAAAGACATTTCACTTACCGCTAGAAGGGAACTCAGAGCCCAGAGACAACAGAAAATCCCTACCACAAACCAAGGAATCATTTACTCCGAGCTCATGGTGCCGAACTGCAGAAGTCAATCCCTACCGTTCCTGGATGATGACTGTGAAGAAGAAGAAGAAGAAGATGAAGGACACTTTAATAGAAGAAGCCAACCGCAAATCTCTTCCCACGTACAGAGGGAACCGCTCAACAGTTCCTCCACCAACATGTTGCCAGGTCTTAGCAACAGCCTGGATGTATTATGCAATTCATCACTGTATCAATTAGCCGGAACACCTGGCAACCAAAACATGGCGGGGATGAGAATGTCAAAGGTCAGCGCGCAGGAAAGCGATGCTATGTATGCCGAGGTGCCTCTTGAACCCGTTCCAAATCGCTTCCTGGTTGACGACACGTACGAGCAGATTCCCGACTCGCAACCTACATCAAGAGCAGAGGAGAAATCACACACTAATACCTACGAGACGCTAACAGACTTAAAACCCAAGCAGATTATTTCTGCCCGGGCCATTAAGGTGAGTGTTGGTGTGATTTTGGTATAAACATTTCTAAGAATATTTATGAATATTTTTAGTTGAACATAATATTTAGAGAAAATTATTGTAATAACGTACCTGTTGTTTCCTGTAGACTGATAAATGGAAATGGCTGTCCCCGGAATACTGGAAAAAATAACTTCTTCACCCTCGGAGAAAAATCATCAAATTACACTAATAGTGAACCGTTGTTGACGAAAACTACTTCCATCCACCCAAGCTATTTCTGATTATTGAATACTAGAATAGTACAGCTTAATTTTTCACCATATTTGTGGCATATCTGTGAAATGTTGAAATGTTAAAATAATATTTATTAACTTAATAAACGTATACATATCTGAGTGTCTTTGTCTTGACAAGTTTCATTCTTGTTAGTCATGTGATTGGTGTACCTCATGATAGGCCCTTGTGAAAAAGAAGTGTGCTTTATTGTATTGAATGTGCACTTGTAGTGTACTTCAAATTTGAAAAGTATATATTTTTTAAAAACTACTTGCAGATATCATTAGTCGACAAGAAGAGGCTTAGTCGGCCAAATTTAAAAGAGATAGTTCACCCAAAAACAACAATTCTGTCATTAACTCACCCTCATGTCGTTCCAAGCCCGCAAGACTTTCATAAAGTTCATAAAGAGATCTTAAAACTAATCCATATGAATTGAGCGGTTTAGTCAAGATTTTCTGAAGACACTCGATCGCTTTATATGATGAACATATTCAATTTAGGATTTTATTCAAAAGCCTCAGGTGTGGCTTATCATTAGAAACATGTTGTAGTAGCCTAATGTTAGCCACTTTACATGGCTGCCCGCTCTAAAGTTAATGTTAACCTGGATAAATGTGCACTGTTATTAGACGCAAATCCAAGTGTACAGGTAAAGGTAAAGGTAAAGGAGTGTGGAAGGTAAATTAGTACCACGCTTACTTCATGCAAAAATAATAATAATTCAGACGTGAGCTGTGTGGATGGGGTAGACTTGACAAATGTCATTACACCTACATGTCTCACCCAGATTATTAGCTGCCCTAATTTATTTTGATGTTGACTCATATTTGATATTATTGCAATTCAGTGAGGGGTGTGAAAGCATGACTCATATGAAAAGAAGAGAAAATGTCATTTATGTAGGCCTATATGGTATAATAAAATGTTGATATTTTGAAAAGTAAGCTTTGAAGCCTCACTTTCACTTTCAGTTTTTTTTTTTTTTTTTTTTTTTTTATATAGTAGGCCTGCACAACAATTCTTGTCTCATCCCCACTTTATTGGCCATGAGCCTATAATTATTAATACACAGAGTGGGAATTGGAAGCTGTTAAAGTTTACAGTCTTCTAAATTACCTTACTTGCCAATAACAGAGACCATCTGTGAAAGTGCACATCTGCCTTTACGAGACTCAGTACAACTGCTGGAAACACAGAAAGACAAGATGTCATTGTGTGTGTTCTCTTTCATGGCCTTTCACTGAGTATTAATCGAGTCAAATGACAGATTTCCGGTAGAAACACTTCACACATGTAAATAAGGAGGCTACTATTTGGAATTGAACATTAAGTTCAAGCAAATCTAAAATCTATATCAAATTTCCGAGTGATTGTGATCTTTTTGTAGGCTAAATGCATTCATGCAGGCGTAAACACATCTATTCGGGCAATTATTTAGGCCACCAGTAATCCGATAGATGAATTATGCTTATGGTGCATTCAAGTCCTCCTGAAAAGTTAATATTTACAGGTAGGGAAGTCTTAATTTTCAGCAAAAATATGATCTGCTTCTATAAAATAATAAATATGCTATCAGGTGTAGGCCTATAGCAGTTAACAAACATAATTATGCGTTGGAGTACTTATATATACATATTATACAAATATATATGTGACAGAGGTCCTATTAACTGTCAAATGATTAATTTCTATTTATTCATTAATTGTGCTTGTTAGCTATTAGTAATCAACCAGCTAACTGATTTAATTATTTGTTAATAAACAGCTAACAACCAGCGAATACTCATTATGACTAATGAGTTAGGCTAGTTTAAGGTTTCTATTTATTCATCAGGTGCTTGCTAAGCTATTAATAACCAGCTAACTGATTGAACTTAGGCTACTATATATTCATTAATGCTGCTTATTAAGCTATTAGCCATATGCTAATACTTATAACATGACAGAGGTGAGTTAGATTATGTAAACGGCTTTAGTTTTCTATTCATTCATCAATTGCGCTATATGCTATTAGCAACCAGCTGAGCTAACTTCTTTGCTTATTAAGCTATTAGCAACCAGCTAACTGATTCAGCTTAGGCTATATTCATTAATGCTGCTTATTTGGCTATTAGCAACCAGCTAACTGATTTAGCTTAGGCTAAACTCATTAATGCTGTTTATTAAGCTATTAGCAACCAGCTAACTGATTTAACTTATAGTGCTACTTATTAAGCTATTAGCCATCAGCTAATAGCCTACTCATGATAGAGGTGAGTCACATTATCTGTAAACTGCCTTAGCTTTCCTTTTATTCATCAATGATGCTTGATGCTATTAGCTATTAGCAACCAGTTATGATCAGCTAAGACCAGCTAGAATCCAGTTATCATGATCCAGAACACAGCTACCATCTTAAACTGTGTTTTCAGACTCAAATGAACTGGTCTCGACAACACTGCTAGCTGTTGTACGCCCTGTAGAACAATAAGCGCAGGCAACATAAAACAACCATGACAACCAAATAACATTATTTGGCTCATGCAGAGTGTTTAACAAAAAAGCTAAACTGTCTACTTAACTGTATATGGATTTAAAATATAGGACTACTGATCATAGTAATTATGCATAACTACACGATACTGCACATCACATCATTAATCATTGTTTCCTAGAAAATTAAGCACATCACAAAGAAACTTCCTCACTCCATATAGAAAGTAGAAGTGATATCCTCACATGTGATTTATGTCTGAAAGAAATTTATAGCGGCCTTTCTGACTCCCTGGAGAAGCAAGACTGTGATTTGCACGCTTACGCACAAACTCAAGGGACCAAATGGTGTCGGACAAGATCTCCATGTAAAAGGGGACAATAAAGCTGCCAGCAGTGACTGATCTGGTTTTTGTGGGGAGCAGGAATCGTAAATAAGAGACTCATTCCATAGACAGCGTAACTTCAGGCAGATTTAAGAAAAGACGAGACGGCCTACAAAATGTATCCTTCTCTGTATGACACATACACTCTGTGTATGATGAATGGCATCTACCAGCAGGGGCTAATGAGGCTAAGCTAACCAGTTAAATGTTCCTTGCAACAGAATATGTATACTTCCCTACTATATAGTAAGCAACATTATTGTACTATACAAGTACACGCATTCGCTATGAAGTACTTTTTTAACAGTTGCAAAGTTCATTCCTCATCAAATGCAGAAACTACTCAGGCAGAATGAGATTTCAGATGCAGCTTTTGACCACCATAATATCTATTAACGTAATCCTAAAATCAAAACGATTAAACAAGCTGTGTCCTAAATCGCCGCCTATACCCTTATATTATCAAGTGCACTCATTCAGTCCCATAATGCACGGCAGCAACTACCAATTTACACTCAATGAATACCCATAATGCACCATGAATTCCTGCGTCTTGGCAGTAGATGCCATGCTAGTGGAAACATACAGATGTACAGTGATACCTTTTTAATTGATTATGGTTTAATTAAGGTTTATACAAGCAAGTTTTCATTCACTCCTTCAATATGACTAATGTACGGAATAGTTATTGAGGGTATGGGGGCGATTTCGGATACAACCACTGATCCAGAAACACATGCTACTATGCTAAATCGCATTAGCATATGGCTACAGTGGCAAAAAAGACTTGGAATTCTAATGGATGAGAAATGAAAAATGTGATGCAAGTCATTGTGTAAAGCCTAGAATGTTGTGTTTGCGGATTCAAACAAACGTATCGTGTTTCCTTGTCTACAGTTATTGATCAGGAGATTAGCCTGCCTGACAAAAAAGCCATTACTTGAACACATCCAGTAATACTGATATATCCTGCCCTTGTTATCGAACTGGCTCCTTAAAACACACAAAAATGGATGGTTTTGAAACTCCTGGGATGGCAAACATCACTGAGCTAATAAGATTAGAGGGCAGCCAAGGCCAGCACAGAGTGTGTGCACAAACCACCTTGCATGTGTGAGTCGCTGACGTCCTGTTTTATGCTCTGCGTCCAGAAGAATCAATGCTCTAATGCCTACATTACTGTCAGCAGCCGGAGTGTCTGTATCAGACTGGAACAGAAGCACATCTAAATCAGCAGATGCTCAGGGTGAGAGGCGCAATTAACGAAGGCGCATCATCAGCACTTACATCCCATTGGAGTTTTTAATACAGTCCTCATAAAGGGAGTTGAAGGTAACGGGATGAGGAATTAACTGCATATTAGCGCAGGCGGCCTTATCCCTAATGACCGCACACCGCTGTGATATCGCTAAAACGGTTCCTCAACAATCCATCCAGGCATGCCTTGTTTTATGTCTGAGAACCATTTTCGTGGTTACATAAGCCCTGCAAATGGGACCTTTTTGGCAATTAACAAAAGCCCAAGCGCATTTTTATTTATTTTAACGTCTGTTTTAGTTGTTTTTGGTACGTGTATCGCACAGAACTTGTCTAACGATAAAAACAATGTTAGAAACTTTAACCATTTCAGATAATCAGTGCTTTATTGGAATTTAAAGGGATAGTTCACCCCAAAATGAAAATTCTGTCATTATTTATTCACCCTCATGTAGTTTAGAGGTTTAGAAACATGAGGTTGCAGAAATTATTTAAATTTTTGGGTGAATTATCCCTTTAAGATCATTTTGCTACTAAATGAGTGCTCATATTAAACTTATGATTTCCCTCCAGTGGATGATAAAATAGTTTATAGTGAAGGCATAAAAAGTGAAAATTATGACAAAGAAACATTATTATGAGATAAAGTCATAATAATGACAAACTTTGTCCTCAATGACTTTTTATCTCATCATCATGACCAAGTCAAAATTATGAGACAAAAAGGCAATTATGACTTTTAAAAAGTCAGACAAATTTATGACAAAAACAGTTGAGAAAATCATAATTATGACAATTGCTACAAGTCATTATTACGAATTATAAATAAAGCCATTATTATGAGATAGAAAGTAATTATTATGAAATAAAATGTTGAAATTATTACATAACACGAGAGGACAAGTTATAATTATGACAAAAAGTCAATGATGACAAAGTCGAAATTGAAATAAAAACTATTATGACAAAAATTTGATTTTCAATTGATATTGACACAAATATGATATAAAAATTGAAATTTGAGAAAAATTAATAAATATGACAAAAAACAAACAAAATTTTTTTTTTTTGATAATTTTCATGTAAGGCCTATGTCGTAATTATTTTTTTTTTGCCATAATTATGACTTATTTATTGTGAAATACCAAAGCATGACTTTTTTCTTATGTGACTGAAATTTGCTTCCATACAAAACATATCAAGAGACTAGATAAAATATATAATCTATATCTAGGGATGGGGTGGGTCTCTTTTGACTTTGACCTAGCAACCACACAAAACAGCCTAGCAACCACATAGCAATGCCATAGCAGGCTCCCAAAATGTCCAAGCAACCATATATCCATATGACTCATCAGTCCACTATCATGCAATGTATGAAATGACAAGATCTGCAGGATCACATACACACCGTCATCACAGCATATATATTTACACCTTAAACAATCTCCTTGCAAAAACGGTAAAATGAGCTTGAATCAATGTTGGACGGCGTTAAGAGGACAGTTAGCGGTTGACCCAGTAAATCATCAGCTGAACTAACATGGCCAAGGACAGCTCTGTGCATCTCTGGGTAAAGATTTACCAGGCTCAAAGTGCGCGGTGTATAATCATACGAATGCTGAGGCAGCGCTGCTCCTAACGATCTCATTCAGCTTTAAAAGTCATTAAAGTGGAATACGACAGATAGGCTGAAGAATCATTGTTGGCCCATCTTTATTGTTAAGGCTGGTTGGTTTGCAGCTGCAGGGCTTGAACTAGAGCGAGAGGAGGACAACGGAAAAAACAGGGCCAGCACTGGGATTGCAAAAGTTTGGAATCATGTACAGTACAAATATTTATAATAAAATTAACCAAAAGTGTCAACTCTTAAGCAGTTAATGCAATAGGCTGGTAACCAGAAGACTGCTGGTTCGATCTCCAACATGAGCAAGTCGTAAGGTGCTCCAGAGGGATTGTCCCTTTAAGTTCTAATATTCCGCATGTAAAAACATGTTTTGCCAAGTTTGACATTGATACCAATGCCTTTAAAAGGATCGTTTAGCATAAAATGAAAATGTAGTCATTTACTCACCCCCATATTCTCCCATTGAACACACAAAAAAACATATTTGGAAAAATGTCTCCAGTGTTGTTTTGGACCCCATTGACTTCCTCCATTTTTCTGCAAAAAATTGTACAAGCTTTGAATGATACGAGGATGAGTAAATTATGACCGAAATGCTTCCAGAGCAAAAACTAAAGGCAAACAATGGTAGACATTTATCCTCCAATGTGGAGTTGTCTGTTCAAGAAACATCAGCATTGGTATCTTCCTTTAAAGCCATTTTAGGTTTGTATATGGAAGGTGCTGCAGTACAGAAAGATGACAAAAAGATGAGAAAAAGCTTCGAAACACTTGAAATATAGCGCACAAGTCAAATGGACTAATTTTACTGTACTTTTGTGGTGCTTTTTTGTCCTTTTTGGAAAAGAGCAGCGTGAACATTCTTCAGAATTTCTCTTTTTGTGTTCCACGGATGACCGAATATGGTACAGGGCGAGTAAATGATGGCTTTTGGGTGAACTATCCCTTTAAATAATACATATCACCAAAATTTGGCATTAACCCTAAAGCATCATAAACAAATGCACTCAGTCAACAATTGAGAGAAAACCTTTATTAAAATTTAAGTCAAATGCCCTCTATCACATCAAATACTGAAAAAAGTCAAAGAAAAGAGACAGTTTGACACTAACACCTCAAGTTAGGACAGAAGGGATAGAGGGATCTGCAGGCGGAACAAATACATGGAGTGCGAATGACAGAGAAGAAGACAATAGGAGAATATATGATGACAGAGCCCTTCGTTCAACTGGAGAACATTTAGATATGATTGTCGTCATGCTCCAGTACTATAAGCAATTAGATTGTGAAATGGCTAAGCTGTAGAAACATTAGGGAATGGGAAAAGGTGGGGAACGTAATCTAATTCATGCATTTAATGGAGAAAGATTGCATAGCTGTAGAAAACACTGTCTCAGTGGTGCTGACGCCTGTAATGTGCTTTTTAGCCCTCTCTCTCACTCTCTTGTCCAGTTTGTTTGTTCCTTCCTGAAAACTGTCCCATGATTTATTTGATCCCGCATAAGAGTCTTTAGAAACAGGAGAGTGAGTCAAAATGTTGTCCAATGTGCCACGGACATTGGTAGAAGCCCATAAAAGCGGTTTACGCCCGCATTAGTTTTACTCCAGGAGCAGGTGTGTGGGTCAAACCTACAAAAGGCCTCACCTTTCCATTTTGTCTCTCTGAAAACCCAAGGAATTTCTGATCCAAAGTTTTCTGAAAAAACAGCCATGCATTTGTCAGTAATCCCGTCTAGTGTGCTTCCGGTGCAAAAACCAAAGGAAAACGGTAGACATTTATCCTTCGATGTGGACTTGTCTGTTCAAGGAACGTCAGCATTGGTATCTTCCGTTGAAGCCATTTTAGATTCGTATATGGAAGGTGCTGAGGTACAGAAAGACAACAAAGAGAGAAATAGCATATTAGATTAGAGGTAAAAGCACATGGACCAGTCAAAATTGAAAGATCCCCTTTCATGCCCCTAAAGCAGGGTTCACCAATCTCGGTCCTGGAGGGCCGCTGTCCTGCAGAGTTTAGCTCCAACCCCAATTAAACACACCTGAACCAGCTAATCAAGGTCTCACTAGGCATACTAGAAACTTTCAAACAGGTGTGTTGGAGCTGGTTGGAGCTAAACTCTGCAGGGACAGCGGCCCTCCAGGACCGAGATTGGTGAACCCTGCCCTAAAGCATCATTTATCTGACCAAAAAAGTGACAAAGCCTGGATATATATTTTAGGATTTACGTTTTACAGCCTTATCCATTCGAGGCATCGATCTTTAACAATAGACATTAACCACCTGTGCATACTTCACATGGGGGAAGTGCTGTGCCATTCTCTTAAACGGACATTTTTACCTCATGTCACCCTTTATTGACATTTGAATGAACATTTAAAACAGTGAAGGAGGAACTCACAAAGTTTGAATTGTTCCTGTTGGTTTGTCTTTATTGTTTTTGGCCCCGATTCACTAAAGCAATGTGCATAATCAGGTACCCGGACAAAAATGGCAAAAACAAAAAACCTAAACAAAAGTTTACTGAACACAATTTATATAAAACTTATTTATTTATTAATTAATTTTATTTATTGATTAATATATTATTAGAAAAAGAATATACTACCATACAAAAGTTTGGGGTCAGTAAGTTTGTTTTTGAAAAAAGTTTCTTATGTTCAACAAATTAAGGCTGCATATAATTAGCAAAATCAGTAATGGTGTGAAATATTATTACAATGAAAAAAAATATTTTGTATTTTAATTATTATTATGTAATGTATTGCTGTCTAGGCAACTCTGAGCTTAATTGGTTAAATTGAATTGTGAGTGGTTAGTAATCAAGACAAGAATTTGTGTTGAAATACCATGTGCAAAAGGCAAGTGTTATGAATTGGAGTGATTATGCATTAGCACTTCAATTAATTCTTTCAAGAAATAAGCACAACAAATTAAAACAAGAAAATAAAATAAGATGTCAAGTGTTTCTTGTAGCACTCAGAATATTTAAATTACTTTTATTCTTAAACCCTATAATGAATGTTTTAGGTTTAGGGGTCCATGGTCCCATTAATGTGGAAAATTGAGTCATAGAAGCACCGATTCTGTTTTATGACGTTGGTGCAGAAATTACACATGCCACCTTTAAGTGAAGTCAAATCCCTTATGGTGTTCCACATGGCTCCATTCTGGGCTTCTTTTTGTTTTATATATATGATTCCCCTAAGTCCCCTAGGCCGATGACACTCAGCTTTATCTTACTGTTAAAAATAACAGCGGTTCACTGTCTAATCTTTTTGAATGCCTTTGAGACATTAAATGCTGGATGGACATACATATTTTTTACAGTTAACTAGAGATAAAACTAAGGTAAATGTCTTTGGCTCATCAGTTATGACTTCTGGCATTCTCAATCAACTTGGTCCACTCTCTACCAATGTGTGAGACTGTGTCAAAAACCTTGGTGTTATCTTCGATCCTACTTTGTGTTTTGACAAGCAGATCAGTGCTGTTGTAAAAAGCAGTTTCTTTCAGTTAAGATTGCTAATCAAGAAGATGATTTCTAAGAATATCTTCATGCACTGCAATGGAAAGATAACCTATATACTTATGGGTAAATAAGACAAATTTAAGAGGATCTGGAGTCCCTTTTTATAATTTATTGAACATGGGGATATTACGAATATAACAGAGGAGGAACAAAATGCTTAATTAGGTATAATATTCATATGTAAATATATTTTAATGTGCACTATATTAACCCTACTTTATTGCTTGACTGCAATGTATTGTTACTCTGACTCCCAAAGTACATACTGTATTGGTTTGTGCAATTGCACTTTTCATGTAATATGTGCCCCAGTGTTTGTTTGTTTGCTTTGTTTTTGTACATTATATGTGTTGTTACAGACAAGTGATGTACATTGTCGTGTACGTGTTCAAGAAAATGCAATAAATAATATTATTCAGAAAAAACAAACTGCTTTAGATCATTTTCAATTGCTGCAAAATGCGGCAAAATGATTGATTGGCACTAGAAACCTCTATTTGAGGTTGTATAATTTTAATTTGTCCATTTGTTTTTTGTATTATTATTTGTCTAGTCTTTAAATCAGATTTAAATCTGTTTTAATCTACCTGCATAGCACTTTGGTTTTAACTTCTGTAGTTTTAAAATGTGCTTTATAAATAAATATACTAAACTTAAGTAACAAAAAAGTACAGTCAGCAGAATGCTAAAAGCATTAACTTTCTATGAGTGTTTGAGAAAGTAATTCCCTCATTGACTGACAGCTGCTAAAAGCAATTCTAGTTTTTTTGGCCTCAAGGTCTCCAAATGATGGTACAAAACGTTCCTGCCCCTCTCAATCATGTGGTCTGTGAGGCACAGCTGTGCAGTCCAAAAAGGCCTGTAAAAGCCAAGCAGAGGAACTCTTGCCCCATAAAGCATATTTGAGCGTACTGCAGCCAAATTATAGCAGTGTGCTTCCAGAGCAAAGTGCTAACCATGATGTTAGCAACTAGCATAACTGGCTTTACACTCATAAGGACTATGTCCGATGAGTACA
This sequence comes from Scardinius erythrophthalmus, assembly GCF_964197995.2. Lineage (NCBI taxonomy): Eukaryota > Metazoa > Chordata > Actinopteri > Cypriniformes > Leuciscidae > Scardinius > Scardinius erythrophthalmus. The sequence continues at coordinate 17,661,211 of NC_138244.1, forward strand.
TTAACTCCCAATATATATAATGACAATATTGCCCGCATTCACCACCATTTTAGATAGATTGGACTACCAAAAGCCAAACTTTAAATGAAATAATTTTGGTAATACAACCGCAAAATCAAACTCTGGTTAGCATACATCTGAGGAAACAGGTCACTTTACCAATATTCTTACCTTAAAAAGTCAGGAGCCCTGGAGATCATGTTCTCAAAGTCAGCAAAGGAGAGCTTGCTGTCTCCATCCAGGTCAGCCTCCTCAATGGCCTTCTCACACACCAGAATAACCTCCTCCGGTGTTAACTCCTCCTTTGTTAACCTGTTTAGAGTCTGTTCTAAGTCCTCCTTGCAGATGTAATTATCCACATTGAAGTCTAAGAACAAAACATGATGATAAGAGTTAACTACAAATGAGTTCATGTTATAAAGTTGCTGCACCGTTTATGAATGTCGCAATATAAATGTTGATTACAACCTCTAAAACTGTGCATTGTTACAATCACATTGTACATTTTACATTGTTGTTGTAGTGGACTGTACATAAGGTAATGAAAAAAATGACATTTACCATATATTTTAAAAGCATAAATGGCTTTCAGTTCCCTTGGAGCCATTTCGCTGAGAACCGAAAACATGTCCACAAAGTCGTTGAAGCTGAGGTTCCCCAGGCCATCTTCAGAGAACGATTCCACAATCCGATTCCTGAATGGATTCTCCTGGAAAAAAAGAAATTGAGAGGTTTCTTCTTTCACGATTCCCTGTGCTCAGTTCCTGTGGTTTGTTCCTTTTTGCCTTTGTCTCCATAGTTACCATTGTTAGTCACCATAACAACTGATTACCCACACCTGTGCCTTGTTATCCTCTTGTTAGTGTATATACCCTGTATTTCTATCTTTGTTTGTCGGTCCTTGTCTTTACATATGTTGTAATGCTGCTTTGTTTCATGTGTTCCTTTATCATCTTGTTTGAATAATTGCCATCGTCTCCTGATTTGGATTACCTTTATGTTATGCGTTCATTGAATAAAGACTGCTTGCTAAAGATCCTCATCTCTCCAAAGCTCTGCTACACCAGTGAGATCTACTAGGTTAATTAGGATACACTTTTAAAAAAGGACTAGAGAGGCTGCATATCAGTGTAATTTTAGAATTATTATAAATTATAATAATTTTTTGTTTTCTTTTCAAGTTTTAGTAATTTTGTTGAGTGCTTTTGTCATTTTTATTAGTTTATTTTTCTATTTAACTTCCATTTGTTTTTACTTCAGTTTTGGTCATTTTAGTACATCAATGTAAACTTGTTTCAGTTGCAACATTTCTAATCTTCATGGAAGTTTTTCGTCTAATATTTATATTTTATTTAATTTCAGCTTTATTTCAGTTACCGAAAACCATTTTTAATAGTATTAGAATTAGTTAACAATAACAACTCTCTCTCTGCATATACTGTATCTAGATATTCTTATAGAAACCTGTAATTTTTTATTGTATAGAACTAGAATTTTTAAGTAAAACTTAAAAAAAAAGGATCATGGTATCACTATGTAAATACGATGGAAAACCATACAATACCATATTATTCTTTAAAATGTTTTACAAACTATCAAGATAACAGATTTTCCTTTAAAATCAGTGGAAAAAATATGGAAAACGTCTACAGATTGCTTCTAGACCTAGCAATAGAGTACAAATCTATGGCTGTACATAAGCATGTGTGCAGCAGTGGGAGTTTTGCTGAGTGAGTCATGTATTAAATGTAGAATGGCTGACTCCCCAAACTGGTGCTCATATATTTCTTACTGGCTATTGGCCTAAAGGAATTTTTATGCCCTATGCTACTAGCTGACTCAACAGCACTGGGAACAGTAGCATGAACACAGCAGAGCAGGATCAACCTAAACTTTTCACCTCTGTTTATAGCACTCAAAATCCTTTGAATGCTTATAACTAGACTTTAACATTTTTGGAATGTGAGTGGCGGTTTACACTTTCTTTCATGATGTCAAGGTGTTCAATCAGACAAAATAGCCTTCATGTACACACCACAATCAATACAATGCAAGTTTGATCTGAATGAAAATTCGATTAGATTGGAATGTGTGAAGTAAATCTGGAAAAATCCGATTAATAGGAACATTTTAAGCATGTACTGTAAATGTTTGAATCTGATTAGAATTCAAAAATACCTTGTGCAGATGCACAGTGCCGTGATGTGTATTCACATATGTTTAATGTCTTACGAACATGTGGTCTTAGATATTACAAACTGGTTAGTGTATCTGCCGATATGTGTTATCCTTATCGGCCCAATAAGAAAATTTGGCCAATATATTAAAGACGAAAAATAATGGATTATTTCCTTCCGCTGAAACACTTCAGATGCGCACTGTTTGCCATGATGGTTTTGAATTGCTTGAAATGTGATTGAAATCACTTTGAAAAGGACAATACAGTTAAGTGTAACATGTGCAGCGCAAGTCCAGTGTGTATAGGCTACATAAAATTATAATGAGAACATAATTATAATTGTGTGCTTGGGACATGGCTTTTAATAGTGAGACTTTTGTTTTTGTAATCAGCCTCTCAAAAATTACATAAAAAGTTGGATTTAGATTTATCAGCCAATACATCAGTTATCAGTTTTTACATTCATGTAAATAAATATGGAATCAGATTACAAGGTTTAGAGTTCATATAAACAGATTCGTTTGAATCGAAGAAAATTAGGTTAGGCTGCTTCATAGGCAACAGCATAGAGAACATCCATCCATGTGTAATACCAAAACACTCTGAGGCATTTGTATTGGCAGAAGTCAAGTGAACAGCCCTCAGTGAACAGGCCTGTGTTAAATCTCTCCACTAATTATCAGACTGAATGGGGATTGGGATTTATATTTATATAGGTTGAGAGGATCTTTGGAAACTGGAAGCTGTCGTAGTTCCATCAATCCCAGCTTGAATGGTCTCCATCAGTATCGTCCACCTCCTAGGGTTGGGTTTATAGCTCCTTCGTCCATCTGACAGCTTTAAAGGGCATTAAAATTATGTTCCAACAGGGGGACATAATGGGGCTTATTCTAGAGCTGTAACATCTGACAAATTTTGACTGACTGAGGGCTGAGTCAGAAAAAGTAAAGGTGAGATCGGATCAGCGAAGTGACTATAATAATGAATTTCTTGACTTGAATGAATTTCTAGGTTTTTGTAAAATTATTTTTAAATGGAACATTTTATTGAACCTCTAAAAAAACTTTATTATATAAGTTTGCATGTGTGTTTTTGTTGACTATGATATATGATACAGGTACATCAGTTTGTATGGCTCAGTATGATATAGTGAGAATATGGAGCTCATACTCGAGGAAAAAAACAACTCAATTTTATTCAGAGGTCTAAACTGAGTAATTTGGTACAGTTGCTGATATTTATATGGACAAAAATTAAAATGGTTTGTAAAGCAAATCAATTTATGACAGTTTATATCAATCTTTAGAACAGTTTAACAGACATGCATATAAGTATCAGTTTGTCAATGCTTAGTTTTATCGAAGCTCTGTAGTTTTATTTGTGGAGGGAAAACCTATTAATTGCAATACATTGATGATAAACATTCCCCAAAAGCCTGATATAAAATCTGATACTCGCATTTTAACATGATTTTTAAAAAAATAACAAAATAAACAAATGATGTATGGATAATCAAGCAAATCCAAGTTGCTTTAGTCCAGTAAATGTTCATAATATTACCAACAATATAAAAGTTATTCAGTTGCTTTATAAAAATCAGTAAAGATTTTGCAGCAAAAAGACACATTTTTATCAATGTATCATGACCTGAAGGGGGACGTTTTTACAATTATACTGAAAGTCCTTTGACTCGCTAAAAAAAAGTATAAACTGTTGATGAGACGAGGGGTTTCAGCAAAGTTTTGATACAAGTTAATAATTAGAGGCCTTATAACTTTGATTATCAAATATGATACAGCTGGCTTTCATAAACTTTTAGAGGAGATATCCATCAGCCCTTGCTGAAACGGCACCATCTCATGGAGCGTTAACTTTCACAAGCATAGTGGTGTAATATCCCTCGCTCTCACCGCTTGTGCTGTCATATAAACAACCCAGCCAGCGTTGTCATTAAAAACCAATTTTGCCCTATAAAAACAAGTGTCTATTATATTTGATATAAACTAAAAGTTCAGAGAAGGTCATTGCACAAGTATTCTGTTGCCTAAACAAGGGTCTGGGTATATTTCTGCACCCATTATGCTGTTGCATGCGAACTGGAAGTTTATTTCTATGAAGTTAACACAGACAAGTGATACAAACAGTAAAACATTCCAGTGCAGTCATACGAAATTAACTCTCTGAATGCAGCTGGACCAATTCGATAGGAGAGGAGCAGAACTTTGCTGCATCACAAAAGTAGTAACTGGCAAAGTGGTGAACTGTTAGAATTACCTTCAGTTCCGGCATGTTGACTATGAGAGCTAAAGGGATTTTAACATCAGGGTCATTGGTGTAGTCCATTGGAACCAAATGTGGAGCCAGCTCGTGGTATCTTCCATGCAAGCTGCAATGCAGAAAATGTGAAAACTGGTTACTGGAGTTCATTACTCTTGCTCTGGCCTTTTACCTCATCCTTTGAATTAGACCTCATTAGTTTTATTCACAACTACTGTAAAATGAGAATGAACAAAATGGCCCATTTCAAATGTACTAGAGAAGACCACAGTACTGTAATCTACTGATTTACTGAGAAAGAAGATACAAGACATTACGTATGTGCAAAATTAAAATATCAAGTTAAAGTCAGCATGAAACAGAAGTTGATATAGTCTTTCCTTTCCTATTCTGACATATATTTGAGTGAAACAGCTTCTCGTTTTAATCTCGTTGACCAAACAAAAAGAAAATGAAAAGAAAATGAAAAGAAAAACAAAGAGCAACAAAGGAAAATGTTTATATTTTTGTTTGGCAATGCAATGACAGAACAGAACAAAACAAAAACAGGACAAAACAACATCTCATTTATTGTTTTGTTTCTTTGTTGACAGCTGAATAGAATAGAATAAAACAAATAAAAAGGCAACAAACGAACAAACAACAATGTGAAAAAAAATAATAATTTGATCTTACGCAGTATACTGCAGCAATTGACATCTATTCTCCAAAAGCGGTGGTTTATATTTAAAAGAAATTACCACAATGGATAAAACTAAATGCATTTCACAAATATTGTAAAACTCAATTGTTAATCACACTAACCCATCATAATTATGCACTCAGTGTAAGAAGAATTAGCAGTGCTCTTGAATAAGCAGGCAGATTTCACAAGGCTGTTTTGTCTGTTTGTTCCTCACAGAAAGATCTGGAGACTTGCCAGCCAGCGGTGAACTGATGACTCATTCTGAGCATGGCAACAAGACAGAGGGAAGCGGACACTGTAATAGGCCTTTGCAGCAGTAAAAACAAAACCAAACAAAAAAAACCTGAACATAGATGATAGGACAGCAGGGACACAGGACGATAGAAAGCTGCAAAGTTTTGTGTAAGCAACAATTAAATAAACAATTAACATTATGCACCAATAGGCCTGTATATGTCACAAAAAAACAAAACAACATGTTTATCATCATTTGTTTGTTGATTTCTGAGCAAAACAAAAAGTAAAAAAATGAAAACAAAGCAAAAATAAAAAACAAAGTAGAATAAAATAACTAAAATAAACAGATAAACAAAAAAATCAAAGCAAGCATGAATAAAGCAAAACAAAATAAACAATGAATAATAAACAAACAAAAAAAAGGATAAAAGGAAGCTGATATCACATAGTATACAGCAACAAAATCCACTCGGCTCTAAAGAGATAAAGTAAATATAGAAGGCTAGAGAAAGAAAGAAGCACATCTCCAATCATGACTAAAAAAAAACGTTTTATGACACACCAATATGACACTTTAGATTATGTTTTTCCAACACCAATAAATAACAGGAAATGTTATTATATAATATTATACTTCATATGAAACACTACTTTGTAGTAGTAAACTCCAAAGAAGTAATTAAGCGTGTGATTAGTAATTGTTCCAGCTTGTAGAAGTCAATAAACACATTACAATAACTGCTCTGCGGCACATTATATTTATATTATGGCATATGATAATATGTTTTCAGACAAAAGCTCTGCTATTAGCATAAGGTGTGGAAATATTTCTAGTATTGATGATTGTATATTACATACTCTATCTTGTCCCTGCCGTAGTTACAAGAACAGAGACAAATCTCATGTTCCTCCACAGGCATCCAATCAGGATGCAAGGAAATACAAGCCAATTCATAACGATTGCCGATAACCCTACGCTAACCTTGCATAACAGTGTGGCGGATTGTGCCGGTCTGTGCGGAGAACAGGAGAAACTGAGTGTTTTATGAAGGTGATAAAGTACAAGACTCTATTAGGTTTGCCAGTGATTGTCCATTTTGTTTCTCGTGCTCCACTGGCCCTGTTATCAAAACCAATCTCAGTGTCATTGCAGAGGCACAGTCCATCCACATAAATCAAGATGGGCTGACACATCTTATGCAAGAACTGGAACTACTTATGAAACACCGGATCACAGCTTGAGAAGTGAAAAATGGCATCCCTAAAAGAGCTGTCGGAAGTAAGAGTCCTTATGCAAATTAGGGTAGGTTTGCAAGATGTTTTGAAAACACAAAACGCACTCAGAACACCTTGCCAACTCCATAGCAACATTCTAACACACTCAGAACATCTTGGCAACCCCATAGCAACATTCTAACACACTCAGCACACCTTGGCAACCCCATAGCAACATTCTAACACACTCAGAACATCTTGGCAACCCCATAGCAACATTCTAACACACTCAAAACACCTTGGCAACCCCATAGCAACATTCGAACACACTCAGCACATCTTGGCAACCCCATAGCAACATTCTAACACACTCAGAACACTTTGGCAACCCCATAGCAACATTCTAACACACTCAGAACATCTTGGCAACCACATAGCATTGGCAACCCCACAGCAACTCTCTAACACAATCAGAACACCTTGGCTACCACATAGCAACACTCTGAACACCTTGACAACTGCAGAGCAACACTCTAACATTCAGAACACATTGGCAACTGCATAGCAACACTAACAGACTCAGAACACCTTAGTAACAGCATAGCAACTGTATTGCAACATTCTAACACGATCAGAACATCTTGGCAAAATACACCCAGAACACATTGACAACTGCATATCAACACTAACAGACTCAGAACACCTTAGTAACAGCATAGCAACTATATTGCAACACTCTAACATGATCAGAACACCCTAACAACTGCATACATAGCAACACTCTAACACTCATAACACTTTGGCAACTGCATAGCAACACTCTAACACTCAGAACACCTTGGCAACTGCATAGCAACACTCTAACACACTCAGAACACCTTAGCAACTGCATAGCAACACTCTCACAAACTTAGAATATCTTGGCAAATGCATAGCAATGCTTTTAAGCACTCAGAACACCTTGGTAACCCCATAGCAACACTCTAACACACTCAGGACACCTTAGTAACAGCATAGCAACACTCTAACTCTCAGAAAACATTAGCAACTGTATTGCAACACTCTAACACGATCAGAACACCCTAACAACTGCATAGCAACACTCTAACAATCAGATCACCTTGGCAACCACATTGCAACACTCTAAACCACTCAAAACACATTGGCAACTGCATAGAAACACTCTAACAAACCCCAAACACCTTGGCAACTCCATAGCAACACTCTAACACACTCAGAACACCTTGGCAACCACATAACAACACTAACACACTCAGAACATCTTGGCAAATGCATTGCGACACTCTAAAGCACTCAGAACACCTTGGCAACCACATTGCAACACTCTAAACCACTCAAAACACATTGGCAACTGCATAGAAACACTCTAACAAACCCCAAACACCTTGGCAACTCCATAGCAACACTCTTACACACTCAGAACACCTTGGCAACCACATAACAACACTAACACACTCAGAACATCTTGGCAAATGCATAACAACATTTTAACACACTCAGAACACCTTGGCAACTGCATAGCAACACTCTAGGCAACTGCATAGCAACACTCTAAAGTACTCAGAACACATTCTCAACTGCATGGCAATGCAATATCATTAAATCTCTTATTAAAAACGCAACTTGATCCTAGAGAATTAGTCAATTACAGGCTGATCTCGAATCTACCTTTTCTGTCAAAGATACTAGAAAAGGCAGCATCCTCACAACTGTGTTCCTTTTTAGAAAGAAATGGTATCTGCGAGGATTTCCAGTCAGGATTTAGACCTTATCATAGTACTGAGACAGCTCTAATTAGAGTTACAAATGATTTGCTCTTATCATCCGATCGTGTTTGTGTCTCTCTATTAGTGTTACTGGATCTTAGTGCTGCATTTGATACCATCGACCACAACATTCTTTTGAATAGACTAGAAAATTATGTTGGCATTAGGGGAATTGCACTAGCATGGTTCAAATCATACTGTACTTATCTGACCGTTATGTTTGTAGCAGTAAATGAAGAGATGTCATATCGATCAAAAGGTCAGTATGGAGTACCACAAGGCTCAGTACTAGGAATGTTGCTGTTCACCCTGTACATGCTACCCTTGGAAGATATCATTAGGAAGCATGGCATTAGTTTTCACTGTTATGCTGATGATACTCAGCTCTATATTTCTCCGCACCCTGACGAAACACACCAATTCACAAAATTAACGGAATGCAGAGCTGATATAAAAATTTGGATGACTAGTAATTTCCTACTATTTAATTCTGAAAAAAAAAACTGAATTTCTAATTATTGGGCAAAAAACCTCTGCACGTATTAACCCAGAATACTGTCTAACAATTGATGGCTGCTCTGTCAAGTCTTCGTCGTCAGTTAGGAACCTGGGTGTGCCAACCTGGGTGTCTCAAATCTTTCATTTGAAAGCCACATTTCTAGCATCTGTAAAACCGCATTCTTCCATCTTAAAAATGTATGTAAATTACGACAAATGCTTTCAATTAAAAATGCGGAACAGTTAGTTCATGCGTTCAATGACCATATTAGCCCCAGTCAGGGCCGGAGTGGGGCCACTTTTCAGCCCGGGAGTTTCAGGCCCAAGACCGGCCCACTTTTTCCATGGTGGAATTCCAAATTAGCACTTTTTTAAAATTGGATAAATGAAGCAACAGTTCAGCTCGTACTATTGTGTAGTTAGTATTAATACCATGGGTAAACAAATAATGTAAAGGTTAAATAATAATTCACTTAGACTTTATAAGAAGCATAAGAAGCAATTGCAACTTTTTCACACAATTCTGACGTTATATTTCGCAATTCTGACTTTATATTTCGCAATTCTGACTTTATATTTCGCAATTCTGACTTTATAAAACGCAATTGCTACTTTATATCACACAATTCTGACTTTATATCTTGCAGTTCTGACTTTATAAGCAATTGCGACTTTATTTCACACAATTCTGACTTTATAATTTGCAATTCTGACTTTATAACACGTTTTATGATTTTATATCACACAATTCTGACTCTATATCTGGCAGTTCTGACTTTATAAGCAATTGCGACTTTATATCACACAATTCTGACTTTATATTTCGCAATTGTGACTTTATAACACGTTTTATGACTTTATATCACACAATTCTGACTCTATATCTTGCAGTTAACTTCTGACTTTATAAGCAATTGCGACTTTATTTCAGGCAGTTCTGATTTTATATCTTGCAATTCTGACTTTATATCACGCAATTCTGACTCTATATCCCACAATTCTTTATAACACGCAATTGCAACTTTATTTCAGGCAATTCTGACTTTATATCTCACAATTCTGACTTTTTAACACGCAATTGCGACTTTATTTCAGGCAATTCTGACTTTATATCTCGCAATTCTGAGAAAAAAAGTCAGAATTGCGAGATGTAAACTCGAGATAAAAAGTCACAATTATCTTTTAAAATGTTTTATTCTGTGGCGGAAACAAAGCTTCCATAGCCTACCTCCTGGCCTCTTCCTCCCATCCATCCTCCCTGACGCGTAGGCCTACCGTTACGGCCGGCCCAGCTATCAGTAGGCGCCGGCGGAGCCGCGGTAGCCTCCCTGAGAAAACGTTTTGAAAAGACGGGCTATGGACCCAACCATTTCTATAGGAGGGGAGGGGAGAACTCCCTCACATGGTACAACCCATGCTGAGTTGCGCGCTGTGGTGGCAGAATGCGGAACGTGTGTATCCTAATGTAACTAATGTGACATTGAAATGTAAAAAAAAAATAAAAAAAAAATCCTCGACCGGCCCAAAAGTGAAGCGGCCCACCGGGAATACTCCCGATTCTCCCGATTACCCACTCCGGGCCTGGCCCCAGTCTGTCAACACTGCATTGGCTCTCTATTAAACATTGTACAAACTATTGCTGATTACTTACAAAGCACTAAATGGTTTAGCTCCCCAGTACTTGAGCGAGCTCTTAACGCATTATAGTCCTTCACGTCTACTGCAATGTCAAAATTCTGGCCAGTTGATAATACCTAGAATATCAAATATCAACTGCAGGCGGTAGATCCTTCTCCTATTTAGCACCTAAACTTTGGAAAAGTCTTCCTAACATTGTCCGGGAAGCAGTTCAAATCAGTTAAATGATTATTATTAGGCTGCATAGATTAGGTCAGCCGGAACCGGGGACACTTCCTATAACACCTGATGTACTCGTTACATCATAAGAAGAATGGCATCTACACTAATGTTAGTCTTTCTGTTTATTCCGAGGTTTACTGAAGTCAGCCGGATCCGGGCCATATCCAGATCAGATGGTGGACCTGCGCCTGGACCCATCCACAACGTATCCCTGAAGTGCCAGCCTCATCAGCCCTGTGAAGGCCTCATCGACACGACAGCCATCGGCACTGATCCTCAATAAACTCGTCTCCATACTGGTGTGATGACTCCAACTTCCAACCAGATGGAACTGGATAAATATTCCGAATGTTCTGATCCAATCTGACGTCTGACCTGTAATGCTGCCTAAATCATAATCATACACTATTCGATCGTTGGCCAGAGGAGAACTGGCCCCCGACTGAGCCTGGGTTCTCCCAAGAGTTTTTTTCTCCATTCTGTCACCTGATGGAGTTTTGGTTCCTTGCCACTGTTTCCTTGGCTTTTGGCTTTCTTAGTTGGGGACATTTAATATTCAACAATATTATTGATCTGCCTTACTTAAGGTGGACAATGACGCAATTTTCTTCTAGAAACAAATTTTGTTGTATTATTTTCATGTTATCACTGTGAAGCTCCTTTGATACAATCTGTAAAATAAAATAAAATAAAGGTGACTAGCAACCACTCACAACACCCTAGCTGTTGTACAATTAAGCACTACACAAATTAACACCAAAAATCTGGTTCAGATAAAGTATGCATTGTCAGAGAGACAAAGATCAGACAGACCGCATCAATATTTTATTTGACTTTAGCAGCAGTAGCTCTATCATGGTAATATTATCCAGAGCTCCAGGTATTAAACAACATCAAGCTAATTTTTTATGTGGAATATGTTGCCATTTATTCAAAGCACCCTGGTGCATTACAGCACCCAGCGAATAGGTAATGAAAGCAGAGTGTTACAAAGCACTCTGGGGACATGAGATAAAAGCCAGTAATGGTTCATTGCTGAAGAATAAGCTGAGCCTATAATGGTCATTAGAGAGTAATGCATTAAACATCTCATTAACCCCTTTCATGGAGGCAGCCTCTATGTTACACTTTAGCACAGTTAATAAAAGCATAGATTTTTTTAACCCACCACATGAAACACATACATGAGAAGTCTTTACAGATACGCCGCATCTTTTATCGAGAAATTTCATTGTGATTTCTCTGATTGCAGTTTAGAAAGGCTACAACTTGTGAACAACTCAACTATGTGTGATAGTGATAAGATCACTTGATATGTTGTTATGACAGGAATATGTTTCTGTGCTAAGGGAACCTACACACCATGGTGAGGCTTATTCACTGTCACAGGAAAGTCTATGAGCCATCATGAGTCACCAGGAGACTGTAGGATGGGTTTCATTATGATAACTGAGGCCTTTCATTACTGTCTCTCGCATTAGATGGGTATAACAGCCACAAAAACACAATTAATCCCAACCAGTACAGATCAACATGAAGATCTTCACCAGCTGCTCATGTGATCTCAGCAAAATGTCTTTGGAGAAGAAATTCTGGGTGATATAATATAAATAACTTTTCATTAATAGGGTACAATAGGGTCTGACTCTGAAACTCTTAAATTGAGACTTTTTTCACATTTCTTGTGCTAATGATCTGACAAATGATGGGTTTAACATTCAGAAAATGTTGATCATCAGTCTAAAGAGGTCAAATTATTGTTTTGTAACATTGTTTTCTAAAATTATGTCTTAATACTTAAAACCTTGATTGTATTATTTTTTAGCAGTAAACATTATATAAACAATTAGATACTAATAAATACTTTATTTTAAATTAAGATGCCACTCAGTACAATGTTACACGCAACATTTTGGTAAATAAATAATAAATAAAATTAGTAATTAGAAATATTAGACACAATTAATTCAATCAATACATAAAAACAGACTGTGTCAAGATTATGACAACATTGTATGATTTTCAATGTTGAAAACAGTTGAGAAGATCTGAGGCTCTTTATGCTTTTTCAGATATTACCTTTCATGCGGAGTGTGATATAGCTGATTATAAATGTAAATGGTCTGCAAAGTACTAAAGATCAAAGTGCAGATAAATGGAGTCTCCCATTAGAAAGAACCGGTTCGGAACTTCATGAAATGAGTTGTCAGTAATCCCAGTCTTACTTCCTCCTCGCAACAACGTAGGTCTGTAACAATTTGCATAATGCCCACTTATGGTCTTCATTGGTTGCCTGTGAACAATGTCTACTTTGACCCTCAAACACTGTAGCTGTAGCTGAGACTGGAAGAGTTTAGTTGTTGACATGTTGAGAAGACACTGTTTTCTGCACTACGAAAGCAAATCCACTTTGCATTCACTTCCAAAGGATGAGGACTCAGGCTAGATTTAATATGTTAAAACCGATGCAATTGTTACTGTTTGTATCACTGTGTATCAAGTGCTGAGGAAGATCCGGAGCTGAAATTCAGAAATGGTAATGGATATTTCATTTCTGACACGCACTGTAGATTGTAGACCAGTTACAACAGACTGGGCCATCTGACCAATCAGAGCAGAGTAGACCAATCACACCAGACTCAGCCATCTGACCAATCAGAGCAGAGTAGACCAATCACAACAGACTCAGCCATCTGACCAATCAGAGCAGAGTAGACCAATCACAACAGACTCAGCCATCTGACCAATCAGAGCAGAGTAGACCAATCACAACAGACTCGGCCATCTGACCAATCAGAGTAGAGTAGACCAATCACAACAGACTGGGACATATGACCAATCAGAGCAGAGTAGACCAATCACACCAGACTCAGCCATCTGACCAATCAGAGCAGAGTAGACCAATCACAACAGACTCAGCCATCTGACCAATCAGAGTAGAGTAGACCAATCACAACAGACTGGGACATCTGACCAATCAGAGCAGAGTAGACCAATCACAACAGACTGGGCCATCTGACCAATCAGAGCAATGTGCACATTTTTAAAGACTGCATTATAGAAGAACATCCATATAAATGTCTAACAGAATCGTAATAAAATCTCGTTTAACTGTCACTTCGTCCCCAACCAGGGACTCGGACGGACATGGCCAAGAAAACAGCAGTAAATCATCTGTACATGATGCAGCGCAGCATCCTGAATCATATCATATTATCCGTTCAAGCAACATCAACCAATCTATCAATCACACATAATGCCCAGAAAAGGACATTGGATTGAACATAATACACTCTCAGTTGAAGTGAGAGCGATGTATTTTGCGTAGCATGATTGTTTGGCGAAAGATGGTGATGATATTGGAATAGAAGGTCAATTGCATTGGGGATTGAAAGCTTTGAACATCTAGAGAAACTAGGACATTGTGGCTGGGACAAGTGGCATTGAGTTGCTGATGTTTAAAGATCAATCATATTTCCCATAATCAATATGTCATGGCAAGTAATTTACATAAAAACAATGATTCTTTCGCACCAGCTCCATAAAATCTAAAAGCTGAGTCGCTGAGAGAACAGCAAAGCAAAGTAGACAGATACCTACAGCATTTCCTACACAGAAACTGACATGGAAATGTTCTGGCCATGAGTCAGACTTGGGGAAGTACACTAGCTACAGCTCAGCCAATCAGAGTCTGTTTGTTGGGCCTCTGTATTACCGTAATTGGGTCATTTGACTGTAAACTGACACTGTGCCTCTTTCTCCTGTATCTGCTTTTAATTTCTTAAAGTAGACACTTGATCTTCAAACGACAGCGATTAACAGCATATCCTGAAACCCGAGAGCAATATGTCAATCCTATTAGACCAGAAAGCATGCAATTTGTTTTATTTATACCTAATGCACAGAGGGAATGGACAGCCAGGTCGAATAACAACATAAGGCTTTATTTCTTTATGTTATCTTGAATAGGAATCTACAAAGGAATGAACCAGACCTGATGCGTCACTTTGCAAGTCTGTGCCTAATCAAGAGATTGGGTTCCAGGTCTTTCGTAAGGGTTGAAAAGCGATCCTACGCCGTGAGAGAAACACAGGTAACAGCGTTTACCCAAAAAGTCTCGATTTCAACCATTGGAAAACCGTTCTAGAAGCATCTTACGAACACAAAGTTTGTTACAATTTTAATTACAAAATGTTTGTCGTTCTCAAAATAATAAGAACCAGTTATGACAATGCAAATCTTGTTAGTGTTTACAGGTATTTCAAGAGACTTTCATGACAATTCATAGCTATTTTACTGGTGATTTTTGAGATTTCATATGGATTTGTTCAATCTCATTCATACTTTTTCATACAATTTTGGTGGGGGTTTGGGTATTCATACATGTTCGAACCTCTAGTACATTAACATTTTCCTACAATTGGATAGACATTGTAGCATACAATATAAGTATACACAATATCTCAGCATAAACTCTTTCACATTTGAACTTTCAATATGGCTTCATAAGTAGTTTGTTTGAATAATAGTTATTTTTTTACAAAATGGCAAATTAAAAAATAATTCATATAGTTAGGTTGTAGAAAAATGTGACCCAAACCTAAACTTAACCATGACTGAAACAGAAAAATATATACAAAGTGGGACGTTTTTGTATGATCCAAGTGGTACATTACCGTATGATTTTATATATATTACAAAAGACAACTTTGCCGTTCATAGAATATTTAATTCATAGATTGGTTGATTTTATTATATTTATGATACATGTAATTAAATGTTTAACTCATATTTATTTAACACAGTTTACACATTTACTTAAAATGCGCATGCGTCGCGTCTGAACGCGTTGTTGTCTTTGGAGCTCTATCGATTTGATTTATAATTCTTGATTTTACTCTTTAAACTTACTTACAACAAACATTTTCTACTTTTCCTCACTGAGAAGCACTACTGCTCAAACCTCATAGTTACAACGCGGACTGTTGAGCAGACGTGTCTCAAGCCTGTTAGTGATTCTACGCTGGATACTCTTATAGGTTACTCCCGGGGATCACGGCTGAACGCGTCTTCTCAACACTCACTTACAAACATTTTTCACCTATCGTGCGTCTACTCTACACCCGTACCACTTAAAAGACGGATTATATCTAAGACGCTTGTCAGAAATTAGTATTAATTGATAGCATCACTGGTAGTGTCGTTGCTAACTTACTGTCCATCTGTTAAAATGGCGAATATATCAGATGCAAGTAGTCTACCTTTTGGTGCAGGTGAGGACACATTTGAGCTGCACGCGGTACAGTCTGAGCTGGAAGCTGTTGAGAAACAGATCCACGACCTTTTAGTGAGACAGGCCGAGCTGAGAGACCGGCGTTTGGCTCTTGAAACATCACGCGCTGATGCTCACAAATCAGAGATTAATGTTACTAACCGGCTGACTCCGACCTCGTCTACTCCGTGCGTTACTCGGCATCGGTCCCGAGCGCCAAGGTCGCGATCAGCCATGGTCTCGTTCACTCCGGCTCCAACACGCCACCACGAAGCCTGGATATTTCCGCAGCGGAAGACGCGAGTCAGGTCTAGACCAAGACCCTCTCCGACCCTCCCGGTTTTCGAGTTATCCACACAAAACCGCTTCTCCGCTCTTCGCGAAACAGAACGCGATGCTGTGATCATCGGTGATTCCATTGTTCGGCACGTCCATGCTACATCAGGTAAAAATAAGGTGCACAGTCACTGCTTTCCTGATGCTCGTGTTTCTGAAATCGCTGCTCGCGTTCCCGAGATTCTGAACGATAACGAGCGCGTCGGAACTTTGGTATTGCACGCGGGAGTGAACGACATCAGGCTGCGCCAGACGCAAGTTCTGAAGCAAGACTTCAGGAATCTGATCGAGACGGTACGCAGCACATCGCCTGATATAACGATCATTGTGTCAGGACCGCTTCCCACGTACCGTCTAGGACATGACAAGTTTAGTAGATTATTCGCGCTAAATGAATGGTTAACGTCATGGTGCAATGAGCAGAAACTGCTCTTTGTAAATAATTGGAATCTGTTTTGGGAGCGTCCTAGGCTTTACCGTGCTGATGGCTTACGCCCGTTTCACACATACTCCGTGTGCAGTGCATATGCGGTGCGTGTTGCAGTGCGTATGCAGTGCAGGAGCAGCACACGCAATAGTGCTTTCACATATGCTGCGTTTGCAGTGCGTAACTGATTCGCTGCTGTTATACCACAAATACATACTCACTATTTGTATTTCAAATCCAGAAGTTATCAGCAACTTTTATTTTAAAAAAAGTTTTTTTTGTCAGCATTGCGATTCTCTTTGTACACATATACACTGTTTAATAGACGTATTCACGTTTAAACACAATTTAAACAACATATTATTAAATGCATTACTTCTATATAATTATATATTAAGTTGCTCAAGCAATAAGTGGTAAAAATATTTTACCATGTAGGCTATACTATTAAAATCGCATAGCCTACATTTTAAATTAAAACTTAAAATTGACAAAAACAGCAGACTCATACCCTTGCCTTTTTTTGCATAATTTAAATCTTTATACAATAAATCTTGCATGTGACTAATAACTTGTTTTTCCACCTCCACGAATGAGACGAGTGTTGTTCATTATGTTGTCTTATTGAAGTAAATGGTATTTTCCCTTGATTTACCCCGGTCTTAACGTATCAGCATTCCGATTGTCTCTGTACGCATATACACTCTTTAACAGACGCACGTTTAAACACAATTTAAACAACGTCAGCCTATTATTCAATGGATTACTTTTACTTATATTAAGTTGCTCAAGCAAGTGGGCAAATATTTAACCATGTACTTTATATTAAATCGCAAACATTTTAAATTAAAACTTAAAATTGACAAAAACAGCTGACTCTCATGCCTTTTCTTTTTCATTTAAATTTGAATACAATATCAATCTTGCATATCACAAAGAACTTGTTTTTCCACCTCCACGAATGAGACAAGTGTTGTTCATTATGTCAACTTGTTGAGGTAAATTGTAGCTTTCCTTGCTTTACCCCGGTCTTAAAGTGAAAAAAAAAAAGTATTTAAATACATTTATGTTGAGATTACTACATTTTATTTAATTAATCGCATTTATGGTGAAATTGCTACATTTTTAGGTCAATCTGTTCATTTTGACCACGAAACATGCACTGTCACTTTAATTCAGCGCGTGCAGCACAGCAAAAATAGACTCGGTGCGGAAACGATCGCTGCACTGCTGTATACGCACCGCAACTGGAACGGATCGCCGGACTGCATCCGTGAGCAGTGTGAAAGCTCTAACCTGTTAACATGGGTACGGAAAAAAATACGCACCGCATACGCACTGCAAACGGAGTATGTGTGAAACGGGCGTTACACCCAAGCAGATTCGGATCGGATCTTCTGTCAGATAACATCTCCAAAATGTTAAATACCTTTTGACTAGTAACCAAAAGTCCAAATCATAGTCTCTGCTGCACCAAATTAACTGACAAAAATACTAGTGTAGAACATTGCATAGAAACTGTGTCTATTCCAGTAGCGTACCGTGGGGTTTCAGTCAGGGCCTTCAGTAACGATCTACCCCCCCCCCCCCCCAAAAAAAATAAAAATACAATCATGCACTGTATGCACTGCGTAACATCAACGACGAGACAGCTGATCTTCAACCTCAGCGCACACGTACACCACTGTACATTATAAAAGCTGAGCTGAAACATCTCGCGCACGGATGTAAGTTAGTAATACAAATAAATAAAACATCTCCGGTTAACTAGCAGAGGGTTGTTCCATAAAAGACGCTTAGAAAAGCGGGGATTAAACTCCAAAACCGGACTTGAATGAGCCTAACAAATGAGTTGGGGCTAAAGTGGTTCCATAAAAGGTAATTGAAGCTCACGCAATCTCACTAATTTGATCCAGGTTTATCTAGTCTAGATAATTGCGTGTGCACGCGTTTCTTAAGCAGCCCTAGAGGTCGATCGTGGATCAAATCGATCCACCATCAAACAGCGTACATATTTTGTGCTGTTTTATGCGTTTGTGACATGTTTTTCCCCCCCTCAGTTCAAAACTTACATTTTACAGTTATATTCTCCATCTGTAAATGTTCGAAAGCCATGCAAATGTATCCATTTTGCTGCTAATTTTCATATTGAACGAGCGCTGCTGCGCGCATGCGCGCCAAATAGGAGCGCAATAATTCTTAAAATCGGAAAATTCGGAAAATTAATATGCGATATTTTATAACACTAGAAATATCTTCTAATTATAATAATTTATCTTTAGGATGTTGGATAAGTTGCACTGAACTTCAAGCAAACAGAAGTACTTCAGTGAAGTAGCCTATAATTCAGGGAAGTTTATTTTAAGAAACTAAATGCCTATATAAATATACAAAATATAGTTTTGGGTATAGGACCTATGCTACTTAATAAAGATGATGTATACTTATTTAGAATGCTGAGAATTACAGCTTTTAATGCAATATTTTTTTGGAAAGCAAGAATCCCCAGTTTTAAATGAGTAGATTTAGTTTCTAAAGTACATTATGGAGAGGATAACATTAAATTAAGAGCAAATGTATACATTTTGAAAAGATATGTGCAACTCTAAAATCAAAGAATATTCCATAAAATAAAGGAATATATATTATTAACTACATTTTTATATAACACTCCCTCCCTTTTATTTCTAGTAATTTGTTCTTTCATTTATTTTACTTATTTAATATTGCATATTTTATATTCAAATAATATTACTTGAATAACTATTAGGAATTATGTGTCATTATAAGAGTTTGATATAAATATGTTAATGTTAAATTTTTATTACTATTTATTTATTGTTTTTTGTCTTATCCCCCTTAAATCATATGTAAAAGTGTCTATGAACTTTTTGGTTATTTTTCTATTCATGTGTGTTTTTAGGCTATGTGTTGGTGGGTATTATCACAAAAGAAAAAAAGTAGAAGGAAAAATAAGGAATATTTATTGGGGGAAAATATGATGTCTTTAAAGGAACTGTAAATTTGTATAATTGTGTTAAATGTGTTTGAATTGAAAGACATAATAAAGTACATATATATATATATATATATATATATATATATATATACACTAAAATATTTGTTATTTGGACATTAGATGTGCCTTATTTAGAATTTTAAACCTGTGTGTATATTTTTATGATAGCAATAACTGTAAAGGGACTATTGTAATGGGGTAAATCAAATGTAGGCTAATATACTGTCAATTACTAAGCTCAGATTCATCTTACCAGTTAAAATTTAAAATTTAAAATTTGCTTTTGTAATTATTTATTTTTAATTTTGTGATTTTAACTTATGCTTTACAAAGCTTTTTTTAGATTGTGTTCTAATGTTCTTCTAATCATAAACATGTACTACAGCTGCCAAACAAAACCAGAGAGAAATGTATTCATAAATCTTTAAAACAATCTAATTAAATCTTGGGCACAAAACATTCAGCCAGTAAAAAAAGAAAACCTGTAGTATATATATATACAGTGCTATGCATAAGTTTAGGCACCCATGCTAAAGTTGACTAAAAAGAGGAATAAAAAACCATCTTTTGGAAATTGAACTTAATGCCTTAATTTAAAAAATTAGGAAAAATCCAACCTTTAAGAACACCAATTTTCTTTGTGAATGAATAATGTATCGTAAATAAATAAATGTTCTTCCTTAAAATACAGGGTGCATAAGTTTGGACACCCCTATGTTAAATTCCCATAGAGGCAGGCAGATTTTTATTTTTAAGTATTTAAAAAAAATTTTTTTTTAGGATACTATGCATCCTGATAAAGTTCCCTTGGCCTCTGGAATTAAAATAGCCCCACATCATCACATAGCCTTCACCATACCTTGAGATTGGCATGGTTTTATTTCAGTTAGCCTAATAGCTAGTTTGATTTGCATTGCTTTATCAGGATGCATAATATCCTAAAAAAATTTTTTTTTAAATACTTAAAAATAAAAATCTGCCTGCCTCTATGGGAATTTAACATAGGGGTGTCCAAACTTATGCACCCTGTATTTTAAGGAAGAACATTTATTTATTTACGATACATTATTCATTCACAAAGAAAATTGGTGTCCTTAAAGGTTGGATTTTTCCTAATTTTTTAAATTAAGGCATTAAGTTCAATTTCCAAAAGATGATTTTTTATTCCTCTTTTTAGTCAACTTTAGCATGGGTGCCTAAACTTATGCATAGCACTGTATATATATATATATATATATATATATATATATATATATATATATATATATATATATTGTATTTAGGCCTATCTATCTATCTATATATATATATATATAGGTCTATATTGACTAATTTATCATTGTAGCCTTATTTAAGTTGATTTTCTGTATACTGTGTATTTATTTTTGGACTAATAGTGGTTAATAAAGTCCAATAATGGTATGAGAGAGTGTCAGTGGTAATATCATTGTGTTCCTATTGGTCAGTGTTAGAGGATCTGTGTAACAACTGAGGCTTAGCCTGACAGTTAGCCTGCCCTGGACCAGGCTAGTTTCCCAGCATAAGTTGCCGGGGTAACTGAGTTTGAACTTTTTTAAGTTTGATTTATGAAACCGAATCTACCAAAAATAAGCCTGACTAACCGAAATAAGCCTGGCTTATACTCTAATCTTGGTTTATGGAACAGCCCCCTGGACATTAATTTTCGTTTGTTGAATAAGATGCATTCTAGCGCTGAAATGTGTTGTTCAAGCTGAGTGCTCGTTGCCGCTGTTATCAGTGGCGCGGATACAGTGTTCTCTTGTGGCTCGCGCACAGTTTTCACTCAGATGCGCGCTTCAATCTAGCGCCGTTGCGGAGACTTTCTATTCGTTGAAATCTTACAAAACAAAATGCACACAAACGCCTTGCTTGATATACAACCACTGATGAACATATTCGGTAAAATAAAAATAAAGAACTATACAAGTGTGGACTCGAACTCAGAACCTCTGACACACTTGGCTAAAGTTCTACCACTGGACCATCGTCGAACACTAGGTTGCATAGTTATCAATGGATTTACTCACGTGGAAATTCTCGGTATTAACAAAATTGGTAGATCTAGAATGACAAATGTACCCAAAATGACCCAATGTACTAATGAAATTTATTTCTGGACATCGTAATGTTATTTTTCCTGAAAATTGTTATTGTACACAAACATGTATTGTATCTGCCCACCCATGTCGATGACATCAGCGCGGGCTAGCCGTCGACACATCGCTGGGCCTCTGGGGCGTTCTGTCATACGCATCACAATTTGATTGGCTGATAAAACACGTCAGTCAAAGTTATGATCAATTGGAAAACGGCAGCTTCAACGGAAGGCTAGCTATACTACTAGTGCTGGTCCACGGCGTTTAGATGATGTAAAATCCAGCTCAGACTCACAAAAAATAACCATATTCTTTCTGGAAATATAATTGTAACGTACTGATAGACAGTAATTGAATTTAGACATGTTCAGACACACATTAATTTAATTTTAGAAAAAAAAAAATTCTATTTTGACAGGGCCAGCAGAGAAGGCCCTGCTGGCTCTGACGGCACACCACTGGTCTATTCCTCGTTTAGTGCGATCAAATAATAAATCTACTGCAGGATCTAGGAAAAATCTAATTGTTATTAAAACAGAAAATGTTGCTATTAGTAAACAAAAACAATTTCTAAAGCTAGGTCTTTTAAACATTAGATCACTCACACCTAAGGCAGTTATTGTAAATGAAATAGTCACAGATAATAGCTTCGATGTACTTTGCCTTACTGAAACCTGGCTTAAACCAAATGATTATTTCGGTCTAAATGAGTCTACTCCATCAGGATACTCCTATAAGCACGAGCCCCGTCTGATTGGTCGTGGCGGCGGTATTGCAATTATCTATAGAGATATTCTCAATGTTACTCAGAAAACGGGTTATAAGTTTATTCATTTGAAGTACTTGTACTAAATGTTACGATCTTAGATGATAGAAAAACATCCCTATTATCTTTAGCCTTGGCTACCGTATATAGACCACCAGGGCCTTACGCTGATTTCCTAAAAGAATTTGCAAATTTTCTCTCAGATCTATTGGTCAATGTCGATAAAATATTAATTGTTGGAGATTTTAACATACACGTAGATAACCAAAATGATACGTTAGGGGCTGCGTTTATAGACTTATTAAACTCCTTTGGGGTTAAGCAAAACGTTACCGGACCAACTCATCGTTTTAATCATACACTCGATTTAATTATATCACATGGAACCGATCCAACCGATATAGATATCATTCCGCAAAGTGATGATGTAACTGACCATTACATGGTAACTTGCATATTACGTACTCCTGTAATATATCATGCTGCGCCGCGTTATCGATTAGGCAGAACAATCCTTCCATCCACCATAGATAATTTTTCAAATTGCTTATCGGATCTGTCTCAGCTGCTGCCTGAACCCAAACAAACAGATGAACTAGACGAACTAACCAGCACTATGAGCACCATTCTCTCTGGAAAATGGGATATTGTTGCACCTATGAGACTAAAAAAGGTCAGAGAGAAAATTAAAGCACCATGGTACAACAATACTACTCGTGTTCTAAAGAGAGAAACCCGTAATTTAGAGCGTAAATGGAAACAAACTAATTTAGAGGTTTTTAGAATCGCTTGGAAAGACAGTACGTCACGCTATAAAAAGGCCCTAAAAGCGGCCAGGGCTGAGCATCTCCGCAAACTAATAGAAAATAACCAAAACAAT
Organism: Scardinius erythrophthalmus; assembly: GCF_964197995.2. NCBI lineage: Eukaryota > Metazoa > Chordata > Actinopteri > Cypriniformes > Leuciscidae > Scardinius > Scardinius erythrophthalmus. The sequence goes on from NC_138244.1 coordinate 17,684,766, forward strand.
CCTAGGTTCTTATTTAACACCGTGGCTAGACTAACAAATAAACAAGCGTCACCTGAACAAAATATTCCGTTACAGTTTAGTAGTAATGATTTCATGAATTTTTTCACTGAGAAAATAGAAAACATCAGATCCACAATTGTAAACGTTCAATCTTCAATCGCGCCTTATAATTCAGCCTCGATTATCACCCCGCAAGAACAATTACAGTGCTTTACAACTATAGAACAAAAAGAGTTAAATAAATTTATCATTTCCTCTAAAACAACAACATGTTTATTAGATCCCATACCAACTAAACTATTGAAAGAAGTGTTACCTATAGTGGAAGAGCCTCTCCTCAATATTATTAACTCGTCTTTATCTTTAGGTCATGTTCCAAGAACATTTAAATTGGCAGTTATAAAACCACTCATTAAGAAACCACAATTAGACCCAAATAACCTAGCAAATTATAGACCCATTTCAAATCTTCCTTTTATGTCCAAAATATTAGAAAAAGTTGTGTCTGCCCAACTGGGCTCTTTCTTGCAAGAAAATGACACCTATGAAAAGTTTCAGTCTGGGTTCAGGCCGCATCATAGCACTGAAACTGCGCTCGTTAAAATCACAAATGATTTACTCTTAGCTTCTGACCAAGGCTGTATCTCAATACTAGTTTTACTTGATCTTAGTGCTGCGTTCGATACTATAGATCACACAATACTCTTAGATCAGCTACAAAACTATACCGGTGTTCAAGGACAAGCATTAAGCTGGTTCAGATCATACCTATCTGACCGCTACCATTTTGTCTATTTAAACGGAGAAAAATCGATCATAACTCCAGTAAACTATGGACTGCCGCAAGGATCTGTGTTAGGCCCTCTATTATTCTCAATATATATGCTGCCACTTGGAAATATTATAAGGAAACATGGAATTAGTTTCCATTGTTATGCTGATGACACTCAACTATATATTTCATCACGGCCGGATGAAAACGCTAAATTATCCAAATTGACAGAGTGTGTTAAAGATATAAAAGATTGGATGACGCACAATTTTCTTTTATTAAATCCAGATAAGACAGAGGTAATACTTATCGGTTCAAAAAACCGCCCACAAAACCTCTCACAATACAACTTTAACATAGTAGGGTGTCCTGTTACTTTATCCTCTACAGTAAAAGACCTGGGTGTTATATTAGATTGTAACTTGTCTTTTGAAAATCATATTTCATATGTTACAAAAACAGCATTTTTTCACCTTAGAAATATTGCTAAATTACGTAACATGCTATCTGTTTCTGATGCAGAAAAGCTAGTTCATGCATTCATGACCTCGAGACTAGATTACTGTAATGCTTTATTAGCTGGTTGTCCTGCATCCTCAATAAACAAGCTACAGTTAGTCCAAAATGCCGCCGCTAGAGTTCTTACTAGATCAAGAAAGTTTGACCATATAACACCAATTTTATCATCACTACATTGGTTACCTATAAAGTTCCGTATTAATTACAAGGTATTGCTACTGACTTATAAAGCCCTAAACGGCTTAGCTCCAGTTTATTTAACGGATCTTCTATCGCCCTATAATCCATCGCGCTCTTTAAGATCACTAAATTCGAGGCTTCTGGTCATACCTAGGATATCCAGATCCACCAAAGGAGGGAGAGCATTTTCACATTTAGCACCAAAACTCTGGAATAGCCTTCCTGATACTGTTCGTTGCTCAGATTCGCTCTCCCAGTTTAAAACTAGATTAAAGACGCATCTCTTCAGCCAGGCATTCATTCATATAATATTTTAATCTTACAGTTAAATCCGGTCTCTACTTCATAAACGCCAGGGGCCTCATGTACAAAGACTTGCGTTGAATTCATACTAAAACATTGCGTAAGGACAAAGCTGTAAATGTGCGTACGCACAAAAAAATCCAGATGTATGAATCTCTGCGTACGAAGGATCCCACGCATATTCTCTTTGTACATCCCAATTAACGTAAATTTGAGCGCACATGCACGAGCACAACGCCCCACCCAGTCTCCTCCCTTAATTAAACTAATTTAAATATGGTAATGAGTCCACTTTGGCAAAAGAAAACAGTAAGAAAATGACGGCAAGAAATGAAACTTTACAGAAAGTGAATTGGAGGTGCTACTATCGGAGGTAGAAACGAAAAAAAAAAAAATTGGAAAAGTTTGGAACTTTGTCCTCCGGAATTAATAACAAAAGGAAAAAAATATGAGTGGGAGAGTTTGGCTGATGCCGTCAATGCGGTGGGATCGTCGTACTGTAGAGTAGACTGAGTACAGTTGAGACACTTTTTGCGTTTTGATTTTTCACACAAAAATAGACATTGAAAAGAAGTGAATTTCCACATGACACGCCACATGATTACATTAGCTTGTAGACTAAGATATTATCAATCAATAATACCCACAAGTAGTTTTTATTTTAAATATAAGATGCTTTTTGTCTCAACTTTGTCTCAACTGTACCCATGTACTTGAGACAGTGCATGGTACAGTTGAGAGACCCATTAATGTCGTGAAGGTAACTAACCATTCATGGTAAATGTAAATATAAAAAATAAAGACAAATAGAAAAGAAAATAACAACTGGGCAACATTTTTGTTTATTCATCCATTTATATGCATTCATTTTATTTAAATTAGCACTGGTTAAAATGTATAAAGCAGGAACAAGATATGTAACAATATTTATTTATAATACACAGTTTAAATATCACACATATCAAATTGTATTTTCATTTGCGTCCTATATGGCTACATGATTGCTGGCTGAACAACTAAACAGTGTGTTTCCTAATAGAATTCTATCGGGGGTACAGTTGGTACATGTGTGTCTCAACTATACCCCGCTGGCCACCTCGCACATTTCTCTAGATTTTGCAATTACCTTGCATGACACAATACCATGAAATATGCCCGTTTTTAGGGCACAGAATAACGTTTGTGGTGATACCAGTTACGTTTAACAGTCACATAAGGATAATAAGCTAGTCATTGTGGAGAGTGCATGGTGAAGTGAACATCATATCTTAGAAAAAAAAAGTTTTTCCGATTTCTTCGGATCGGAGATGTGTCCGTTGTTCAAATTTCCCACGATCAAAGAGGACACTAATACGCACGTGCACAGCAAAAATACAACTTGTTATTTAAGCAAGTTATTTAAGGTGTCTCAACTGTACACAGTCTACTCTAAATTACCTTAAAAAGAAATGGTCTGATATAAAGGTGGACATTAAAACCAAAGCTGCCATAGAATAAGGGCTGTATCATTTTGCATAATATGCTTTTATATGTTCTTACTTAATTGCATAATTGATAGAATATTTTCATAAGGCTCGTGTGACAATATATGTCATTTATTTTATAAATTGCAAATTAATAGCAATGTTTCCCACAGGTGGTGGTGCGATAGACTTGTAGAACAATTCGTTGTGTAATGTTTGCAACTTCACTTCATTGCCTGTAAGAGTCGCCAACGGACAAAAACAGTGAGAAATATACGTACGCCAGACATGAAATTGGCGTGGAGGAACGCACATTCTCGCGTTAATTTCACTGTTAGTACATACGACCGTGAGCGTGAAAGCTGCCGTACGCAAAGTTTTTGTGCGTACGCAAGATTGATACATGAGGCCCCAGAAGAGAACTGGCCCCCGACTGAGCCTGGGTTCTCCCAAGGTTTTTTTTTTTCTCCATTAGGTCACCTGATGGAGTTTTTCGGTTCCTTGCCACTGTTGCCTTCGGCTTGCTCAGTTGGGGATACTTAATTTGATTAATCGATTCAACAGTGCTATTGATCTGCATTACCAAACGTGGATGTTTTACACCAGAAACAAACACTGATGTACTATTTTATTTAATACTGTGAAGTTGCTTTGATACAATCTGTATTGTGAAAAGCGCTATATAAATAAAGTTGACTTGACTTGACTTGACTTAATTTGACATTGTAACGATTAAATCTGAAAAGTTTCTTGAACCTATCATTAACTGATAAATGAGAGTCCCGCTATGGGACTGTATCTCGTAACTCGATCACATGGAATTGTTGCACACATTTAATAAATTTCAGTTACAATCAGCCATCAGTAGATTCGCAAAGATTTGTACATCTATAAAGTTTATGTTTACATTGAAGATTCTGTTAATATGTTGTTATTCTTGTCTATACAAACATACAAAAATGCACATGTAATGTATGTGTAAACTTTATGAAAATGCAGCTATAAAAATGAATGAGATCACCTTGGTTATAATGCACTGAAGCAGCACTAAGATGCAAGATAAAAGCTACATTGTAAAAGGATTCTTGGTAGCTGTAACTAATGGCTTGTCTGCTTAAGCTGAGCTGTAAAATACGGCTGAGTCAATAATTACTGTGACTGAGCCTATTTGTGTTTACAGAGCTACTAGAGCAAAAAGAAATAGCTGTGGTGTGCCAAAAAAAAAGTGAGATTGCTCTGGAAAATCCCAATTTTGGGCTTAAAAAATATATTTTGGAAAACGTTTTTAATTTTTTTCACCGCCGCCTTTATTAGTCTTTTCGTTTTTGTCGAACACATGCCTATAGAGAAGAAAGCCCTTTCTATGGCTTGCCCAGTGTGGTTTGTGTCAAAGCAGTCCTTAGTCCGGTTGTTTGATGTTTTTCAATTTTTCACTCCTGAACCAAAAAACACAAAATCAAGCCGAATTCTTGCTTTTTCGAAAAAATTAAAAATGAATAAATGTGCCGTTTTCTCATTTTTCTACTTTAAAAAATTAATGAAGGCAACATATTAAAATTAAAGTCCTGACTGAAATGCATTTTCAACACTAAAAATAATTTCAACTTCCTGAGGCCATTCACACACATAACAGGTTTTGTTGAATGGCGCAAGATGCAAGTTCAATTTCTTTTAACTTGAGCACCACATTTTAAGAACACTGTATCAAGTGGTCAAAACACGTCTGTCTATCGCATGTCTACATTGAAAAACAATGGGAAAGAAGCGCAGCGAAAGGCAAAAATGTGTTCTGTGTGAACGGCCCCTAATAGTAAATCAGATCAAGCTACTGTCGCCTCAATTTATTAGCAATAATTTAATTAGATGCAAGATACAGCAGTCATTGTGACATAAAACCTGCCTTATAAACAACATGATTAGACTATTTAATATTAAAAGTTGAAAAATGTCATATTTCTAGTTATATATTATACTATTAATATATCATATTTGATTGATCTACTACATTTACAACTTCACTGCAGCTGTGCATTGAAGCATTTTAATCTACGGTTTAATCACTCAATTATCCTGTTGCCATTGTTTATATCTGCTACACTTTTTTTATTTTATAAAACTAACAGAACTTACCAGCTATGTAGAGAAAATTCTCATTTTGGAGGGCAGCCACATGGTCTAATTGAGGCTGACAGAGAAACTGAGTGATGAACTCTGGTTTTGGCTTGGAGCTCATGCTGATTAAAACCAACAAGCCTTTCTGACTGAAAGCCGATTAGTACAGCTACACTGAACACTGCTGCATTGGGCCAAAAGTACAGCGTTATATATGTATATACCAATGGCTTACAACCAGGGCAATGTCATATTTGTGGCTAAAGACAATTACACGCTTTGCTGCTTGCTGCATGCCCAGTCAGGGAGAGATTCTGATAGAGCCACAAAAAAAGCAAGAAAGAAATCACATTCTTGCAGACAGAGCGAGACTATAAATCTCAATTGAATAGGATGTAATCTCACTCTCTGTTTACCAGGACAAATGTTTCTCGCTTAAGAACACTGGCGTCTAATACAAAGAATGCTTTCCAAAAACGATTCCTTTGAGGAAAAAAAGTTGGCTATATACCTACGTTTTACTCAAGTACTGAATATTAGTGATAACAAGTTCATATTGTTAGCTTAGCTACATGCTAATGTCAAACAGCTGAAATCAATCGTGAGATGCATGTTGTCCAGAGTGGCATGGCTAGGTTTTCTTGGCCGTCTGACTTAAAACACATTGACTAAAAATATAGCTAGCTCTATGATAAATATTTATTCAATTCTGAAAAGTAGCACTAAAAAGTACAATCTCCTTAAAAATTTACTATTTTAAGTATAGGTAGCTCAGCGTTAGCTTAGAGATGCTGACTATGTCCAAATGCCTAGGTTGAGAAAAAATGTGGCTATAATTATATTTCAATAAATACTGAAAAGTAGCATTGAAAAAAGGTTAATCTAACTAAAAATTTGATATTTTACCCAATAATAGCGTACTATGTATTTTTTTATGCTTGTTAGAGTATTACATCGTTAGCTTAGCATGCTAATGTCAAACAGTTTAAATAAATCGTGAGACAAATCTTTTCTGGCCCTCACTAAGGACATGTTGACAAAGTATAGTGACAAAAAAGTTAAATACTTGATGGTACTGTTAGCTTATGGCCTTGCTAATGACAAACTCAGTTGAAATAATCTCTTGTGCGCTTCATGTGAATTTTAAAATGGCTACCGAGTCGAGAGAAAATAAAATTTCATTTAATACTGAAAATACAGCGACAAAAAATTTAAAGAATCTACTACTTTACTCAATAATTCTATTGTTATGCTTGTTCGAGTATCACATTGCTAGCTTAGCTACATGCTAATGTCAAACAGTTGAAATCAATCATGGGACGAATCTTTCGTGCGCTTCATTTGACTAGCGCTATACTGAAAAATAGCGTTTAAAAAAGTTATTTTGTTAAAAAATTAACTATCCGATTAAAATTGGACTATTTTACCCAATATTTGTTGGCAACACGTAGTTAGCTTTTCAAATCTCATGCGTCTTACATTAATTTATGTACAATTACGTGCAGACAAGTTCAGGGCTCAGTGGCTCTTAAATTTGCATAAATGGCAGCTCACATAAAGGGCAATTTCCGTAAAAAGAACCTTTATAATGGTCAGGTTCTCTTTATTAGATCTCAGGTCTCATCTGAGCAACCGTATGAATTTCAGTCAAACAAACGGCGCACAGCCTGTGAATGGAATACTAATGAAGCCAGTGGACTGTGAAATGCAGACTGGTCTGTATGAATGAGCATGGATGAATATCACTGGAGCTGAACTGCTGACAGGGGAAATATCCATTGAATGAATGGGGTGAGAGTGATATATAGATCTCAGACAAGGTTAATAAGAGCAAGTGGAATGCAGTGCAATAGGCCTATATCACGGAAAAATTGAAGACCGGAAGTACGTCTTTTAGTAGGGATACGGCTCTTCCGGTTAGCTCTTTACAATGGCGGAGTCCGATAGATAACGCTGGACCAAATCTCTCCGCAACCTGCCTGAAGTCATATATGACGATGTGGTTCGGATGGTAAATGAAAACTCTCAAGTGGAAAAGCGTGAAAGCTGAGTTTTGGCTGTCTACGTCCTGACGCAGAGCAACCCGGTACACTACAACAACAGCGGCGGGCCGTTCGCCAGTTAGGTAAACGTTTCTATGGTAACAGCGAGTTGGACCAATCAGCAGACGTTGCTGCTACGCTTAGGATTGTGGGTAGTGTAGTTTTTGTTCCATAAGATCGTGGATAAAACATGTTTTTCTTAAAACAAGGTTGATTTCATACGAACTTATAGCTTCTACAGGAGCAAAAACCTTCGTTTCACAACCTCATAGCTCCTGGTCAGTCTACCTCGGATGGTTTAGACATTATGGCTGATAATCTAAATCCTTATGGAGAAATACTGTTGACCGGAAGTTCTGAATCCCTACTCCGCGTTTCGGAAGCAGGAAGTGTGACATAGGCCTATTGAACGAACTGTTAGAACACACAATACCATAACATAATAGCTGCAAAAGATAGTGTACTTAAAATTTCTGCTTGTATTGATTATGATTCAGATTCATTTTGTACTCCTGCTGTATTCCACAGAATTATTTCCCAAAATAAGCACAGGATATGCCGAAAAAGAAGCCAATACTCACCGAAGAATCTCTTTGCGGGTGAAGAAGGTGCAGTCCTAAGATGAAAAAAGAAAGATAATCATTTCTCTGAAAACGCATAATGTATAACTGCATATCATAATACACAAAAAAAAAAAGAATAGTAACAACATCTGGCTTAAACCCCAAGCATAATTTCTAACGTAAGTCTTTTGTAAGAAGCCTATTATTACCGCTTTGCTAAATTTATTCCTGTGATGCGAAGCTGAATTTTCAGCATCATTACTCTTTAGTGTCCTTCAGTTTTCCTTCAGAAAACATTCTGATATGTTCATTTGCTGCTCATAGTATTATAATACTGAAAACATTTGAAAATAGCAGCATTTATTTGAAATCTTTTGTAACAAATGTCTTTACTGCCCATTTAATGCATCCTTGCTGAATAAAAGTATTCATTTCTTTAAAACATTTTTTTTACTGACCCCAAACTAGTGTACAGTGACTTATCCTGTTTTAAATGATAAAGATAAAGGGAAAGCACAGAAAATAAAGTGTCGAAGCACGTGAACCGTGAATCTGACACGTTAAGCAACAGTTTTGCATTAACACTGCATGACTGCACGTGGATCAACACCTGAGCTCCTTGTCGGCTTTTTCAACACCTTTTGTATTAGCACACAAAGCCTCTTAGGTTTCACTGTGTATGATAAGTGCTACCCGTCAAAAAAACACACACATATGAGATGAGGCCTGGCAATATGACCGCAGGGAATGCCGACAGCTTTCTACCCACGGTAGCACGATTTGCCTAAAAACCCATTGTGAGACTGTTCCCAGGTCTGTGTATCCTTTTTCTTACCTCACTCACTGTAATCATTGTAGCCATGCTGACCTGAGCCGACAGATTTATTAGCTAATGATTAAGCTCTCCTTTATGATGTTTACCCGAACACCCAGCCAGCGTTATGCAAAAAAAAAAAAAAAACATCCTCCAAATCAACGGAGCAGCTTGGACGACCGTTTCATGATTTACGCGTATAAGCCTTTGAGTACTGTTAATTGCTCGTTAATTTGAAATATTGAGGCTTGAATCTGTGAGATGTGAGGTAAGGCCACAGCTGCGAGTTATTAGCGAAGAGGATAGACGACCTGGTGTAAAATTATTACCATAGACGTAGCAAGGTCTGTTTTCTTCCATTTTTGGTAGAGCTGAACTCTAAAGTCTAAAAAAAGTCTATTTGCTAACTCGCAGCAAAATAAATCACATTTTTCTTGAGTTATGAATGTGAATTTGCAATCAATGTTGAATGTGACAAGAAAGAAACAAGAAGCATCCCTGTATCAGAGTTGTCGTAGTATCATACAATGTGACCAATCAATGTGACCAATGTGTATTCTGATTCACAAACAAACGACTCTAATGAACCAGTTCTTTTTAGTAAATCAAAAACATACAGTGTGATCGGATCGGATGTTTTTTTTTTCAGTTGAGACTATTGGCTCGTTTCCACTGAGCGGTGCGGTACGGTACGGTAAGGTACGGTACGCATTTATTTGCGTTTCCACTATCAAAAGTTGTGAATGGTACCAAAATGCCGAACCGTACCGTACCACTTTTTAGGTACCCTTCCATTGGGGTCCCTAGCACAGTGGAACGGTACTAAAAGGTGGAGCTAGACTCACTGCAGGACGTTGATTGGTTGACAGGGAATCGTCACTTGCGCGTGCTACAAGAGGAATGACAACATAAGAAGCGCAATTTTTTAATATACAGTTTAATATAATACTACTGTTACTGTATCACGAAATGTAATTTTTAAGAGTTTTTCAGGCGAGAATGTAGTTGTTTAAAGCTCAGATCTGTGGTTTATTTATAAAGATGATTTTTTTTCCCCCGGTTGTGAGATCCATGCGGTCAGTGGGCGCTCGGCGCTCATGTTTCCCGGCTGGATGAGCCTTTCCTCGGCTAGTTCTTCTGACGTTCGCCGCTGACGGTAGTGGTTAAACATGAGATATAATTCGTCTTGTGTAGACCTAACGGGCGATCTTTGGTCTCGTGAATATATAATTCGTTCCCTGTCAATCGTTTTGGCTGAGGGCTAAGTTTAGTTTCAGGCTATTTGTATAACTTTACTGTTGTAATGTTAGACTAGAGCGCTGCATTTGGATATTTGACTGAATTGTTTGCTTTATTTCTTATTGTATAGCTTCTTGTACCTTTTACTTAAACTTTTATATTGGCTATTATTGATAAAACTGAAATTTTACAAAAAGAAATATTGTTTCTTGTCATTTTTTTATTACAAGATTATCACTGATATTTATTGCAACATTTGTACAAATGCATATATTGCCTGGAATGTGTAATTTTTTTTTTGTTTGTTTTTTATTTAACGAAAAGAGGTAACCTTAGGGTTGTTTTAAATTTCGTTTTGTTATAAATAGAATAACGTATAACGTGCAGTGAATAATCAATATGCGTTGCGCATGAACAACATTTGTGTCCCTATAATGTTAAATTTATTTAAAGGTTGTCTAAGCGATCCCGGGAGACGTTTCTTCTTGTTGACATTCGAATTATTGTCAAACAAATCGGAGGCTAGCTAGACCCTCCCTCCTCCTCATCCGCGCACTAACCCCCGAACCCCCCCACATCACATCATTCTTGTCGGTTATTGGCTGGAACAGTTTGTTGTGTTTCGTGCTGCGGGTCGCTCTGTTTGTTGCTCAGTTTGTTTTTGTTGCAGTTTGTGGAGCCTGTGGTGTCTACAGAGACCGCGTTTTTTTACAGTGTGTTCAGGGGACAGGCAGCTAGCAGATAGTGAGGAGATGTTTGCGGTATGTGACAAAAAATGTTTTGGCCTAAAAAACGCGTGACATGACTTAGAGCACCTTTAAATGAAAACGAAAAGAGGCAGAGTGTTTTTTATAACATATTTCGTTTTATTGTTGCTTAAAATGTACATACAGAGTAACAGATAACCGGAGTAGCAGAGCGAGCTGAGTGACGCTTTAAGAACGCGCTGTACCATTTGCATGTAGGAGTCGCACATGGCAAGTACAAACTTTGCGTAGCCTACTTGATATTGAGAAAAGCCTAATGTCGGCGCTTGTCTTCTTGTGACAAACATGTCGAGGAGCAAGAACAAGATCTGCTGTATGTCATCCATTGTAGTTTACTATGTTCTTCTTTGCGCGAAAATGACGTTGATCGAAACACCACGCCTATCAAGTAAGGGTACTGTTGGCAGTGGAAACGCTAGCCAGATCATGGTTAACAGACCCGAACCGTACCGTACTGTCCTGTACCGTACTGCTCAGTGGAAACGAGCCATATATGTTCTATGATTCAGAATATCTGCCGAACTGTTACTAGTATCTGATTTCGCAAATAGTTTGTTTCTGAATATAAAAATGTCGACAATGTATCGCACTTGCTCTGGCGCTAGGTTTGGATGAAGAAATGTGCTTGTTGTCGTTTTTGTTTGTTGTACAAGCAGAATGTGACAGTTGGTCAGTTTAGTATTTGTCCCGCCTCTCCTCCACTGTGATTGGACGGCTGTGAGAAAACAGCAGTAAAGAAAGCATCTGATGATTGCGATGTGGATATGTTTGCGTCCAGACAAGTCACGTTTATTTATAAGCTACCACTTATACAATTTAGATTTAAAGCCACACGTATCATAACTGTTATCTATCGGCCTACTGCAATTGAGGCATTTATTCAAGAAATTCATTACAAATAGAAAGATGTATGGTAGAGAAATTTCATGTCGGAGCTGGATTTGAGCGAACGCCGTTTTACCGGTGAGCGTGAGCGGTATATAAGTGGAGCGTACGCTTGGCCCTTCAAGGCCCAGTGTTCCACTCCGTCTCGCGCACAGTTGAGCATGAGAGCCTTTCAAAGTATACTCTTTTGGCCATGAGCGTGGAAAGACTTGTTGACTTTGGGTGATTCTCAATATTGACGCTTCCTCATTTCCTCGCTTCTCCATCCTCGAACCCACAAACCAGTCAAACTCAGCCATCTTGAAGGGCCTCTTAATTCACTAATTGCACCGTGGGGAACGAGGAGTGAGGAAGCCTCCTGAGGAGTCATGAGCGAGGATACACAGGTGTAAACTTCCCTCGCATCCTAAGGGTGTGGTGTTAAGATGATGTGAAAGGAAACAAGGATGAAGTTGTACGCGCACCGTGGAAATTGGAAATTGGGCTGCATGTGGACCATGTGCACGGATGTCTATGGACCCTCCTAATGACGAAAATTACATCACACAGACAGTAAGCGGACCGTCATGGAACACGGACGGCTGAAGTATACTTTGGGCTTGAGCGACTGGCATAGAGTAGAATATTGTGCAGGGGAATATTGAGCCCATGCTCTGAGCGTGACCAGTTTATCCCGATTCACTAACAAACGACTTTCTTTTAGCAAATCAAAAACATATCAGTGCAGCCAGTGTATTTTGATTCTTGAATAAACAAATCTAATGAAAAAGTTATGTTTAGTGTATCAAAATCATAAAGCACGACCAGTGTATTTCCGATTCTTGAACAAACGATTCGAATGAACCATTTTTTTTTTTTTCAATAAATAAATAAAAGCTTTACAGCATGGCCAGTGTAGCCAATTTCTGAAATCAATGATTCTTATAATGATTCTTTGAATGAATAAGAAAGTTTGAATAAGAACTGTCCTGGATGTTCATATTTAAATTAACATCATAACGAAAATATTCCCAAATGAATTTGAATCGAGTCAAATTGAAAATGGAATGGAGTTGACTGATCACCGTTTGGTCACCATTTACAAAACATCTCCTTTAGTGTTTCGCTGAAAAAAAAATAAAGCCATGCGGTTTTGGAAACAAAAAGATATGATTTTTGGGTGTCTTCTTTAAGACATGGATAAGTTTTTCCAATGCAAGCAAAATTTTCTGCAATATTCTCCCCCACTAGCCTGATTCACTTTTACAGCATGATGAATGATAAGACTTGGCTGCTCTGAGGAATGAGTCTATCAGCCAAACAGCCAAGCTCCACTGATCCAGGTACGTTCAACCCAGTGATTAAAGAGCACAAGGAGCGGCGGCCATTGTTGCTAACGGCCATTGATCTCCTTGATGTAGTTTGATGATTGGCAGATGGGAAACTCAGATGCTTACTATTCAAATTTCCTTAATATCTGACTCAGTGAACCAGTTACATCACATATCTATACCAAGATTATTTGAATATAAATCCATTTGATGTTAATCATGTTTCATCATGCTGCTATAATAAAAAAATACAAGACTTTAAAGAAAGTCCAACAGTTTACTAATCAGAATTGGATTAATATTTAAACGTCTATGAGTCCTTCTCGAAGCAGACTATGATGTTTCGCCAAAGCATGACAGACTACTGTTTCCGAAGACAAAAGCATCTTCTCTTCTCACATGTTCGTGCACGAGGAGGATAAGATCTTTGGAACAATATGATCAGATGTCTTCAGATATGCCTCAATGCTCAGACCTTAAGTATCACAAAAAGAGCAAATAATATATCATACATGATATATGAATATAAATGCAAGTGGCTTACTTCTGTGTGTTGACCATTTTGTTTTAAGAACATCATAAAGATTTACCGAACTAAATACTGACATTTTGATTTGTTTATAGTTTAAAAAGCTCAACAACAGCTATGTCAAACTCATAATTTCCTTGCAAAATCCTACAATCTGCTCACTGTGAAGGACAATAAAGTGGCTTGTATGCCGCAGACAATAAACTAAGAACAAGGTGAAGCCTCATATAAAATCATACAGACCATCTCTGGGAATAAACTGTTGCCAGCATATGCTTTTTCCTTACTTTCTTAATTTGTATTTATTTATATTTCATATATATATATATATATATATATATATATATATATATATATATATATATATATATATATATATATAACTATGTGTGTATATATAGGTGTAATTGTGTGTATATATTATGTATACATATTATATATATATATATATATATATATAATGAAATGAAATAGATAAATAAAAAGTAAAAGTAAAATGAAGAAAACCTTTATTTTTTGGTCTTTTTATTTATTTAGAGAAAAGAAAGACTTTCAAAACATTCTTTTACACAAAACTTGATTTTGTTGCTGTTATTTCTATATATGATCTGCAAAGAACGATAAAGATAGAGTCTCTTACCTGATAGGCGTCTAGCTGTTCATCAGTAAATATCGTTTGCTTATTACCCATCTTAGTCGAGTGATTTTCCTCTCGTGCAGATGCATCACATTGGTCTTCTCTGTTCTAGGCATTTATGTCCACGGTTTGGCCAGCCGAGAAAATTGGGAGCCAGCATGAAATTTCAGTCCTTCTTGAAGTAGCCTATGCCTGTTGGTGGAAAAGGCGACACTCTCCATAAATACTTAAACAGCTCAAGAAACGTTACACTTGTTTGACGCGTACCGTTCCTGACTCGTCTTGTCGCTGTTCGCTCTCACTATGACGGAATTCTCAATGAAAATTATTCTTGAACCAACTAACACCTGTTTACCACCAGGGGGCAGCAAGGAACGCCCAGTGGTAAATACACCCTGGACCACAAAACCAGTCTTAGTATGGGTCTTTCATTTTTAAGTTTGTTTTGGGTTTTAAGTGCTGAATAAATAAGATTTCCATTGATGTATGGTTTGTTAGGATATGACAATATTTGGCCGAGATACGACTATTTGAAAATCTGGAATCTGAGGGTGCAAAAAAAATCTAAATATTGAGAAAATCGCCTTTAAAAGTTGTAAATGTTCGCGGTTGTGCTGCATCCACTCACAGAAATAAATGTTTGATATATTTAAGGTAGGAAATTTACAAAATATCTTCATGGAACATGATCTTTATTTAATATCCTAATGATTTTTGGCATAAAAGAAAATTCGATCATTTTGACCCATTCAATGTTTTATTGGCTATTGCCACAAATATACCCGTGCTACTTATGACTGATTTTGTGGTCTAGGGTCACATATTATATTATATTATATTATATTATATTATATTATATACGTTTTATTTAGCCTAGTAATAAATGTAGTCATCTCAATGTAGTCATCCCAGTCATCTCAATAGCAAAAAGTATCCCAATCAACCTGAATTTATCTCTATATGTACAGTAGCCTAGTAATAAAAACAAAACAAATCTTAACACACACAAAATCTAACTAAAATATTCTAAACAATCACACTGCCATAGAAGAGCCATTTTTGTTTCCCCAAAGAACCTTTCAGTGAATAGTCATTAAAATAACCATTTGTTTTCTTAGTGTGAAAAACGTTTTAAAGGGATAGTTCACGCAAAAATTAAACTTTTGTCATAATTTACTCACCCTCAAGTTGTTCCAACCCTGTATGAGTTTCTTTCTTCTGTTGGACACAAAAGAAGATATTTTGAAGAATGTTGGTAATCAAACAGTTGACGGCACCCATTGACTTCCATAGTATTTTTCTTTCCTACTACGGAAGTCAATAGGGTCCATCAACTGTTTGATTACCAACATTCTTCAGAATTGTGTTCAACAGAAGAAAGAAACTCAAACAGGTTTGGTAAGTAAGCAATGACAAAAGTTTCTTTTTAGGGTGAACTATCCCTTTAATAGAGCTAAATATTTTTTTTTTCCACTTTAAAGAACCGTCTTTAAAGAAAAGCAAGTCACTCGTGGTTCAAAACAAACAGTGTCATTTATAAAAACTATCAACAAAATGTTTCGCTAAAGTTTTTGGGCAAATGTTTCTTTATACTTATTCCATTATAACAAACTTTACATAATAGAAAAATTCTAAGTTACATTCCATTCCCAGTTTCCATGACAATATCCTAGTAACCATTGTAAGCACACAAAAACGCTGAAAGGGCAACTTCCGGCTGGTGTGAACTTTAAATAAATAATTAATCCCGCGCGTTAATTAAACCAAGAGAACGTTTGAAATGAAGAAAACCATCGGAGCCGTAAAGCAGGGGGGCAAACAATCCCCGCATTAAAATCATCGCTATATAGGGCAGACATTACAGTGAGGCTCAGGCTAGCCGGAGAGAGCTAACAGTCACACCTGCTCAGATCTGCCCGTGCTGTAAATGCCCACAAGCATTTATTACCAAAACATCCATCCCATGCTGTAATCTGCGAGTGACTGCATGAATCTCAGCGACCATGGACTCTAAGAGGGAAAAGGACAATGGTGAGTAGCTAATTATAAACGGTGTTTTAAACCATAGCGCGTGCTAGCCGCGGTAGCTGTCCACACACTGTGGTGCTGATTCACAAAGGTACATCTGGTACTAAATTTACATGTATTTTTATTGGATATATTTTGCCGGATATTTCATTGTTTGGCAGCATAATGAATGCAGCCTTGCATTATAATTTCAGTAAAACAGCATGGCGTCTCCTTAAGGGAATTACTCGCTTGTTGCTCCGTATGTGCACTGAATTAGGGTTCATTAAACACATGCTTCGCCTCTGTTAATTAAACCAACTGTTGGTTTGCGACAACTTTTAGTGTATCCACATAATTTCAGCTATTATATTTTAGCTCGCAAAAGTCTTTTTTCAAGTGGGTGCTGTGCGTGTTGCCATGGTCGACTTAAAAATTGATTAGTATAGATGTTATTATATCCAAGGCAATTCAGTTAGGTTAAGTGAGATTATTGTTATATTTCTATTTTCTATATTTCACCTTTTTAGAGTGCCGGATTACAGGAAACCAATCCCATAAACATCCCAAGTGTTGTTTTAGTGTTATTTATAGGCTGTACTGGTTTTTATTAATATTTTGAATTAGCTTTATTTTTCATATTTCCCGTTTTCATTTTCAATTTAGGCCTAATTATTTTGTTATGTGCTTTTGTGTGTGTATATGTAAGCATGAAAAATTAATATTTGCATTAAACCCAGAGGGATCTGCGGCTGTAATCCAGTCTTTAAGAGTTAAAGAAAAGCGACACATAAAAGGAGATTAAAACTGTAATCACCATGAATCATGTAGAGCCACATTTATAATCTCCCCACAGAAAATACTGAACCCACCACAAATAGCTTTAATACTGTTCGGACATTTTCTTCTTATATTCCAGATACAGAATGTGCAAAGATCACAACCGTGCTCCTGAAATCCCGCACTGGGGAGTTCGATTTGGAGTCCATCTTGTTTCTTAAACTGAGGAATTTAGGTAAGACAACACTGTAGTGTCTTTGCTGAATACATTCTCACAGTCGCACATAAACACAATCTTGCTTTTGTTTTTTTTTTGGCAGGAATTTATGATCTTGGATGTATAGGAGAGTGTGTAAACCTGGAGAGGCTGGACCTCTCTGGAAATAACATCACAAATCTGGGGCCTCTTTCACCTCTACGAAGACTTGTCGTTCTTAACTTGTCAGCTAATAGAATCTCAAATTTAGGTAATGATTATTTCAACCTTAAAGAGGCTATCAGTAGAATTCAGAAAGCCTTGTTATTAGCAAAATCGGTGGCTGTTAAATGAACCAGCAACTTATGCTAATAAGAGCGATGTTTAGATGAATATGTAAATATGTGCAGCACGCTTTCCTCTCAATAAAAAATAAACACACAACAAAAATGACAGTTAGGAAAGCCTCTGATCATAGCGATGTGGATATGTTTGCACTAGCTCTGCAATTCACCCATGTCGACAGATGAGGTAATTAAATACACTATTGTGATAGTTTGATTATAAAGTATATTTGAGACTATAGACTAAATATTTCTGGCTATGTGAGACACTAGTTTGAATTAATCCCTTTTCTATTAGCTCTTTCAGCATTATCCTTTACATTGGAATCATTAATTTCAATTGATTTCTTGGCATTCATTTCTAATGATTTTCCTGGCAAAACATTTAGACTTCTTTACATAGAAGTCATTCTACAGGCTTTCATAGACAACCTAGGAAGTCTGGGAAGGTCTCGTTTCGTTACAAGCTGTTCACACATTGGCAATAAAAAAAGCGATTAATACATGAAATGTATTTATATAGCCCCTTTAATCTGATTACACGGTATATAAAAATCAGTGCTATTATATCTGACTTTTAGAGTTGATCATGTCTCTTCTCAGAACCCCTTTCCAGCTGTGAAAGTTTACAGAGTTTGAATGTTGCTGGTAATGTGATACCGAGGTAAGCCATCTTTTTTAGCTACTCATATTTATCTGCTTTCCTATCCACCTTTCTATATGATACAAATTGATTTGCACCTACAGTGTTGATAATGTTCATGCACTCAAGTCTTTAAGAAAGCTGGAGAGCATCAGACTGAAGGACAACACCTATAATTACACCAATCCAGGTTAGCAGGTTTCTGGCTTTAATTTAATAAATCTTGTTGGCACTCAAAACATTTCTTCATTCTTATTTATTTTGCTACAGTCTGCAAGAGTTCATCATACCGGACTATTATTCTAGAAATGTTCTCAAACTTGAAAGTGCTAGATGGTGAGTTTTTCACTTTATTTTGCTAAACACTCTTTTCAGAAAATGTTGTACTCAGTCTAGCAAGTTATCATGTTCTCTTTTAATGTGTTATTTAAGGTGAAAGGGTGGTGGGACGTGGAAGTGACTTATATCAACTATGCAAAGACATTGATGATACTATTAAAGGTACTTGTTGGAATTTAAAGATTTTAATAGAAAAACTGTCACTTGTGATGCACTTGTGTTTAATTTTTTACTCTGCAGTTTTGTGTATAATATGATAATATGCTTAACACAAAAAAGAAAACCTTATATTTAGCAAGGATGCATTAAATTTAACAAAAGGGACAGTAAAGACATTTAGAATATTACAAAAGATTTCTATTTCAAATGCTGTTCCCTTTCTGTCAGTCACATTTGATTTGACGTTATGTCGACTGATAAATGGGGTCTCACTTGGGAGCCCAAATCACCTCTGAATTTTAGAAAAATGGATGAAATGAAATTGGCGAGTGGAATTTGCATGCCTAGCCACTCCCCTGTACATACAGGTATATAAGATGCATCCATACATAAGATTTTTGGTTCGTAGCTAAGTGGTTGCAAACGGCGATCACTCTTCCAGTCACCATAGCTAAAAGAGCATTATAAAGAGCAGATTTCTGGAAGAATCGATGGCACATTCAGCTGTCTTTCCCCAGTTACTGAGTGCACAGTTAAGTGCAGCGATTCCCCCCTGGGTGCTTTGTTGTAAAAGAGCAGATGTCCCTAAAAGAGCGAGCAAGCGTCTTTTTAAAGATGGCTTTCCGTCCGTGTATTCCTGGATGCGGTAATTTCCTGGCCTCGACTAATGGCCATGATCGCTGTCTCACAGGTCTAGGGCGCAAGCATGCTGGGATGGCGCTCTTGGATGGTTCATGCCGTCATTGTGAGACTATGACCATGGCAACACTGCGATCTGCTGTTACCCAGCCCGGTTCCTCTGCTCTGCACAGGGCCACGGTGGTTAACACTCTGGGACATCTGAGGGTTACAGTGGGAGCTCTTCCACCAATCCAGTCCTCCAGCATGTCGAGTGCCACCGAGCGTCTGGATGACACGGGTCCCTCCCATGGCGGACCCAACGTGTCATTCAGTGCTCTGGCCGAGGACCAGATGTCGATTCCTGCATCAGAGAGTGGGCTATAGTCCTCTAGGGATGTACAGTATATGAGGCTGAGCTCTCCCCCTCTGGGGTGGTCGCTCACAAGGAGTCGGATTAAGAGTTGACGGCCATGCTTTCCCGGGCCGCCGCGGGCATCAGGCTCGAGTGAAACCCTCCATCTTGCCCTGAACACTCGTGGTTGGACGATTAGTTCCTGTGTTTATGCTGCCCCAGTGCCTTTCTTCCTGGAGGTGCATGAGGAGATCCAGAAGTCGTGGAAGGCACCTTTTACTGGCCAAAGCCGCTTCACGGCCTCCTCGAATCTCACTACCCTTAATGGTGGGGCCGCTGCGGGGTACGTGGAGATTTCACAGGTGGAACCTGCTATTGCGATGCACTTGTGCCCATAAAGTGCCGCCAACTGGAGAAACAGTCTGCGGCTCCCGTCCAAGGCCTGTAAGCTGATGTCACCCCTGGATGCTAAGGCTCACAGTGCCGCTGGACAGGCCGCCTCCAACCTGCATGCGATGGCCATCCTGCAAGTACATCAGGCCAAAGCACTCAAATAAGTGCATGAGGGTAGTTCTGAACTGGGGTTGATGCAGGAAATGCGCACAGCGACTGTCACGGTGCGGGCCCTCGGCCAGACAATGTCCACCTTGGTGGTCCTGGAATGTCATCTCTGGCTGAACCTTGCAGAGATGCGGGATGCCGACAAAGTGCGCTTTCTCAGCGCCCCCCATCTCGCAAGATGGCTTCTTCTGCGAGACTGTAGAGGACTTTGTCCGGCAGTCAAAAAGCAGACAGAGGCCATCAGACACATCTTGCCCTGGCGTGATACCACCACCACCTGGCTGCCGAGGACTGGACCCGTCTGCTTGTCAGAGGGGTCCTCCTGCTCCGGCACTGCCAAAAACAATATCCCGGTTGCAATGTTGAGCCCACAGCGGGAAAGCGACGCAGCCTGTCCCACCGCTAAACCCCCCAATGTCCATCAAAGCGGCCTTGAGATGGACGACCCAGAGATGGAGGGATCTTCTCTGAAACAGGAGGTGGTGATTCCTTCCACTCCTTCCTCTGGAGGAGAATCTTTTGTTTCATTTAAAAGAGTTTATTTCTGTTCTTACAGACCCCAAGCATTTTTCTTTTTCTTAAAGGGGTCATACAATGTCATTTTTGCACAAGCTAATATGATTCTTTAGGGTCTAAATTAAAAGTTTGTAATATACTTTAATTAAAAATTCTCATTAGTATTGTAAGAAAACACTAATTTTACCTGCTCAAAAACAGCTCTGTTTTCAGCACGCCGTTTCAGTGCATACGTCTTTAAATGATGAGCTTTGCTCACCCCCCCCTCCTTTGTTCTGTGCGTACACCGTTTGTAATACAATAACGCGTCGTTCATTATAAACGTGGAATTATGAATTATATTGAAAACGTTGTACATAGAAAACATGCCATAATGTACCCTGAGTGTAAAAATAACCACATTCATCGTGAAGCGTGCAAGCAAGCAAAGATTAAAGATTAATATAAGGGTCAATAAAACGTTACACTCACTTCAGTTCTTCTGGAGGTGCAGCAGGAACACGAATAGTTGGTACTCATCCTTTTTTCAGGAGCAGCTTCTTAGCAAATCCAGCTTTATACTGACCCTCGTTTGTAAAGCAGTCTGGTGAAATGATTCGCGCAAACATGACAGCATTGACGTTGATCGTGGGGAATATTCCCTTCGAAAACAAACTCAGCCACTGCGTCTTCAGCTACGGACGGATTTAGAAACATCATCAATATGACTGCGTGTTCATTATTATATTGGGAGGGGCGTCGATATTGTGACGTCAAAATATTGAACAGCTTGATTTGAGACAGGAGGAAACATATAAGAAGATAAAAAAAAACACTGGATGGATTTTTATCATTTTATGATGGTTGTGTACAGGCACTGCCAACACACATTTCAGTATAATAAACTTGTAAA
Organism: Scardinius erythrophthalmus; assembly: GCF_964197995.2. Classification (NCBI taxonomy): domain Eukaryota; kingdom Metazoa; phylum Chordata; class Actinopteri; order Cypriniformes; family Leuciscidae; genus Scardinius; species Scardinius erythrophthalmus. Next base: position 17,706,311 of record NC_138244.1, read on the forward strand.
AGTGCATGTACCATTATATGACCCCTTTAATAAAATTTTACTTCATTACTTTTAAAAATAATGATTTTACTCTGCATTTATGAGAGACTGCCTACATATCTAAATGTTCTATAATTATTATTTTTTCTTTCATTTGTAGCAGGGATGTATAAAAATGGCCAACTGCCTGAGGTGCCAGAGACCAAACCTTGGGTGGATGATGGTTTTTGGGAGATAAAGAGATCAAACAATGCCATTGTTGATGAAGCCTATAAACAGTTCAGTGGTATGGGCTAAACTCATGTACATTAATCATAATAATTTTCTAAAACATTCTTTAAACACACCATCAGCAGTCACACTTCCAAAGCATTGATTTAATATGCTTTCGGTAACCATCTCAACAGATGTTCTTCATGAATGCAGGCTCCTGAATAGTCGAGCAGCACATGTGATCTCACAAAACGAACGGACCTTCAGCCTCAAGAACCAACCAAAGCAGTATGCCGTTTGAATCTGGGAATTTCTCCATCTAATTATGTTTCCATAAGAATGCATCTGTTTTCCACAGCTTTTTCTATGTATTTTTAAATGTCCATAAGCTTGATGCATCACCGGTGCCAGAAATCCAAAATGCTCCGTGTTGCCTGCAGTGTGAGGGTTTAGTTTTTTGTAACTATACTTGAGAGTTCTTTCTGATTTACCACCATTTAAAGCAGTGGTTCTCAACCAGGGTGCTGCAATGAACTTATAAGGGGGGCTCAGATGACTTGAAAATAAGCTAAAACAACAACAAAATCAAGATATGTCTTTGTATTTGGTTATTTTTTTATTTCGAAGATACACAGATGAGCCAAAACATGACCATCTGTCTAAAATGTTGTTGGTTCTCCGCATGCTGCCAAAACAGTACCGACCCTCGAGGTATGGACTTCACAAGACCCCTGAAGGTGTCCTGTGGTATCTGGCACCAAGACCAGGATCAAGATCCTTCAAGTCATGTAGGTTAAGAGGTGGAGACGCCGTGGATCAAAATTGCTGGTTCAGCAGATTCCACAGATGCTCAATTGGATTGAGATCAGGGGAATTTGGAGGCCAGGGCAACACCTTGAACTCTTCATTATGTTCCTCAAACAATTCCAAACAATGTATGTAGTGTGAGAGGGTGCATTATTCTGCTGGGAGAGGTCACTGCTATCAGGGAACATCATTGATTGTCATGAAGGGGTGTACTTGGTCTGCAACAAGTAGGCGGCACGTGTCAAATTTATGTCCACATGAATGGCTGGACCTAGGGATTCCCAGCAGAACATTGCCCAGAGCATCACACTTCCTCCACTGACTTATTGTCGTCCCACTTATTGTGCATCCTGGTGCCTTCACTTCCCAAAGTAAACGGCACACATGTACATGGCTGTCCACGTGATATAAAAGAAAACAGGACTCATTGGACCAGGCAGCCTTCTTCCACTGCTTCAAGTTCCAGTTACGACGCTTCGCGTGCCCATTGTAGGTGCTTTTGACGGTGGACGAGGTCATCACAGGCACTCTGATTGGTCTGTGGCTACGCAGCCCCATACGCAGCGGAATAAGATGCATTGTGTGTTGTGACACATTCCTCCCACAACCATCATTAACATTTTGTGTGACTTGTGCCACAGTAGACCTTCTGTTGGCTCGGACCAGACGGGATAGCCTTCGTTGTCCTTGTGCATCAATTAGCCTTGGGTGACCAACACCCTGTCACCGGTTTGTGGTTTGTCCCTCCTCAGATCACTGTTGGTAAATTCTCACCACTGCTGACTGGGATGAACCCACAAGCGTTGCCGTTTCAGAGATAATCTGACCCAGTCTGAAGTGATGTAAGCCACACTTGTTGTTGTGACTTTTATTTTGACAGCGATGAGAACACCACCCAGAGCCTGAGCACACAGTGCTCGCATTCTCCGTGTTCATCAGTTTAAGATCAGCCTAACAGTCCTGTCTAATACGATATTAGATAGAACTGTTATAGAGCTGGTAAGTCCCGCCCCTTCCGCTAACCCCACTGGACCTCTAGGTTGAAAAATCGTCAATGCAAGTGAATGGGAGACAATAATTATTTTCTGGTCCCGTTTGAATTGTGCCATGAATGTGGACATATGTTGTCTGTGAATTTTTAATATAACTTTTCGTGTAAAGAATGCTACAATTTAGCGGGTAGAAGTTTGATACCGTTAGACTTTGTGTGAGAGCACTTTGTGGATTACAACTCTCGACGCGTTTGAAATGTCACCACCACTCGCACACGGGCACTAGCTCACGGATCCCGCTAAACATGTCTGTGTCTTTGGTGCACTTCACCTCCTTCTTTCAGGGAGAGAGCAAAATCGTTGAAGTTGGTGAAAACCACGGGTAAGTCAACTTTGTGGGGTGACGTCACATAGGCGACATGTAGTCTTTCTCATTATGTCTTTTCCACAACTGCTAGCCGAAGAATCATTCAATATACTGTCAAACTCGTAACATGAAAAGTTATATAAAAAATTCACAGACAACATATGTTCACATTCATGGCACAATTCAAACGGGACCAGAAAATAATTATTTTCTCCCATTCACTTGCATTGACGATTTTTCAACCTAGAGGTCCACTTGGGGTTTTACGGATGGGCGGGACTTACCAGCTCTATACAGAAAGTAGACGGTATATGAAAAGGCATTAGCGTATGCTGTGTGGTTTATTTCCAGTGTTACTAGCTGAGCAGAAATACATAATCATGCTTTGCTTGGTCTCCTCAAAGTTGCATTGGATTTTTCTCCTTAGCGTAAAGTTTAAGAGGTCCATCCATCACTGTTTTCCATGTTCGTAGAGTTAGTTTCTGGAGAAAATATATAGGCTATAATCTGTGTTTTTACATAGCTTTTTAAAAAATGGCGGGTGCTGGCGTTTTGCGTGCGTTCGGCCAATCAGCGTACACTAATGTCACTGGTAGTTCCTATAGTGCTGGTTTAGACCCTACTCTGAAGTAGGAGTTAAATTAGTTCCTCCAAAAGGAGTTCCTAGAACTGAAATTGCTCCTAGATCCTGCAGTGTGAACACGCCAAAAAACGTGTACTTCCGCCTTGTTTGCTTACTATCTAATCTACCCTAGAACTTGATTTGTGGCCTTGTAGATGATCAATGATATTCGCTTCACCTGTGACTGGTCATAATGTATTGGCTCATCAATGTACATCTTTCTAGTTATGTTAAGCTCTAAAGCACTATATTTAATTACATTGTGAGTGATGAGGGCCTTCAAGTATCGTTGGGGACAATTGGGGGTCTTGAAATGGTTGAGATCCACTGGTTTAGAGAGACTGATACTGTAGTTACCCCTAATCCAATTTGATCACTGTCTCAGGATGTTCAGAATCAAGACAATTCCTCTTTGCACTCCTAAAACAATGCTGTATTTAACATTATGCTTTAAATTATGCTTAAAATGCTGCTATTTGTATATTTCCTAATGGTAATGCACTTATTGTGTACCATTAGTATTGTTTATTAACCACCTCTGATGCTTTCCCATGTTGCTCTTCTTGTTTACAATTTTTAGAGAATGCTTTTTGCCTTTTTATTCTATGCCTAACGTGGAAAAATTTTGTACATTGCTTTTCATATGGTATTTCTTTTTCTTTGCTCAAGCAGCTTTTTGTTTTAAAATACATCTAAATTGTATGACATAATATGATCAGCTTTGCATCTTTGCATTTACATTTTGTTGGATAAAGTATGATACATTCATGCCAGATATCCCTGTGTCTATGATTATTCATCTTACAAGTAATGTAAAAAAGTACTCACCCACACATGTTGTTTCAGACAAAGTCGTTCTGTCTTACATGGGATACAAACGGCAGAATGACCTGAATGATGCCAGAACTTTCATTTTTGATTGAACTATATAATTTTGCACAAATAAGGTATAAAATGTCGTTGCGAACACATTCAAGAAAACATCTCCATCTTGTGGTCTATACATGCATCGGTCTACTAGACAAAAGTTGCCTACCTTACGAATTATTTTCTATCCTAAAGGTTACTCACTCACTAAAAAAAAAACGTTTTGATCATGAGGGGAGAAAAGTCACGTTGCAAAAAAAGAAAAGGGGGGAGGGGGGGCTGGAAAATGTAAAGTGACATCCAGTGCAGTAGGGGGAGTGCAACAAAAGCATGTACGTTCATGCTGAGAGTTCATGTCAGATTTCTCATCTTTACAGCTACATCAGAGAATGTCTAATAGGAAGAGAATTGGCACTCTCTGCTTACTTCCGGTTTCTGGACTGGCTGCAGTAACACGTCTCTGTCCATGCGGGGGCGCTCGCAGGCGAGTGCAGAATGAATGGAGGTCTATGGAGAAAAACCCTCAAAATCCACTTTTCTCAGGATATAATTTTTTTGTCTAGTAATTTGAATGTTGTATTTGAAAGGAGATGCAAATAAATTACACATTGCTGGGTGTTAGATTTTTTAGAGTCACTTATTTGGTTTAAAAAGTCTTTTAAAATGTCAATGACGTCAGAATGCTGACGTCATTAGCAGAATGCTAGCGTGTAATGGGCAACAACAACTCAACCTGTAAGAAATCGAAAAGAAATAAGTACTCGTTCATTCAACTTTCGCCCTATAACCCATGTTGAACTTGCAAAACCTACAATAAAATCTGAGATTTCTCAACGGGAATCGGGTGAAAGAGACACATTTAACCGTCTAGCCCCATAGACTCCCATTCAGTCTGCACTCGCCCGCGATCACCTCCAGTGGAATTCTAATGGAACTGCAACCAAGATCGATACAATGGGGCTAATAGGAAGTGCCAAGGCTCTCCGTAGACGGGCTCTGGCTACATGCAGATCAGTGGGCCTGCACATATGGTTGCCAGGTAATTTTCTAAATCCCCATTTCCCAAAAATCATAGACTAAAAAAATAGAGATCCACAAATATAAATCCATAAATATAAATATAACTCTGTGTTTAGAGAAACAAAGTGTATTTTTGTATATATATATATATATATAAATAAAAATAAATAAACTATAAAAATATGATTAAACTCACAAATGAAAAAATGTAATTCATTAATTTGATTTAAAACAAACAAACAATGCATGATGAGTAGAAACACATAATAATATAGCCTAACTTTATAAAATTATATAAAATAAATAAAATACAAATAATTTGGTATTTATGCATGAAAATATATTGCTACAAATTAAGGCTCTCGCACCAGAATGGTCATATTTTGCGGTCCGTGGCATCTAAAGATTGAAAACCCCTGCCGCAAGGTAAAGCATACTAGTCTAGGAAAAATCTGGCAACCCGAGATCCTCATAGCGGAGGATGAGACACCGGATCGCTGCATTGAGTTAGTAGTAGTCGCAAGATCACGATTAGCACAGGATGGCTGGAAACGCATGGAGGTCAACGGTAAGGACTCTATTATGTGACAAACCTCAGATTATAGCAGTCTGTGTGCTGTTATGCCTGATATGACTGTGTACTATGCATGCAAGTATATACTTACCGTACGCTGAAAAAACAACGTTGCGTTGCATTAGAGATGCCACAGCGGCCCTGCACTGCATGCCCTTCACACAGGCACTTACATGTTTAACACATTTTAACAGCTCCCAGTCAACTCATATACTAGTCTTTTAACACATATGAGTGATGAGTGTAAGTGAATAAGACGATGTGTTTTGAATCACGCCCGTGTCAAACGCCACAGATGTTCAACACCACTGCAGTCATCCCCCATCCACACGCTATTGTGTTTAATAGTCCAAAGAGTAAATAAACTCAGCTAGTAAGGCAGCAAGGTCAGGTTGTGGTAATTTAAAACGACATTCTTGCCTTTTCAGCTCCTAAAACTTCTCGAGAGATTCGGCGTGCGGATAGGTGACGCGAGCGGGACTCCGGAAGTAAGACGCGCATCTCAGTTCAGTCAGTTAGCTTTAACGCGTTAGCTTGCAGTGGCTTATTATAGTCATTAAAGATGGCAAATCTGACGTGGACATTAAAATAGTCACGGTGAGATAGTTTATAAATGAGCTTAGCTGATTTACATCAGCAAGGAGATCCATTAACGCCAACAAACTTACCATCCACCAGCTGGTGGATGAAGGTCACCTCGACATGTTGGCTTCATGAATGCAGTAACAAGAGCTGACCAATGTCACGACTTCATTTATGAGTTTCCATTATTAACTTAATGTTATAGTTCTTCTAGAATCTAGAACATACAATCATGGATATAAGTGATAAGGACATGACAAGCATGCAGAAGAACCGTTATATTAGAAGGAGGAAATGTAAAATAGCTGTGCATATGGTGGGAGACATTAGCTCTTTAAATCATTATATAATGAATTATTATTTCCACAGATGGCTCTAAATGTGTTCAAAAATGTATGAATGTTATTGCAAAATATGAAACACATTCTGGCATCTTAAAGAAAAAAAAAGAATACTACTAACTTTCTAACGTTTCTCAAAACTAACTACTTTTCTTACAAGGGAAAGAAGCCTGGTAAGAAGTCTACCTGAGGTGTCAAAAACTTAGTCTACTATTTTCTTAATTTTGAATCTCTATATATTGTTTTATAATGAGCAATATTTGTATTTTGTAAGGGGGGTAGTTCAACCAAAAATAATTCCAATTATAGGTCAAAATTCTGTCTTCAATTACTCAGCCTCATGATTTCCTCATCTTCGAAACACAAATTAAGATATTTTTAATAAAATCTGAGAGATTTCTGTCCCTCCAAATTAAATGACATTCATTCATTTTTGAGTGCCTTTCTGAATTAAAAATCATTTTGATATTTTTTTGTGGAAAATGTCCAAATACGTTTTGGTTCACCATTTTATGGCATCGCTCTCTCACAGTACACTGCTTTCTCCAAAAAAAAAAAAAAAAAAAATTCCTAGTAATGTCCCCATCAGATATGCTGTCTTTTTTTGAAGGGTTTGCTTTAAAAAAAAATACTTGTCATTTGTGTTTGATCATCAGTGACCAGTAGCGTTAAAGTTTTAGGCTGATTTAAACTGAATGTTCATACTTGAAATGTTGACCATGCAGATTTGTGAAACTACACCCCTCATTTTACACCAGGGATGAGTAATAACTAACACCTAATCACGTAGATAATTGGCAAAGATTTGCATTGGTTTAATCTTTTGGCTTCAGGATGGTCCCTGGTGTAATTCACCTTCTGCATGCTTGTCGCCTTAATTGGACTTGCTGCATTTTCTGTTCAACAAAACACTTAAAGTTTGCATGCAGAGTTAATGGGATCAGATTAAGTCGGGCTCAGTCTAATTAACTTCTTAAGCTACTGTGTTCAGTGAACATCAGCCATAGTGGCAGTCACATTAAACGCAGCGCTTTTTAAAATCGCATGGCCAATAGAATGTTTGTGCTTTGTGTATTTGGTAGTGTCAGCTTGATTGATCTTCCAGTGTTATTGATCTGTTTGTACCTTTGAAATCGCCTCTGCAGGTGTCCCGTGTAATAGGAGCCATAAAGACTCAGACCCCACAGCCCAGAACCTTCTCTAGAGGGGTAAGTTGAATTTAACTCTCACTGCTGTACCATAATTTGTGGTGACACAGTTACAAATTAACTCAACTATATGGATAACACTAACAAATCTGTAGTATTTTTGAAGATGTACCATGTTTTTTTTTTTTTTTTTTTTACGTGTACCATGGTAATCCCAAAAATCTTTTACTCACCCTCAAGTTGTTCCAAACCTGTATGAATTTTCGGTTTTGCTGAACACAAAGCAAGTTATTTTGAAGAATATGAGTAATCAAACAGTTGGGGGGCATCATTGACTTTTATAGTATGGAGAGAAAAAAATATGATGGAAATCAAATGTTCTTCAAGTAACGCTAATAGAATATTCTGTCAAAGTTATCCAGTCTTTTATAATGTTCTCAGGCAAACGTCATTTATAACATCGTCCATGGACTTTTTTCTGAAACGTTTTACTACTACGTATTTCAGAATGTTAGGAGAACATTTAAAAGTAACATTTCAATAATGTTTGAAGAATGATGAAATGTTTCTCTAACGGTCACAGAACCAAGAAAAAAACGTTTTAAAACATTTTCTAAAAACTGGATGTTTCTATATTCAGAAATAACTTTTATATAACTTAATTGGAACGCTAGCAAAAAACGTTCTTAGAACTAATTTTTCTTAGCTAGGAATGATGCATATGAATGTAGTTTGTGGTCCAGTTTGGTTGGTATAATGCTCACTTTTCTTAACCATGAACAGAATTTCAAAACTTAATGTAATTTAAGTACATCATTTGCCCCAAACCAGTTTTTTTAATAAGTTTTAATATGTTAAAACTATTAGGAAAATGGAATTTGATATCAGAAATTTAGAGTCAATTATATAGTGACCTTAAGTATAGATATAGTAAAATTTTCTAAATAATCATCAATATAATAAACGGGATGGTAAATGGTCAGTTTTACATATCCAATAGGCAAGTACTTAGAAAAGCTTCATGCTCAGCTTTGGGGTAAGCATGAATCATCAAACATTAATTTTTGCAGCCTGCAGAAAATATGTAGTTGTGCAAGTTACACACAAAGGCGTTGGCTTTTTGGCACTTGTGAAATCCTCAAATATATGTAGATGCCTCAGAAAAATAATGCCAGATTGTGATACTTGTGAACAATTTTCCAATTTCTGATTATTTTATTTATTTATTTTTGTGCTTTATTTTGACAGATTCAAACTGTAACGTTAATTCCTGGAGATGGAATCGGTCCGGAGATCTCCACAGCAGTAATGAAGATATTTGAAGCAGCAAAGGTACGGATCTGTTGTTTTACTCTTCGGGAATTCAGCTTAGGCTGCAAGTTGCAACAAGTGCATTGAGCGACTATTATACTTGTAACCCCTTTTGTGCACTGCTTTCAGTCTTAGAAGAGAATTCAGCACATTTGTGTAAATATTTGCCCTCAACTTGAATAGTGCAGTTGTATTTAAAGTCACCATGAATTCAAAATAGATTTTTTTTTTTAATGGAATATTGTAGTGCCCTTGTAATCTTTAACAAAAATAACTTCCCCTCCCTCTTGCGACATCTAGTCTAGTCAAGTCAAGTCACCTTTATTTGATATAGCGCTTTTTATAATACAGACTGTACAGTGATAACAGGGAAATAATGCAACAAAGTTTGTTTTGGCTGTAAAGCAGCTCTTGAATAAAATAGTGTCATAGTCCAGCTTAAGTTCAGTGATGGTTCATTTTTGTTATAAAGAAGTTAGTAATTTAGTCCATTTATATATATAGCAGCTCTGGAGAAAACAGTGATGTCATCGTCCAGCTCAGTTCAGTTCTCATACAATGGTGTCAACGCAGGCAGATCAATAATATTGTTGAATGTTAAGTGTTGTTGTAAAGTTTTTCTTTCTTCAAAGCAGAGACCAGGAGACAGTTGGGATCGCGTTCAACGGAAGTTATTCTTTATTGAGAACTCCTCTGTACACGGCTGTAGAAACTTCCAACATGATCTGACTAAAACATTATACATAGTAGCTATATACATTCCAAGGGGGAGGGATTACATAGAGGCGGGAACTCTGAATAAAGCATGCAAATGAAGTGGGAACACACCCTACTCTGAGTCCAATTGAATCAGCATAACTATTCACATGCTGATACTAGCCAGGAACTCCAATTCCAAGAGCCATCCCAGAGCCATTAAAGACAAAAGGTGAAAGTCAATCAACCTAACGATTCAACGTCTGGGCTCCGAAAGGTGAGAATCAAGTGATCTGACTTATTTAAAACACAATAGAGAAAACAGGTCTGGCAAGAAAAGTGATTCTTTGCTGGAGACTCCATAATCACCTGAAATCAGTCTACTAAACTTTATCAGTTTATATACTATTGCAGTGGAAAAACTAAATTAAACATTTAATAAAATATGTAATCCAACACTTCCCCCTTTGAGAGTTCTAATAACTCTCACAAAAATACAAATTTAGACACATAAAGTTCATTCTTGTAACTGGTGTAAGTTACAGGCACATATAACTTGCTCTGTGTTGTTCATCTGTAATTGCATGCTGACACAGAAACAAACATGCAATTTAGGGTCCGTGAATTTTCTGCGTTGTGTATTTTTCATTTTCTTTTGTGATAGTTCGTTCAGCAGTGGGTCTGGTTGTCTTCTTGAGGTTGGGGCTTCATATGCAGATGAGACGGTCGCTGCATATGGATCTTGAAAAAGCCATCAAGTTTTATCTGCACACTGTAAGACAGAAAACAGAAAAACAGAGAGCAGTATTTCTTCAAAACACTACGGTTGTAGCAGTTTAAACACAATGGTTCTATCGTTTTCAGAGTGTACTGTTGTCGTTTCATTCTTTCCCTATTTCTTAATTGATTTGACACCTATGGACCAGTGAGGTAAGGATGGACTAAATGAGGAAAGGCCTATGAGGTAGTGTCTTCACCCTGGATTGGCCCCCGACGCCTGTTGCGTCAGTTCTTTCCAGGGCCCTCACTGAACCGTGTCCTATTCTGTCCCTGTGTTGTGCACACACTGTACAGTGTGTGAGAAAATTGGCACATTTTCATTCTCCAGTGAAACATCAGTCTTAATAGACATCATATAGAGCATGGAGGTCTGATTGTAGTGTTCTGCAGTGTAACATTTATGGCTGTGAGTTTTCTGAATGTCCCCCAAACAAAGGCTGTGACAGTCACTTTCCTTTTGTTCTATTAAACAAAAAAAAATAAGTCTTTCATCTTTGTTGTAAGTTACTGGGGAGATTAAGCAATCACAGCCCAAATTGTTAACACCTCAAAAAGCTTACCCACGAGTCCAGTGACGAGGGGAGGGGTTGCTTCAAAGTAGCAAACAAATGTAGCAAGAGCTGCATAACATTGTTAACTTGTCTTAAGTTATTTTTATTTTTTCGACATTCTTTTCCAAAATGTCCGTGCTTGCCACAGTAAGAACAACTGGCTTCTCTAGGACTTTTGCGTTTCTTTGGCTTCTCTGAGTTAACCTTAAAGGATGCTGCTGCAATTTTTACTCTTGCCTTGACATCAAAGTCTCTTTCCCAAATAGCTAAACTGTCCAAGTTGTCTTGCAGGGTTCTATTTGACCATGTAAGATCTAAGAAAGGCAATGCATTTCTATGTTCTGACAAAAGACCATCGGACCATGTGCGAACTAGAGGACCATTATGACCTAACACTTTCTCTGGAGTGTCGGCAATTCCGCTGTAAATGGCAGCGATCTGACAGAATCGTTCTGTGTACTCACAAACAGTTTCATCCTTCTTCTGTACACAATTAGTGAGCTTTGACCAGTCCACTTTCGGTCCAACAATGTTCTTTAACACTTTAACAACTTCCTCTCTTAATTCATCTTTACTGGCCTGTTGCAGTTCAGAATTATTTACAGCACTTTCAAAATCATTGAATTCTGACTCAGTCAAGATCTGTGATATTAGCTGGGTGACTTCAGCTAGAGTCATATCATAGAGCCGCATTTTGCTGATCAATGCTCTTCTAAACTTAGAAAAATTTCTTTGCACTGATGGCAAACTTTCAGCAATTCTCTCAATCTCTTTAGGACCTAAAGATGTTTTGATTGCTTGTGGCTGCAATATGGGGGTTGCAAATGGAACTGTATCAACACCTTTTCCCTGAGGCTTTTGTCTAGCTACGCACACTTCAACTGCATTTACATCTGTATTGACATTGTCCTCTATACTATCAAAAGACTGTAAATCAGGATAGCTTTCCTCTGACTGTTGGTCTTCTAAATCACATTTGGTTGAGGCTTTGTTATGGCCCACGTTTGTCTTGAGACAGGACACCTGAGTCTGCAATTGTTTGATCTGTTCTTTCAACTTAGCAATACACTGCGCTTGTTCTTGTGCAATGGATAAGCTAAATTCTCGGTGACAACCGATGATGCCTTTCAGATTTTTCTTCCTGATACATGCACTCAACACTTTCTTGCAATCTTCAATTGACCACACTTTCTCTGGATCAATGCCAAATTTCTTGGTTAAATTCAATCTGACTGGCTTAGTCACGATGGAGTCCATGTGCTCTGATAACAAAGACTTGAATTCACTATCTGTCCAAAAAGGTGTAATCTGTCTAGTACTTTTCCTAAACATTTTGTGAATTTTTTTGTTACCACAAACAAACACTAAAAAAACTCTCTACTGTCTTGCAAACATAGGGTACAATCTTATTAGCACAAGAAGCTAAATCTAATTCTAAAGCTAATTCTCTAGCTTACAGATAGGTCTTCTCTAGCAAGAGCATACACACAATATTAACATGTAACTGTTAATCTTCCCTGCCAACAACAGGGGGTAAATTTCATCTCTAAAAGAAAAACTTTTTTAGAGGCTCATCTTTAGTTAACCAAACTCTACAGCTGTTTGTTAACTACTTCTCTGAACGGCGCAGAGGAAAACATTTGTACTGGTCTGCATTGGTTCTTTTAATGGAGTGAAACTCACCGAGTCTTTCATTTGTAGAGAAAGATTCCGTCTGGAAAAATTCAGTCTTTGAGATCTTTTTGGAGCTTGAAGTTTTCAATCTGGATTCAGAAGATTCAGTCTGGAACTCAGTCAGCTTCGTTGAGATCTTTGAGCTTGAAGTTTCAAGATGCAGTTCTTTGAGTTTCCTTTTTCTCCATCCGGGTCACAAGGCACCATCTGTTGTAAAGTTTTTCTTTCTTCAAAGCAGAGACCAGGAGACAGTTGGGATCGCGTTCAACGGAAGTTATTCTTTATTGAGAACTCCTCTGTACACGGCTGTAGAAACTTCCAACATGATCTGACTAAAACATTATACATAGTAGCTATATACATTCCAAGGGGGAGGGATTACATAGAGGCGGGAACTCTGAATAAAGCATGCAAATGAAGTGGGAACACACCCTACTCTGAGTCCAATTGAATCAGCATAACTATTCACATGCTGATACTAGCCAGGAACTCCAATTCCAAGAGCCATCCCAGAGCCATTAAAGACAAAAGGTGAAAGTCAATCAACCTAACGATTCAACGTCTGGGCTCCGAAAGGTGAGAATCAAGTGATCTGACTTATTTAAAACACAATAGAGAAAACAGGTCTGGCAAGAAAAGTGATTCTTTGCTGGAGACTCCATAATCACCTGAAATCAGTCTACTAAACTTTATCAGTTTATATACTATTGCAGTGGAAAAACTAAATTAAACATTTAATAAAATATGTAATCCAACAGTGTCCCCAACTAAGCAAGCCCGGGGCGACAGTAGCAATGAACCCAAAACTCCATCAGGTGACAGAATGAAGAAAAGAACCTTGGGAGAAACCAGTTCTCCTCTGGCCAACGAACGAGCAGTGTATGATTATGATTCAGGCAGCATTATAGGTCAGAAGTCAATTGGATCGGAGCATTCAGAATATTTAATGCAGTTCCATCTGGTTGAATATCAGATGCATAATGCCGATATGGAGACGGGTTTGTTGAGGATCTGTGCCACTGGCTGTCGTGTGGACGAGGCCTTCACAGGGGAGAGTCTAGTTGACACAATCTCTGCTGACACTTCAGGGCTGCGTTGTGGTCGAGCCTAGGCGCAGGTCCATAATCTGATCTGGATACGGCCCGGATACGGCTGACTACTGTAACCTCGGGATAAACAGAGAGAGTAATATTGGCGTAGATTCCAATTCAGTTCGTCTTAAGTACCGTATATACCCGACTATAAGACGACCCTGAATATAAGACGACCCCCCCATTTTCCAGAATTATTTTTGGGACAAAAGAGATTTTTGTGGAAAAAATCTGGTTTTCAACAGAAAATAATTTTATTTGAAAATTGCAGTGATAATTCATTCTCTCTCTTCCAGCGCGCGAACGCACCTTTCTCTATCTCTCTCTCTCTTGCGCTCTCTCTCTCTCTCTCTCTCTCTCTCTCTCTCTCTCTCTCTCTCGCTCGCTCGCTCGCTCTGCGTCTCGCGCGGCAGAGAGGAGCAGCGTTTTAATTCATTTAAACACAGAATGTTGCTTCTCTAATTTTACATGCAAGTATAGCCGAAATCATTTGTCTTAATGGGTCATGTTTCAGTCACTATTTCATATTTATTCAATTGTTCGTTCTCCCTCCCCCCCCGTGATTTTGTCTATATCGCGAATATAAGACGACCCCACATTTTTCAGCCTATTTTTAGGACAAAAACCTCGTCTTATATTCAGGTATATACTGTACATCGGGTGTTATAGGAAGTGTTCCCGGTTGCGGCTGATCTAGTTTATGCAGACTAACAATCATTTAACTAATTTGAATCATAGAAATTGTTATGTACGCCAGGTTTAAGAGATGTGCTTTTAGTCTAGATTTAAACTGACAGAGTGTGTGTGAGGGCAGGACAACCTGTCACTCACATGAGATCGACCAATAGCAAACCAGAACCATCCAATCAATTCCCGATGGACAAAATCTAATTTTCTTTTTCGAGAAGCCATTTCACTCCGATATGTCACAATAGGGAAGAAAATACTATCGCGATCTTAGTTTCATGCCAACTTTAAAGCTACATTGTCACCTTTTTTTCTCAATCAGGCCCCTATTCAGTGGGAAGAGAGAAACGTCACCGCCATCCAAGGTCCTGGAGGCAAATGGATGATCCCCTCTGAGGCTAAAGAGTCGATGGACAAAAACAAAATTGGATTAAAAGGTAAACTTGTCGACTCTCTCACATCAGTCAAATCATTATAGTGTTAACGAAACTCACACAGTCAATTTCGATTATATTTCAGGCCCCCTGAAAACGCCAATTGCTGCCGGACACCCGTCCATGAACCTGCTGCTAAGGAAGACCTTCGACCTGTATGCCAATGTGCGTCCTTGTGTGTCCATCGAGGGCTATAAGACGCCTTACACCGATGTGGATCTGGTCACCATCAGAGAAAACACAGAAGGAGAGTACAGTGGGATTGAACACGTGGTATGTATGTGCGCCCATCTGTATTTCAAACTATTTAATCAGTAACTCAACCAAACCAGAGCTAGTTGTTCTTATTCTTTTGATTTCTGCTGCAGAGATCTGCAGTTGCAGGAAAAAGTATGTGAACACTTGGACATTTTACGTGGATTTATGTATTATTTAAAAGGTCAGATCCAAATCTGATTTCCAATTAGGTCACTCCAATAGACGTTATCTGCGTCTGAATTTGCATACTATATAGTAGGTACTACATTTGGTTTTAAAACTTGCTTTATGACCGTTAAAGTACGTTCTATATAGTATAAATGAAATTCAGATGTACCACATCTGTCATGTAGTCACTGTCATGTGACATTCGGTGTCAATTGCATCGCTTCACTGCCATTCACAAATCCTCTCCCGTGGCCTCATGGGTTAGTAAAGTGCCCATTGAATGCACACTTCAGAATCTAGAAGTTGTTAGGACTGGTTCACACATGTTTTTTTGAGACTCAGATCAGTGGAATGAAAAAAAAACCCCGCAAAGGTCTAGAGATGGTTTTTTTTTTTTTTTTTTTGCAAAAGACGTGAGCACAGTGGTCAAACACGTCCATCTAGTGAATGTTTATCTGGAAAAACAATGGAAAATCAGCAGAGACATTCGCTCTGTGTAAACGGCCCCTCAGTCATCTGGGTATTTTTCGCCTACTGTTTTGTGAAAACTTTGAACTGATTCAGTTTAGCAGTATTCCTGATATTTGGTGTGAACCGCTGTCTTAAGGTCATGCCAAAGCGTTTCAGTCAGGTTAACATCAGGATATGGGGTTCATGTACTTTTTCCTGCAACTATATATATACATTTATACCCCTTTAGTTCTTTAGGCCTAGTATACAACAATAGGATGGCATTTGACCTTTGAGGTCATGATTGGCTCCCTTCACAAATGTCAAAGGTCATGCTATTGTCATCTAATGCTATCTTAACCAGTTTTTCGCGCAGTGCTAGCGGGAATTCAGTGGGCAAAGCTCATATTTCAATGCTGTTTATTCTTTAGGTAGGTGCCACATGGTTGTTATAAATCTGTTGTCTCTGGTCCCACTCCATAGTGTGTCAAAGCGTTACGTGATATTACCTTCAGGTCGTCACATTCCATTCATGCGATCTTCCCTTTGTCTGTTCACGTCATTCAAAGTTTAAACATGTACACTACCATTTAAAGTTTGGGGTCAGTACAATTTTTCTTTTGGATGAAATAAATAGATTTATTTTGTAAGGATGAATTAAAATTAAATTGATCAAAAGTGATGGTAAATACTTTAATAATTGAACTTTCTGGTCATTAAATAAATGTATCATGGTTTACACCAAAATATTAAATGGATAGTTCACCCTAAAATGAAAATTAAGTCATCTTAAGTGATCGGTTACTCACCCTGGTATTGTTCTAATGCCATATGCCCTTCTTTCTTTTATGGACCACAAAAGGAGAATTAAAAAAATATATAATAATGTCCCAATTGCACTCGTCCATATAATGGCAGTGAATAGCGAGAGGCATCAAGCTTTTTAAAAGAAGACGCAAAAATATCACTGAATGATCCCAAGCGTCACGTATTTAAAAATAACTTTTCTTGAATTTTCTCAAAACCCCTAAACCTTTGAATGGTAATGTATATGATTCGGTTGTGTACATAAAACCTTAAGTTGCCTAATAGATCAAGTCCATCGAATGAAACTTGTTGTGCAAAACTTAAATCTTTGTATAGCAGTACACCAATAGTTTTAGCAGTCATCATATCTTGCCCCTTTGTATGAACTAACCTGACTCTGTTTTTTAAAACCTAAACTTGGTTTTGTCAGGATAAAGTGGTTTGAACAAAATCAGTTGTGGTTACCACAATATTAAATGTGCTCTGTTTTCACCTGAATCAGATTGTGGATGGAGTTGTGCAGAGTATTAAACTGATTACAGAGGATGCCAGCAGACGCATCGCAGAGTATGCATTTGAGTACGCCAGAAATAACCAGAGAGCCAGCGTCACGGCTGTTCACAAAGCCAACATCATGTGAGTTTCACCTCGACTAGAAATCTCACAAATCACACGGTAACTTTGACAAATTATTATATAACAGAAGTTTTTTTACTGGTAACACGTCTTATTGGATGTCAAATAATTGTAATATGTAAAGATGCTGAATTCAGTGATGTCTTCTAGGCGAATGTCTGACGGTCTGTTTCTGCGGAAGTGCAGAGAGGTTGCTGAGAATTTCAAGGATGTGAAATTCACAGAGATGTATCTGGATACAGTCTGTCTCAATGTATGTATACAAGACAACTTCTTTTGTTAGGCCTTTTCTACTTATCTTGCAACTGTGAAATGCTTTTGATGTGCTTCTTTTAATATATTTATTAGGGGTGTAATGGTTCTCAGTAAAATCGAACCATACCGTTCGGCACGCACTTGCACCGCAGTTCATCTTAAATCTGACGACGCATCTATAATATGGTTTATTGAAAATAACAATGCGTAAAACAGACAGACAAAGTTCTGCTAATGCATGCTTCTGTCGATGGATACACATTCTGGGTTCCCAATACATTACAACAGCGATGACCAAAACAAAACAAAAAACATTGACAAAACTTTGGGCCTGTTTAGGCCTGATCACTTCTTGCATTTTACATTTTTCATAGTTAACATATGACGCAAGTTGCTAAGGCAACATTTCTAATTTCATTCAACTTAAGTTTTTCATCTAATTAATATTAAAATGGGAATTTTTAAGGTGCTGTAAGTTTTTGACTGTACTAAAGCATAAAAATACCAAGCACCAATCTGCTACAGCCAGTTATTCTACTTTGAAATGTGCGTTCTGTGTCAGAATGTCTGTTTTTGTTTTGGTCTTTGCCATACCGCACGTTGCCAATTTACCCAATAGTATTTCGCCACCACAGGTTGCCAGTTGGAAGCATATTACAGCCATGGAAGCCAGTGAACAAACTTGGGTCAGAGATCGCAGATTCTACCCGACCTAAAAAGTCTCATCACCCATCTAAAAATCTCTATTAACGGTAGCATATTAAAATGCGATATCAACTCATCATAAATCAACTCATCAAACAGTGTAAGGCTCATTGCTGTCCATTGTCAATTGGCTCGTTCCTGTCGTTCTCTCACTGTCAATCTTACATGCTGCACCTTTAAGCACTCAGTGTATTGACCCAGAAGCAGTGTTGGATCAGTTACTCTACAAAATTTAATAATTACTAGCTACTAATTACATCTTCGACAGTGTAATTAGATTACTGTACTAATTACTCTCTCTAAAAAGGTATTGCATTGCTTATTACTTATTAAATCACAAATCAACCTCGACCAGTTGAACAATACAAGGATAGTCATGAAACTGCTCTTTTTAATTCTTTTAAATAAATATAAAATTACATAAATTATTCTTGACTTGACCAAAGTATTAAAAGGGAGAAGGTTACCTTAAAAACATACATTTTAACATTAGATGTTAAATTTTAGTGCTAAATACACTATTGTTTTATATAGAATTGTTCTATAGTTTATAAAGTATTTAATGCTATTACATCAGAAGTAACTAATTATATTACAGAAGGGAAAATTAATTACTTGGTTATACATTGCACACAACACTGCCCAGTAGGCACTTTATTTTCATCAAATCATTAAGATCTTTGCATTGTGATTGTTCACTAGATGGTGCAAGATCCCTCTCAGTTTGATGTGCTGGTAATGCCTAATCTATATGGCGACATCTTGAGGTGAGTCGGTATAAAGCATCATATAATAATATTAAACGTGATATGATTATCTTTAGACTGCAACTCTCATCAGCCTTTGATTTGTCTTTTTTCAGTGATCTGTGTGCTGGATTGATTGGAGGCCTTGGAGTCACTCCCAGCGGGAACATCGGAGCCAATGGTGTTGCCATATTTGAATCGGTATGTGTTGGATGCTGTAATATCTTTACAATGGAGTGATCAATTAGTATCATTCAATTTATAATAATTCTTGTGTGTGTTAGGTACACGGAACTGCCCCTGATATCGCAGGCAAAGATCTGGCAAACCCTACCGCCCTTTTGTTGAGTGCCGTCATGATGCTGCGTCACATGGGACTGCACGGTTACGCTAAAAAGATTGAGACCTCCTGCTACGACACCATACGGGACAAAAAGGTAGGATCAATTATTAGTGATCTTTGGGCATGAATATGAATTTCCACCATCAAGACAGATCTTGATACTTACATCTGTGACCTGTTTTTATACATTCCAGCTTCTGACCAAAGACCTTGGCGGAAACTCTAAGTGCTCAGAGTTCACCGATGACATATGCCGAAGAGTTAAGGACATGGAATGAGGCTTTTCTAAATGTCCATGTTTGGATCTCACGCCTAAAGAACTGACAGTCAAAAAACATGAAATTAATCTTCGTATCATTCTGATATCTGCGCACAATTCTACTAAGTGTCTGCATTTTTGTTTCTCCAGAACCGCAAAGCACTGTCTTAAATTCTTGTTCTACGGTGACTGTATTTGTGAGCTGTTTTAATCTGTCAAAAAGGAACTACATAATCTAAGATAAACCGTATTTATTGACTGGACATTTTCTCTGGTTTAATATTGCCTTTGTCACATGACAGGAATAATCTTGTCCAAGTATAAGGGGCTGAAATACATACTTTTTTTGTCTTTAAAGTGTGTTAAATCCGTTAAAAAAAGAGTTAATAGATGTTTCACATTTTTATGCTTGAGCTTTTACATCAACAATGAACTTTACATTATGGTTAACAATTAATATAGTTCAAACAGCTGTTGACCTTTGCTGTGTGTCAATTGTGAAATGACTGTACCATCAAGACATGACTGTGGTCAGAATATATACTATACGTCTATTTTTTATGGGCAAATCAGCCTATGTCTTTATTTTTACAGAGCACTTTTATACAATCATGATAACACTGCGTAAAGATGAGAGCATTGCCATATACAGTATATCCACAAAGCAAGCAAATTTTATTTTTAAGATCTGATCAAAACATACAGGAATATTAAACATCATATAACATCAAACTAACACTGTAAGACAATTAACAATATGTTTAAAAATAATAATTAAAAGAATAGGAGTAAATTATGTTATGTAAATTATGTAAATTAAAAAAAAAACATGTTTCTGCAATCTGTCTTGGCAAAAAGCAACAGTATCTTTGATAGAGATAAAGCCAGTCTGGAGGTCTTCTATTCTCTGTAAAAACTCTGTATTTCACTGTGATACTTCTGCAACACCACTGGGCGACGTAGTTTCATTGTAGGGCCTGAAAAGAAATGTGTATTCTATTATCTTTTGGAATGAACAGTCGTGCAGGTTCAATACAAGTTAAGATCCAGATGCATTCCTCCACCCAGTTTATAAAAACAAGCAATGGACATCTATAGGGAGGTATTTCAGCACTCACCTAGTTCTCCTCCAACAATTGAGAA
Source organism: Scardinius erythrophthalmus (assembly GCF_964197995.2). Lineage (NCBI taxonomy): Eukaryota > Metazoa > Chordata > Actinopteri > Cypriniformes > Leuciscidae > Scardinius > Scardinius erythrophthalmus. The sequence continues at coordinate 17,726,817 of NC_138244.1, forward strand.
ATCTTTCTCTAATATGGTCCACTTTTGTATGCGCTGTGCGTTTGAGGTTGCTTTTGAATTGACCTGTGCTATACCCTCTTCAATGGACTGGTACACTAGCTTGTCTTTTCCTCCAATGATGTCCGACACTTTTGTCGCTCGGCTACCAAGTCGCTGACAGTATTCCACAGCCTCCAAGCTAAGAATGTCTGTAGGCTCTGTGGTCTCTGGATTGATTGTGCACTATCCAAGGAAAGGAAGAACAGAGTAACCTAAATGATTTAAGAGTTCTTGAAGCCAGAACTTTTCTTAAAGCATAGTTTACCTTTAGTGTTAGCAGAATAGACAGAAATTTCCTTTTGTCTCCGATTAGCATAGCATTGCTGATGATTGGCAACTCCTGTTTCACTGCATCCTCTATGGGAAGTGGGGGAACGTTTTCTCCTCCGGCAGTGATAATGAGCTCTGAAAGGAAAGAGATTGAATGGAAATGCCCTTTAAAGCTAACCTAAATCCAATTATGCAGTACCATCAAAGCTAGTAAAAAAATGTGTAGGGTTAAAAATAGCATCCTTTACCTTTTATTCTTCCGGTAATGTAAAGAAAGCCATCTTCATCTACCTTTCCCAAGTCTCCAGAGTGGAGCCATCCATCTTCATCCAAAGCCTCCTTTGTTTTATGCTCTAGGTTGAGGAAGCCCATGAAGACATTCCGGCCCCAAAAACACACTTCCCCAATTCCGTCAGCATCTATGTTTACTAGTTTGTATCTGCAGCCTGGTACCACCTTACCACAGCTAGAAGAGTTCAAGGAAAGGTTACAAAGTGAACTTGATTATTGACCTTCAAGTTAAAATTATTCAACCTGTAAATTGAGGAAAGAGGGCTTGCCTTGAGAAGCGGAACACATTCGGTCCAGACATAAAGTGGGGTCCTGAGCTTTCACTCATCCCGTAAGCTTCATACAGTCGAATGTTGAGACCGAGGAAGAACTGAAGGGTTTCTCTTCCAATAGGCGCAGCTCCCGAAAAGAATTTCACACAACTGGAGAAGCCCAGCTCGGCACGAAGCTTTTGTAAGACCAAGCTGTCAGCGAGAGTGAAGAGGAATGACTTCTCCTCATCCCTGATTTGAAGACAATGATCATAAAAACATAAAGGTCCACATAACATGAATGTAACATACAGGCAATGATATACAGTACTTTAAAATTATTTACGTACTTGGTAAGCCTTTGATTAGCCTCCAGACTAACAGACATGGCCCATGTCACCAGTTTCCTTTTCATGTATCCACACTGTGATATGCCTTCTTTGATCTTTTCCATAATTTTCTCCCAAACACGAGGAACGCCCATGTGGGCCGTGGGGTTTACCTCTCGAAGGGTGTCTACCAAACTCCCCTAAAGGGAAAGATAAAACAAGTGAGCAATGAAGAATAGACTTCAGTCCTTTATTTCACAGTGTGGCAGTAGTCCAGTCTCAAGTCCAAGACCATATTTTCATGACGGACTTGGCCTTCACTTGGACTCGACCCTCTTCAGGTGTCTGTCTTGACCTGGGGCCAGTTGCATAAACTTAGCCACTATGTTAAGACTGTCTTAAAGCTGCAGTCGGCAAGTCTGGCAGATTGAGTGGACTTAGACAAAATTTTTAATGTTTACAACTCTCATGCCCCTCCCCCACTACCAACGAGCACCCGCCCATCGTCAGTGCATGTGTACCTGATTTTCTGTGAACGCGCGCGTCTCTTGAGCATCGATCAACACCATGGACTCGGAGGTAGGCTGCCCTGGCTAATCTATCCATAGATAGCAATAACCGAGGAATTGGAAGCTTGTTAGTAGATTTTCTCTCCGCCATCACGCTTCGTACAATCTTCAGGCGAACTTCAGGCGTGTCGTGTGCATGTGATATTGTAATGTGCGCGTCTGCGTGAGGGAGAGGGGATCTGTGGCGTGTGCACGAACTGTGATTGACAGTCAGATCTCACACCCCCCTGCGCTGATTGGACCCGATGAGACGGGAGCAGTGGATTTTTGCAAAACAAATAACATGCTCCAGGTGGAGTTAGAAGCTCGGGTTTTTTTCTAAAACCAATTTATTTATGTTGTTCTGTCGGATTATAGTGTCGATTTCTCTGAATATGATAAAAAAAAAGTTGCCGACGGCAGCTTTAAAAACTCATTTGGCCAACTAGAAATTAGTCAAGAGGTAATCAGTCCTACTTTTCTGATTCAAATTAGACCGATCTACCTTTTTACCAGTCTTGAAGAAAAAAATTAGATGACTAACTTTCAAGACAAGTCTAAGCAGTTTATACAACCGGCCCCTGGACTCAACCTACTCAGGTCTTGGCCTGCACTCGAATGAGCTAGTCTGAGGCCCTGTTTACACGAGAACGCTCGCGGGTGAAAACGTACAAATATTTTATCAGATGTGTCTTTCGCTTAGACGGCGACAGCGTTTTTGGGGCTTAAAAATGCAAAAAAGTGATACCACCCTCCAGAGTGGAAATCTTAAAAACGTTCCACCGTCGTGTTCCTGTCTAAAGGGTAAAAACGCAAAAGTCTGCTAGGTTGTACACAGGCGCGCGGACTTGGTGTTGTTGTGTGGCAGTGCTTCACATTGCCACCTAGCCGCCTGGAGTGCATACTACATCGAATTTCACACACTTTTGCGTCACCATATGCACACAGATTTCCCCCCCATAACGCTAGTCTAAACGCAGAATAAAAAGTGATAACGCAACGCCACTTTTGCGTTTTCTCTTCAGATCGTTTCCGTGTAAACACAGCCTAAATTACAACACTGATATTTGATGATAACACCAGTTACATCCCGGACATCAGGGCTGCCCTATTCAACAGCACCGTCCTGCCGGCCATGCTCTATGGGGCTGAGACCTGGACAATGACGGCGGCCGACCGGCTAAAGCTGGCCGTGACTGAACGTGCAATCGAGCGCCGCATGATCGGGGTCCAACAGACCGACCACGTCCGCAACGAGCAGTTGCGGGCCATGACCAGGGTGGACGACGCGGTGGACCTGGCCAACAAGGCCAAGAAGCGCTGGGCCGGGCACCTGATGCGGCGGACGGACGAAAGATGGACGCGCGAAGTCACCGTCTGGTTGCCGATCGACATCAAGCGGCCACGTGGACGCCCTGCAACACGATGGCGCGACTCGCTACGACAAGATCTGGGACACAATTGGATGAGGCTCGCCCAGGACCGACAGACCTGGGCAGATCGTTGTGGTCTGCGTTGACCACTTTTGGCCGGCGAAGACAGACCGATTCTAGATTCTGGATTCTGGGACACCAGTTACAGGATCTAAAGCAAAAGTTCCACCTTCCAGTAGAGTGTGCAGAATTAATAGAAACTTCAGGGTAGGTGTGCTGGATCTAAACTCTGCAGGAAAGTGGCCCACCAGGAGCAGTACTGGACACCCCAATCTAAAGCTAATCAAGAGTCCTGATTTTGAGCAATTACCTTTAGAGCATCTGGCTGAGCAAAGAAAACCTGCTCCCCCCACTGGATCCCTGTCCAGAGATCGTAGATTTGGGCGGCAATATGGCTGAGAGGAAGGTAGCTGACCAGATACTCTTGCCTGATTTCAGCTGCCTGAATATCTCCAGCCTTGCTTGCATGATGGGCCGTCCATGTGATCTATTGGAGTCCAGAATTCAAAATTGTCAGTAATCTACAACACAACATTGCCACTATATTGATAATGTTATTTTTTTTCATAGCTGCTTACGTTGTCATGGCTTAACATCACTCCTTTCGGTGATCCGGTTGTTCCAGATGTGTAAATAAGTACGCAGCACTGATTGGCTTTCTGGTTACTGCTGACTTCATCTAGTTCTTGATCAGAGATTTCCAGTCCTAGTCCCATGAACTCTTCCCACTGTCCAAAGACAAGCAGTCACCGTAAGTCTTTGGTTAAAAAAAAAAAAGTCAACTCAGACAGCTCTCTGTTTATCCAACACTCACCGAATAGAGATTGGGCATCTTCTCCTTCAAAGATCCAGAATACTGTACTATGGCTTTTAAGTGTGGCAGCTTATCCCTTACCTAACATTAAAAACGGATTAATCAGTTTGTTCACTGATTATCAGAAGGTCCAGGTTGAGAAAATAAAGTACATCAAATTTTACCTGTAAAATCTTATCCAGCTGCTTTTGATTTTCCACGACAATGACATTGGCTCTTGAGTCATTAGCGACAAAGAGGCAGGCATCAGGTGAGTTTGTGGTATAGATCCCTGTCATTATGCCCCTAGCATAAACAAAAAAATAGATGTGAGGGCAGGGATTCTAGCCCTAATATTGCTATTTATTTAGTTTGCTTCAGTTTGCATTTGATATTTATAGGCCCCTGTAAGAGCTTGGCCAATGTGTAAATGGGCTTTTCATGCTTTATATTGATAAGACAACCCAGGGTCATTTTTAATAATCCTGGGTTATGTTGTTCCATGTTTCACAGGAAGTTCATTTACATGCACTTTTAGATATCAGTCAGACTAAGGCTGAATCCGAAAGCTAAAGCAGCTGACTTGTTTCTTCACTGCCCTATCAGGCAATGACTTTGCAGGCAGCGTTTGCGCACAAAGGTACCTCACGTAACTGATTTCGGACCGACTTCAGAGGTAGCATAACGCTTTAATGATCCACAGCAAAATAGAGAGAGCTTTGGTAAAGGCTAAGTGAATAATTAATCTCGCTAGAAATGACATCAAAAGTGAAAAAGATTGGTCAAAAACATATTTACACATCTAACCACCAAACGCAACTTTCAGACTCCATCTTTATTTTTTTGATTAAAGGGTTAGTTCACCCAAAAATGACTCGTGTCGTTCCAAACCCGTAAGACTTTCGTTCATCTTCGGAACACAAATGAAGTTATTTTTATGCTAAATGTTTGATGATAAAGTTCATAATGAGATCGTAAAAATAATCCATATGAATTGAGCTGTTTAGTCCAAATTTTCTGAAGAGACATGATCGCTTTATATGATGAACAGATTGAGTTTAGCCTTGCATGCTTGACGCACAAGAACAAACCTCATTGGTTCTTGTGGAAGCTCAAACACGAGAATGAAACTCATTGGTTCTCGCACGGAAGCAAGCATGCTTGAGCTTCCGTTTGCCATAACTGATGTGTGCGTTGATGTATTTAAAGCAATCGTGCCTCTTCGTAAAATTTGGACTAAACCACTCAATTAATATGAATTAGTTTTACAATCTCTTTATGAACTTTTTGAACCGTCCAAAGTGGTAGTTGTGTAGACTGTCAATGGAGGGATAGAAATCTCTCAGATTCCATTTAAAATATCTTTATTTGTGTTCTGAAGATGAATGAAAGTCTAACGGGTTTGAAACGACATGAGGGTGAGTAATTAATGACATTATTTAAATTTTGGGGTGAACTATCCCTTTAACTGTCACAGAATGGAATGCACAGGATGGTGGGATATCATATGCAGTGAAGGATATGCTGGCTTGTTGCTCAAGAGACAGGAAGTGAAGCTAACATTGGATTCGGACGTGCCTTGATGCCTTCCTACCTTGGAATGCATCCTCCAAAGGCAGCATTTTTTAGCTTTCGGATGCAGCCAAAAACTAAATTATTTCAAAATCATTACTTTTTAAAATTCCATGTAAACGCTTTAGTTAGCTGTTTTTTGTGAATTTGGACTAACACACCTAGATAATGAAATTGTAGCTTGACCTGTATGCAATTGTATAATCGTGAAACAGTTGGCCTTTGAATTGTGCCCATGACACAAAAGACAAAGGTGATGCACAGTGTGTATTTAATTATTTAAATATTTGATTTAAGCATTGTGTCATGTATACTTGGACAGAGAAATTAACACTGTAGTCTGACTACGCAAAAACCAGCTTTACCTTGATTATGCACATATAAACATACTTACAGTTCAAGTGTTTGGCAGTACAAACAACACCAAAACTTACACGTATGAAATTTTAGGCATAATGTAAACAACCTACAGGTATTTCTCACCCTGCAAACACGGTTCCAACAGCAGCGATAAACCACTCTGCAGAGTTAAATCCCAGGATGGCTACACTGTGGAACCGCTCCAGACCAAGCTAGGAGAATTGTCAAATATCACTGTATTATATCTAATCCATAAATTCCATGCATATGACTTATGAGAATGAGCTGTGCAAATAAACTTGAAATTAGTGTTTAAAAAACTTTCCAAGATCACCTTTAGAAAGCTTTTGGCGGCCATTCGACTGAGGTGATAATATTCCGAAAAGGTCACTTTTTCCCATTCGTTTCCTCTTTTGGTTGCCAAAGCGGTCAGCTTCCCATACTTCTGAACTGAGTTGGTAAACATCTGATGTACAGTGATGGGCTGTTCTGGGCAAAGTTCATCTATTCTCAGCTGAACTGATCCACTGGCTTCTGTAGTCCATAGGGATTGGGCTGGGGCCAATTCCGCACCTGCCAGAACCTTCTCAACGCTCTTTTTCTCTGCTGCATTGAATAGGAGATAATCACAGTTCAATGACTAAAAATCTGATGATGTGATTGAACGGTCAGAACATAATCCTGATATCAAAACTCTGCCTATGATAAACAAAATAAGAGTTAATCTACTTACACAAACCTTCGCCAACATCCTGCTCCAAAAGGTCTGTCATGGGCCCTGAAGGTGAACAGTCTGAGCTGAAATGCAGAGTGCTGGCCTGTTAGATAGCAGTGGACTCTGGCTCTCCCTGCGGACAGACCCGGCTCTTGCTGCCGTACCCATGAATCACATGGCGCAACTGCTAAACAGCATTGTAAGCCCCCACAATGATGGGTTTTGGTTACTAAGTCCTAAAGCCCCTGCAGCTTTGTTGGCAGATGGGAACTCACAAAATGTGTGAGAAACTAGTTCCCATCAGTCATAGAAACTACTGGTTTCTTTTTCAGGTCAGTTCTTGACGTAACAGCCACAAGTAAGAGGGCACATTAGGTTGCTTTAAAACTGGCATCCCTGCAAAATGACCGGCTTGATTGTCATTATAAACGAGTGCTAGAACTGGCAGCTGAGCTGATTTCATTTCCGCTGCGCTTTTTGATTTAGAGTGTTTGGTGAAAAGCACAAACACCAAGAGATTTTTCCGAGTAGTGTTCTGCCAAACTCTTTTTAAATGAGACATTTTGCATGTTATTCTTACCTATGGCAACTGTAGCTAAAGATAACTTCACACAAATTCTAAAGAAGGTAAAAGTGTCTCATTGTTAAAGGAATATTCAAATTTTGCTTCTTTAAAAAACAAAAAGAAACAAATGCATTGGTATTTCATTCATTTTGATTCACGTAAAATGAATCAAATATCAATCCATAAGATGGAAATTCAACAGGATGAAGCCATCGCAGTGCAAGGTAATTCAACTTATTACATTCATTCACATACCTGTTTCCAAGCTGGTTATTGGCGGGATCAGTTTGCTGGTGTGTTTGATTGCTGGTGCTCATGCTGACTACAGGACTGAGATGAACTACTCAAAATCTCTCCGTTCTTGGCATAATGAGGACAGAATGAATAGCTCCATGAGGCAGTGTCACAATTCTCCATGTGAAAAACTTCAGCTAGTATGTTGAGTTTCTAGGAAATGTTTCGAAGTTCTTTGAAAGTTGGCAAAAGTCTGTTCAGTGTGAAATGTCTTTAGGTGAAAACACTTAATGCATATTAATGGGTTTTGGGGGCTTTTATATGCAAATGTCTTACAGTCCATTGAATTTTAATAAAACAGCCCACTCAACTGAGTATATATTAAGTTATTCTAAGATATCTTAATCAAAATTAATTTACTATTACAAATGTTATATTGATTACATTTTTGTATTTCAATTTGTATCACCTTTAGGTAAAGAGAGAAATTCTGTGAATTTCTAATAGCCTAACACAAATATTTTCTATCATTGGACCTTACTATATATAGCTTATACCGCATCTGTTTTGTGATTTGTTGTGTTCCAAACACCAAATACTTTATTTTCAAATCTAGTCCTTTCTGTTTAGTGCAACAAAGCATACAAGTTTAAATGTATGGGCCAAGGACAGATAAGAGTGTCCATGATAAGAAAAGGATAAATCAATCAAAAATCTAGCTTTAAATATATGTCAAGTTCTTAGAAATGTACTCATGTTAGTGTAATTTTGAAAAACAATTTTCAAGAAACATTTCTATTAAATGTCTATAAAATGTCATGTGTTACCATCAAGGAAAGAGTAATGAGTAAACCCCTTTAATATGTTCTAATGTGTACACATCTTAATAATTTTTTTCAAGTTTTAAATTATATTCTTCAAAGTAATGGTATTTTAACTAAGTCACACCACATGACATTTTTAAACCTGAACTAATGTTGTCTTGTCATAAAAAGGTTAAAAATTAGACTTGCATGAGGATCTTCAGAGGTCTTTGCTATAATATAATTTCCAATTTTATGTTTGTTTTATGCATGTTGTATTTTTTAAATATTAATAAGCAGTGAAGTAGTTGTATATTCTAAGAAATAACAAGAACTAATAATAGCATTAAGCCAAACTACTTAGTTTTTCTTTGCTTTGATTTCGTACTTTTAAATGAGGATTTTCTTCTTAAGCAAAACCCCCAGTGTTAAATGAACATCGCCAGTGCTAATTTAAAACTGTGATATCAGGATCATTGATCCAGATAAACATTGTATCCAATTATCTGTTTACTTGCATGATTAATATATATTCTGAAAAGTATAGTAGTATATCCAAAAATATAGAGCGTTATATTATTGATTAGGTAGCCTACAAGCTTAATGACACCTATTGAGGGTCATGTTAACCGACCAAAAGTCCACAGCTTGTCAAACCACATTGAATTTTGTATGAAGTTTAGCCTACTAATTTTTTTTTTTTCCCTAACCGTGTTGGGATATGCAAAATCCATGCTAGGCTATATGATAATATTCGTTACCATAAGCAGAAAAAGGAAATATTAGGCTAACATTAGTGTTTTCTCTCATGAAATGAAAGTGTCTTTACCTGTATTAAGTGGATCACAAGCTGCACTGCAACACTTGGTGATGAACTAAGCCCTCTTCACCGCTGGTAAAGAATAGGTCGCTTTTGTAGGTTTTAATAGATTATAAGTAAACATCCACTTTATCAAGCTCTCTGGTTTGTTCTCGTTCTGAGGTATCCTTTAGTACTGAGGGAAACCGCTTCAAATGATTCAGAGGGCGAGTGATCGATCCCAGTGATTCATACTGAATCACAAACCCATTTGACCTATTCATGCAAAAGAAGCGAATCAAAAGTGTGAATAGTTATGCTAACCGGCCATCACTGGCATGCATGCCTACATTCATTCATAGATACAGTTATTTGTTTATTTATTACAGCTTATTAATTGGCTTTTTTTAGGCTTTCCTCTCGCTTGTAACGTAAAAGAGTCGACTTCTATTGTGGCCATCTGGTGGTCAAATATAGTCGCTGGTTTTACATCTGAAAACAAAACAAATGAAAACATCAGTTCATTTGAATCATGCCCTTGTTATTTCACAAGTATCAGGCATATAGGCTTTATTAACACTAGAGAAAAATAATTATAGACATTATTTTTAATTTGTTTAAAATAATGTCTGCCCTCCAGAGTTTATAAGTATAGTTTCAAAAATAAGGCTAATTATTTATTTAGATGAATGCAATCTTCAGAGAAGTATTTAACCAACACGTATAATGTTCATTTACAAATAGGTAGGCAGCCTACTGTTCATAATGAATTGCCTAATGCTTTTTTAAATGTATTATTATCTATCAGTAAACGTAGAATAACATTATCTAAGATTAATGGAATGGAAGAAGATCTAAGTATTATTAGGCTAATTGTTGTGTTATATGTAGGCTACTTTAGGAAGGTCTTGTCATAAGCTTTCACTGCACCAGATGTCATGTTTCACCACTAGTTGTCTCATTACTCCTGATTTTAAATGACAACCCAGCCTGTGAGCATCAATGTTACTATTGTTGAGTTCTAACTTAAACATCTAACTTAAATATGAAAGCTACAGATTGTAAGCTTTTAAATGATATATAGTTTGTCAATATTACTTTAGGTTTTTACTAAGATGGTTTAAATATATAATGGTAAACGTCCCACCTGTGGAATGGTGTCCCAGTTTAATATACCAAAAGTACAATAGCAGGGTATTTTTATTAAGCATAAATATGTAAATGTATTTGTAGAATACTTAGCACACAAAAAATCTATTTCAAATACATTTTCAATTTTCAAAAAAAAAAATTCACTATAGCAGGGAACTTTATGTAGGACATGTTTTGTCCCTTCTCTTAGTGATATGTTTTATGTTTGAGTTTTGATCACAGGATAGATTTGAATGTTTGAAAGGCTGTGGTGACTGTGCTTTGTGTGATGTATGCAATATAAGATCAAATCAATTTGATTCTACCTTTACCTGTGTATGTGCGCGTTTAATATCTCTAACGAGGCTGCACAAACACAAAAGCAAGAAACTAATTTTCGTGTAGTGAGATTGAGAGATCAGAAAGTCCTGTATTTCTCAGCGGTGATTTTTTTGTTGTAGAAAACTTCGTTAACACTTAAAGCCTGGGATATTCCTATCAGGCTCAGGCTGTTGGCGAGGCACGTGCAATCAGGTAGCTTGCATGACCTGGTGCACTTGCAGGATGGTAGTTGCAGGACGGCATCAGATGCTGGGGCGCCTCGCATCCACTGGATTGTCAGCTGCCGGTCTTCATCTGTGTTCCACCCTTGCTCCTCGGGACTCGGCACAGTTTGCAGAGACCGCCTCAAGATAGCAAAGGTGGTGTTCCCGAAGGTGTTTCTGCAGCCAATCTGGACAGAGAAGCCTCCTCTTGAAGAGTGTTCATGGACATCTGGGTGGTCAACAGGCAGTTGCTTCATTGTGGCATAGTAGTAGGGCAGGAAGCGGGTGTAGTTGAGCTTGTCATAAGCGAAGCACCAGGGAATAATTTCTCGAATGCATGCAAGATGCAGCATCCAGTTGCCTTCTCTGGAAGCGCGAATCAGTCCAAGCATGATCTTTGTTATGTCAATGTATGACATCCAGAGGGATGAAAGGTCATGCTGGTTTTGCAGAGATTCCAGGTAGACTTGGAACAGTTGCATGGTGCGCATGCTGCATTATCAAGAAGCTTGGTGAATGCCTCCTGCCTGATATCGTCGCTGAAGCTGGCAATGCTCTCCAGGGCTTCCTCCAGCTGAGGGAGCTGTGTCGGGTGTTTGACCTCTAGCCATAGTAGGAAGCCTCTCCAGGCAAGCCGCATAAGTGCCTCGTAGACTATCTTGTGCAGCCGGACGGCTATGTTGTACTTTCTGCCCTCCATTACGTCGCTGAACTGCGTCCACTGGAAGAAACAACTTAACGTAGCATCACAAAATATGCGAGTGTTAGTGAAGGCCTGTCGGTGTGCAAGTTTGTGCACAAAGCTAAAATATACACAATGTAACATGGATCCAATGTCCGTGAATGTTTGCCGAATGACCGCAAGCTGTCCGGTAGTTAATCTTTTAGATTGACATCGGAGCTGTGTATTTATTTTGTGGTTAGATAACAGCAATATAATAGCAATGAAGGTTGTAACCAAGATAAACACAGATTTTGGAATAAAATGGGGTTTCTGGACATATGTGTTAATATCTACCTGAAATTCAACGTTTCTCCTTTTCTTGTGTTACAAAGCTGAAACCTACATGAACCTTCAACCTGATAACAAAACTTATTCAAATATATTCTACAAAAATTAAGAACAAATCGTCCATACATTTTATGACTTTCCAATTGTCACGCTTGGGTTCCAAATGACAACGAAGGCAATGCTGCTTCCCCAGCTGCTCCCGACGAGCTGGATGGTGCCTTGCATGGCTGACACCACCGTCGGTGTATGAATGAGTGAATGAATGGGTGAATGTGAGGCAATATGTAAAGCGCTTTGGAGGCCATGGGTCTGTTGAAAGTGCTATCCCAGCAAGCAATTTTGCGTCTAATAGACGTTCTAATAGCCGTCAAAACACAGCCCAGACGTCTAGGCTAAAACAAGGCTAATTTGGGGCTGTCAGTGAAAATCTAATAGACGTCTAAACATAGTCCAAGAATAGACAGCTATTGAATGACTACATATATACGTCTAATAGACGTCTAACCATAGCCCAAGAATAGACTAGTCATCAATTAGACAGCTATTAAACGACTACATATATACGTCTAATAGACAGGCAATATGGGTCTAGGCTAGCCTGGCTAACGTCAGACCAAGTCTCATTTGAGACTTGGTCTGGGAACCACGTGTTCATTTTCTCGTATTTGAGGCGTGGTTTACGAATGCCCAGAGCCGTTTATTGGGCGCTATGAATGTCTATCAAATGCGCCTGTATGTAGCTCATAGCCAATCGCTTCAATTATACCAGATGACGTATGTAGAGTGACAGAAATTCGACGAGGAAAAAGACGATGGGTCAAAGATTTATTTGTACACGATGGCGTTTAGCGAATATTACCGTTTGTGCAAGATAAACATGAGGGTAGAAGATAACGTCGAGTCTGATGCCATGTTGGATCCATAGATATAAACAAACTGCTTCGGTGTCGTCATCGTCTTGCTGCTCCCTCCCCGTTCTGTGATTGGTTCCCTTTTTCAGGGGAAAATTTGGTCCATGGTGTCCAGACTGCCTAGCAGCGTGAATAAAATCGCGCTGCGAGCAAGGCAGTATGGGGAAACCCAGGCTAGGTCTAGGCTAAAACAAGGCTGATTTTGGAAAATCTAATAGACGTCTAACCATAGCCCAAGAATAGACTAGTCATCAATTACACTACATATACATGTAATAGACAACAAAATGAGGCATAAGGATTCTTTTCACTCAAATATAACAGGTTCTCATAAATGAAAATCCATCCAAACTAATTGAATAGGCGTGTAACGATACACGTATTGAACCATTCTGTACGAGGCTTTCGGTTCGATTTCAGTACGGATTTTTAAACAGAACTGTTCGTTAGACAATTTTTCCTGCTGACCAAAATTTTTTAATTACAAATGTAGGCACGTCAAAAAGCGCGCTCATAATGTAAGAGAAATCATAAATCGTGACAACAATCGTGCTCTTTCAGGTAGTGACCATATAGACCTGCATTATATGACTGACTGACAGACAAGAACAGTTTGACTTAAAAATATCAAAATTTAAACTACTGCAGAAACAAAGACACCTACATCTTGGATGCCCTTAAGGTAAGCTAAAACATACCAAAATTTAATTTCAAAGTGAACTATCCCTATAAATCATTATTTATCACTTACTCATATAGCTCTAATAAACATAAAAAGATACTTATAGGGGTAGTTCACTTAAAAAATAAAATAAAAAAAAAAATCATGTAAGCATTTACTCACTTTCACTTGGTTCCAAACATGTATGGCTTTCTTCTGTTGAACACACACAAAAATATATATTTTGAAGAATGTTGGTAACAAGACATTTAATGGTAGTCATTGACAAGTGTTCTGTATATTCAATTGCTGTACTTTGTTGACTGATTGCTGGATAATTTGCAATAAACAGTGTCTTTAAATCAAATAAAGTGGATTACATCACTCCAGTTCTGAGGAATTTACACTGGCTATCTGTCTGTCAAAGAATTCATATCAAAATACTACAGCTGGTTATTAAATTAATTAACATTTTAAGGCCAAAGTAAATTTCTAATCTTCTGATGCATTATGAACCATCAGGAGCAGACCTCTCAGGTCATGTAGGACCTCAGTACCACATACAGTACGTGGACAGCACCATGAACATAGTCAAGTAAAAAAAAACAGTTGCCAACCAGGGTAAAAACAGTTTCAGGTTTGATATTTGCTGCGTATTCACCTAGACTGCTTTAGTGTACTTTTGTGTAGGCTACTGTACATACAGTACGCAAATATGTTTTATGTAAAAGTTACAGTAATTCACCAAAGGGATTTTTTTCATGTTCCAAAAATAGTGCTTTCCTATTGACCAGACTGACTTACTACAGGTGAAATTTTGACAATACCTCCATTACTGTAAGTATAGTACAAACATATTATTATTAAAAAATACTGTAATTTCTCCTTTTTTCATGTTCCAATGGTTATAGTATGTTCCAAGTGATCACTCAATTAACTTTGATAAATGTATTAGGTAAAAGTATGTATTAGAACTGCTGTTCCTTGTACAACACAATTCTTTCATTGATTAAAAAAATGCAGATATTTTAGGTTAATCATATTTTCAACGTTATAAATAAGCAACACCCTTATTGTAATGATTCAAGTTAAGTTTTTGTTATGAAGTCCTGAAGAAGTGGATTCTGGAACACACTGCTGATTCAATGTACAGGGTGGGCCATTTATATGGATACACCGTAATAACATGGGAATGGTTGGTGATATTAAAGTCCTGTTTGTGGCACATTAGTATATGTGAGGGGGCAAACTCCTCAAGATGGGTGGTGATCATGGTGGCCATTTAGAAGTCGGCCACCTTGGATACAACTTTTGTTTTTTCAATAGGAAGAGGGCCATGTGACACATCAAACTTATTGGTAATGTCACAAGAAAAACAATGGTGTGCATGGTTTCAACGTAACTTTATTCGTTCATGAGTTATTTACAAGTTTCTGACCACTTATAAAATGTGTTCAATGTGCTGCCCATTGTGTTGGATTGTCAATGCAACCCTGTTCTCCCACTCTTCACACACTGATAGCAACACCGCAGGAGAAATGCCAGCACAGGCATCCAGTATTCGTAGTTTCAGGTGCTGCACATCTCGTATCTTCACACCATAGACAATTGCCTTCAGATGACCCCAAAGATAAAAGTCTAAGTGGGTCAGATCGGGAGACCTTGGGGGCCATTCAACTGGCCCACGACGACCAATCCACTTTCCAGGAAACTGTTCATCTAGGAGTTTTTCCCTGAGTCGTTCCCTGAGTTTTTCCAGCAAGATGGTGCACCACCACATTATGGGTGCCAGGTCCGAGCATTCCTATTAGCAATTAGCTAACGTTAGCTCCGTAGTGTGCAACGTTTTGAGCCATTCCTACGCACATTGCTTGATTTTTTCCCATCGGACTTCAGTAAAGGGCTGCGGACCTTTCCCACCATCTTTTCCGACATGAAGAATACACTTTACGGGTGTTAATCGAGCTTGATCGCCGCTATCAGATGAAGATGCGCTGCTTACGTCCTCCTCTGTTTACATGTGCGTAGTGATTTTGGCTTGATTTCGGCTGTGACCTACTTACATTTTCGATGCTGATTGGTTGAAAATCGAGCTCAACCGTTTTAGACGTCTCAATACGCAATCAATATAGTGCGCCAATAAATACACTTTTCTCATTAACTGCAGGATAATGCGTGGAGAACTTTTTTCTTGGATACCTTTTATTAACGTTGAACATATTGAGCAAAAGAAAAATTAGTGCCCCACTTGGTGGAACGAAACCCTATTTCTAGGCCTCTTTTAGGCTACTGACAGCGGCCTATATTTCGCTGGTCTGAATCAGGGCTATAGCCAAGCGTAGACCAGATTGCTTTGATTTCGCCAGGTGGGCTAAAGCAGACTGCATATAGCCCGTCCAATTCGGAGCTAAATCGTGACTACAGATCGACCATGTCGTGAAATGACACATTGAACGTTGTAGATATCATTACCAATGCGAACGTGATGAAATATCAACCATTTCATGCACTTCCTGGCAAAAAAACTACAATTAATCAGTTTTGACTAAAAGTGGGCTACAATAGCCGGGTCTGAATACGAGCTAACGTAAATCGTGGCTACGCACAGCCTACACATATAACATGTAAAATAAAGCAAACTAAACAACTTGTAATCACAGTTGACTTTGCTTACATGATGGAATATCATACATCTCACAAGTTATTTAAAAAAAAAAATACATTTATCCATTAAATGTTATTTGGGCTAAAAGTGTGTTACACATAGCCGGTCTATATCGGGTCTATATTTAACCCAGACGTTGAAATGACGGCTATTGCTTGCTGGGTATATAAAGCCTTTATGCATTATAAAGGTAGACATTTTAGTTCATCATATCTTTTCATAAATAATTGTACAAAAAGTTAAAATGCATAATATTTACAGATTCCTTGTTACATCTGAAAACGGCTGTTTTTCATGTTTTTTCATTATTCGTCCAAAGACTTTTTACAATCACTGCTACAATTATTCATGTGAACAAAATGCAGTATAAGGTGTATCATAATTAATATTATTAATACTTTTATAATGCATTATAAAGGCTTTAAGTGATACCGAACCAAAGTTTTCAACTGGAAATAAATCCATGAGATATACATGACTTTATGATCTTTTATTAAAGAGTATGTACATCTTTGATAAAGTCATGCTAAAAACTCAAATCACATAATCGTTGATGAGCCACAAAACACAGATGAATGGTCTTACAGAATAATAGTGCCCGAGACTGTCACAGTGTCTGGTTTATGTTCCTTGGGTCGACTCTGGGAGTGATAAGGGACAGCTGAGTGCAATGAAAAGACAAGGATCATGGGGGATGTAGTTCAAGAGTGTGATGGACACTGTGGGGAAGGAGGACATCTAGTGGTGACCCAAGGAACATAAACCAGACACTGTGACAGGGACGACTCGGACGAGGTTGTTCAGGAGATGAGATCAGATCAGCGGTGGGTTTCTCGTCTTGGTCAAAGTGACAGGCTGTCAGGTTGTCTGTCGATCCACTTTTGCAGATTGCGCTGTCAATAGTCCCATCGTCAGACTCACTGAGTGCGGATCGTGGATGAATGGAAGGAAAAATCTCTGCTGCCACATCTTTGTTCCAATCAGATTTTATCTCCAAATCTGTATGGGGTGAGTTATGATCCACTGCCAAACACGCAGAAGCAGGAAGAAGATGGTGTTCAGCTACACACTGCATGGCGTGCCGGACCTCCTCTGGGGCAGTGGAGGAAATACGTTCCGAATCCCGGGTCCCCCTCGGTTGAAATCGCGTTCAGGATGGGGTCCCCTCGGGTGGACTTTCACCCCGTATTTGGTCTCGATCCGCAATCATTATCTGTTCCGGATCCGTTGCGCTGTGCAAGTGGCCTCCGTCCCGGACATGTTTTGCGCTGTGGCGTAGCCACGAGGGGGCCTGGGTGGGCCTAGGCCCCCTCATTTACATGTCCGGCCCCCTCATATTTCTGATTGCTTAAAATAAAATAATAAAAATAAGAAATTGTTGATGTGTTAGTCTAATTGATAGATTGACCAATCAAAATACTGCGCGGTAAAATGCGGCTGTTTTCAAACTTGATTTGACGTGTTGTGCGTAACCTATGCCGTCATCTTCGCGTGAAGATTATCGAGAGTTCATGCGGTGAATGGCAGCGTTGTGCAAAGTGCAATATTACGCACGAAAAGATGAGCGAGAAGGAGAAAATAAGCCATCTACATCTGAGTTTGCTTCAGCTTACTACAAGACGACAGCGAGTGAAGCGGCTAGGAGACAGAAACGTATATTTCATCACAGGAATAGCGGTGAGACTTCGACTCAGATCGGCACAATGGGCAATGACTTGTTTGCAATTGATGAACCGCCTTCACAACCAGTGATGATGACCACACATTTAAATCCATTATGATTAATTTGAGTAATAATGTGTTTTCTTTACCAAGAGAGTGGAAAGATGAAAACCACTATTTTTTGTTTCAAACTTTCACATAGCATATTTAGGTTATAAAAATAATAAAAAAAAACATTTAAATCCATATTTGATTTTCAAATATTCTAAAATATAATAAAGGATTAGTTTCCCCTCAAAATGCAATAAATTCATGACACTTTTTTTTTTCCAAAATGCAATTAATCCATTGAATCAATACACAAATTATTTTTCATATTTTAACTGTTGAAATACACAACAAAGTAAGTTGATCCACATATGACAGCCTCGGAACTTGGTCAATACTAATCTTATACAGGCACTGGACTAAAAATAGCCGACATTAAATCACCATCCCTAAGAAATACCTCCTGAACTTTTTTTTACAGCGATCAGCTGTAAAATGGCTTGGTCCTGCTTGGTTTTTCGTTGACTTTGAGTAAAACAATTGAAAGTTTTTCAAAAGATCCCCTGGGGTCAAAATTTCAGCGTGACAGAAGTTTGATGCTGTCGTGTGAGAACCATTTTTTTACAGTCTATGGTGAGAACAAGCAACAGTCGAGATTTTGTCCTCCTCCCGCGTGCCTCATCTTCTTAATCTCCTCAAGTAGCCTAAATTATTAGATTTCGATCATGGCTACGTTTCTCCCCCACCGCAGAAACCACCATAGGGTCACCAGTGCCGTCAAAATTATTATTATTAGGCTATTATTATTATTATTATTATTATTATTATTATTATTATTATTTCGTGGATTACAAAGTAGAAGGGAAACTAGGATGCCGGGTTTTTTCAAAGCGCCGCCGTTGCGGGTTACAAAGCGTGGAATGGTGCGCTGACTGCCACGGATATCGCATTTTACGAAAAATTAAAAATGACTTTAACACCGACCAGATAGCCTACAATACAGATTTTTGCGGGAACTAATATATATATATATATATATATATATATATATATATATATATATATATATATATATATATATATATATATATATATATATATAGCCTATATATAGCATATATATATAGGCTATATATTTAATTTTGGAACCAAACTCTTTATATATTTGCTGAGTAAGATGACATGATTGACACTTTATAATCGCCCTCGTAGGCTACTTCAGGTTAAAGATAATAATCGCCGAGCTATGTCGCTAGCCTAGGCTATATTTAT
Organism: Scardinius erythrophthalmus; assembly: GCF_964197995.2. NCBI lineage: Eukaryota > Metazoa > Chordata > Actinopteri > Cypriniformes > Leuciscidae > Scardinius > Scardinius erythrophthalmus. The sequence continues at coordinate 17,745,726 of NC_138244.1, forward strand.
ATATAGCCTATATATATATATATATATATATATATATATAGGCCTATATATTTAAATATATTAGTTGCCCCCTCATTTTAAGATTGGCCCCCCCAAAAATAAAATTCTGGCTACGCCCCTGGTTTTGCGGATCCGTTCAGGAGTCAGTTTGCGCGGCCATAACACTTCACGGCATGTACAGACCTCTGCGGGGGCAGGGTCGGAATTAAGTTTCGAATCGCGGTTCCCTTCGGTTGAAATCTCGTTCCGGGGATCCCGCCACTTCGGAAACAAGGTTTCGGCTTGAAAATTTAGGTAAATAAAAAAAAATAAAAAAAATAAAAAACACTGTAGGCCTAAATGTGATAGCCTAGCACAGGTGGATTTGAATGACATTTTTCTCAAAAGAAACTGAAGAAACCATGTGTAAAGGCATGGACACAGTGATGGTGATGGTAGAGCTCTCATATTATCGTCTGTCAAATGTCTTCAGAAAGCTCTTCTGATGTGCATCCACTGCCAAACACGCCGGAGCGCGTAGAAGATGGTGCTCAGACCGAACTGAGTTGGAGAGTTAAAGGCAGTGCTCACTCTCCACTGAAGTCCACGCCCATCATTCGTCATATCCACTTCCACTCTAACACTCAAGTTGAAAACTGTGTCCATGCCGTAGATATGGTTCTCTTCAGGTTTTTGCAGAATAAAATGACATTCAAATCCATCTGTGCTACAGTATTTATGGCTTTCGATTTTCGGGTTACGTTGCGCGACTGCAAGATTATTGCGCGGCTGTAAGAATTTCGGGTTACGTTGCGCGGCTGCAAGAACTTCGGCTACACACTGCATGGCGTGCCCGGACCTCCTCTGGGGCAGTGGAGGAAATACGTTCCGAATCCCGGGTCCCCCTCGGTTGAAATCGCGTTCAGGATGGGGTCCCCTCGGGTGGACTTTCACCCCGTATTTGGTCTCGATCCGCAATCATTATCTGTTCCGGATCCGTTGCGCTGTGCAAGTGGCCTCCGTCCCGCACATGTTTTGCGGATCCGTTCAGGAGTCAATTTGCGCGGCCATAACACTTCACGGCATGCACAGACCTCTGCGGGGGCAGAGTCGGAATTAAGTTTCGAATCGCGGTTCCCTTCGGTTGAAATCTCGTTCCGGGGATCCCGCCACTTCGGAAACAAGGTTTCGGCTTGAAAATTTCGGTAAAAAATAAATAAAATAAAATAATAATAATAATAAAAAAACTCCGTAAATGTGATAGCCAGCACAGATGGATTTGAATGACATTTTTCTCAAAAGAAACTGAAGAAACCATGTGTAAAGGCATGGACACAGTGATATGGTGATGGTAGAGCTCTCATATTATCGTCTGTCAAATGTCTTCAGAAAGCTCTTCTGATGTGCATCCACTGCCAAACACGCCGGAGCGCGTAGAAGATGGTGCTCAGACCGAACTGAGTTGGAGAGTTAAAGGCAGTGCTCACTCTCCACTGAAGTCCACGCCCATCATTCGTTATATCCACTTCCACTTTAACACTCATGTTGAAAGTAACTGTGTCCATGCTGTAGATATGGTTCTCTTCAGGTTTTTGGAGAATAAAATGACATTCAAATCCAGCGGCGGTTTCTTCATTAGGGCGATCGGGCGACGCACCACCTAAGTGTGAAAGGGACTTTCTATCACTATCTCATTCAACCACAGAGTTACGCTAGCAGTCACTCACTGTTGTTCTGCCTCTGGATATAGTCCAATCAGCGCCGAGTCACGTTCTGTGGAGTCCCGCCTCTTTTTGGGCGATTTCACTCTGGCTGAGAATCGCCCAGAGTCTTCCCATAGACTTACATTCAAAGATTTTTTTTTTCGAACTGCAGGCACTGCAATGCATTCTCTATGGGTTCCGGGAGGGCTCGCACTAACGTGCTTTCGTCATCATACGTAACCTTAAACTTGTGCAGCGATTGGTGGAAACAAATGTACCTCTATTAGTATTTAGCCATAAGCTGAAGTGACATCCAATAATTTCCTCAGTGCATAACTTACATTTCACGGACATATTCTCCATCTGTAAATGTTAGAAAGTCCAGTTTGCCGTCATGAGTGGGCGAGCTTTCTGCAAGCTATACTTCCGTGAACGAGCGCCCCCGCGTGTATGCGCGCCGAACAGACGGAGCGCAATAGAATAGTCTGAGCGCAATTATTCTGACTAATATACATTAGCACTAAATTCTAAATATATTTAGCTAAAACATTTGTTGTTGAATATTTGTTGTTGTTGTTGGTGAACATAAATGTGCTAGATAATTTCAAACCTACCTGTGTATTTTTATGATATTAGCTTTTTTTTTTTTGGTTTAGAAAATTTAACTACTTCTTTAAAAAACATTATTTTGTTTTTAGATTGTAATGTTGCAATGTTAGAATGTAATGTGATTCATTTGACCCCTTTTTTGGATAGACTGCAGATAGACAGCAAGGTTGCACTATGTTTGTTTTTATAACCTTCAATATAAACATTGTTTGTAGGACAATATCGATCAGGATATTAAATATTAAAAAAAAAAAAATACAGGTTTTTTTTTATTCAAATAGAAAAATAATAATTAAATACTCAGATTATACCATTTATGCCATTTAGCCCAAAAATTCAGATTTATTTGGCAATTGGCTATTTCCCAACCCTACCGGCTGAAGTTTTAGCTAAACTTTAGGCTTATGATAGCTACATTATTATCACTGTTAAATTGTTATTTAACAATAAGCCTACATTCAGTCCTGAATTAAAAATTCAGTTTGTTGTGCCCCCCCAAAAAATTTTAGCACCAGCCGCCACTGTTCAAATCCATCCGTGCAGTATAGACTTGAGTCCGGTTTTCGATTTTCGGCTTAAATTTCGGCTTCTAGATTACGGCTACGGCTTTTTTTTTTTTTTTAATTCCGTAGTTATGATGAGTGAGTTGCTGCAGTTGGACAGTTCTCCGAGCCCGCCACTGAGAGAGCAGCTCCCTGAGCCCGAAGCCCAGAATTTCGTTAAAATAAATAAATAAAAAAATAAACATTATATAAATGTGGTAGAGCACAAATGGAATTGAATGACATTTTTCTCAAAAGAAACTGAAGAAACCATGTGTAAAGGCATGGACACAGTGATATGGTGATGGTAGAGCTCTCATATTATCGTCTTTCAAATGTCTTCAGAAAGCTCTTCTGATGTGCATCCACTGCCAAACACGCCGGAGCGCGTAGAAGATGGTGCTCAGACCGAACTGAGTTGGAGAGTTAAAGGCAGTGCTCACTCTCCACTGAAGTCCACGCCCATCATTCGTTATATCCACTTCCACTTTAACACTCATGTTGAAAGTAACTGTGTCCATGCTGTAGATATGGTTCTCTTCAGGTTTTTGGAGAATAAAATGACATTCAAATCCATCCGTGCTACAGTATAGACTTGAGTCCGGTTTTCGATTTTCGGCTTAAATTTCGGCTTCTAGATTACGGCTACGGCTTTTTTTTTTTTTTAATTCCGTAGTTATGATGAGTGAGTTGCTGCAGTTGGACAGTTCTCCGAGCCCGCCACTGAGAGAGCAGCTCCCTGAGCCCGAAGCCCAGAATTTCGTTAAAATAAATAAATAAAAAAATAAACATTATATAAATGTGGTAGAGCACAAATGGAATTGAATGACATTTTTCTCAAAAGAAACTGAAGAAACCATGTGTAAAGGTGTGGACACAGTGATGATGATGGTAGAGCTCTCATGTTCCTTTGTTACTTCTGAAAACGGCTGTTTGTCATGCAGTTTTTCGTTATTCTTCCAAAGACGTTTTACAATCACTGCTACAATTACTCATGTGAACACAATGCAGTATAAGGTGTATCATAATTAATACATTATTAAAAGGCCTATTATAATGCATTATATATAAAGGCTTTAAGTCAACCCGAACCAAAGTTTTCAACTGGAAATAAATCCAAAAGATCTTTATGATCTTTTATTAAAGAGTAGCCTATTTACATCTTTGACAAAATCATGCTAAAAACTCAAATCACATAATCGTCGATGAGCCACAAAACACAGATGAATGGTCTTCCAGAATAATAGTGCCCGGGACGACTCGGACGAGGTTGTGAACGTTCAGGAGATGAGATCAGATCAGAAGTGGGTTTCTCGTCTTAGTAAAAGTGACAGGCTGTCAGGTTGTCTGTCGATCCACTTTTGCAGATTGCGCTGTCAATTGTCCCATCGTCAGACTCACTGAGTGCGGATCATGGATGAATGGAAGGAAAAATCTCTGCTGCCACATCTTTGTTCCAATCAGTTGTTATCTCCAAGTCTGTATGGGGTGAGCTATGATCCACTGCCAAACACGCCGAAGCAGGAAGAAGATGGTGTTCAGACCGAACTGAGTTGGAGAGTTAAAGGCAGTGCTCACTCTCCACTGAAGTCCACGCCCATCATTCGTCATATCCACTTCCACTCTAACACTCAAGTTGAAAACTGTGTCCATGCCGTAGATATGGTTCTCTTCAGGTTTTTGCAGAATAAAATGACATTCAAATCCATCTGTGCTACAGTATTTATGGCTTTCGATTTTCGGGTTACGCTGCGCGACTGCAAGATTATTGCGCGGCTGTAAGAATTTCGGGTTACGTTGCGCGGCTGCAAGAACTTCGGCTACACACTGCATGGCGTGCCCGGACCTCCTCTGGGGCAGTGGAGGAAGTACGTTCCGAATCCCGGGTCCCCCTCGGTTGAAATCGCGTTCAGGATGGGGTCCCCACGGGTGGACTTTCACCCCGTATTTGGTCTCGATCCGCAATCATTATCTGTTCCGGATCCGTTGCGCTGTGCAAGTGGCCTCCGTCCCGGACATGTTTTGCGGATCCGTTCAGGAGTCAGTTTGCGCGGCCATAACACTTCACGGCATGCACAGACCTCTGCGGGGGCAGGGTCGGAATTAATTTTCGAATCGCGGTTCCCTTCGGTTGAAATCTCGTTCCGGGGATCCCGCCACTTCGGAAACAAGGTTTCGGCTTGAAAATTTCGGTAAATATAAAAAACACAAAAATAAAAAAAAAACACTGTAAATGTGATAGCCTAGCACAGGTGGATTTGAATGACATTTTTCTCAAAAGAAACTGAAGAAACCATGTGTAAAGGCATGGACACAGTGATGGTGATGGTAGAGCTCTCATATTATCGTCTTTCAAATGTCTTCAGAAAGCTCTTCTGATGTGCATCCACTGCCAAACACGCCGGAGCGCGTAGAAGATGGTGCTCAGACCGAACTGAGTTGGAGAGTTAAAGGCAGTGCTCACTCTCCACTGAAGTCCACGCCCATCATTCGTTATATCCACTTCCACTTTAACACTCATGTTGAAAGTAACTGTGTCCATGCTGTAGAATCTACAGCATACAGTGTAGATATGGTTCTCTTCAGGTTTTTGGAGAATAAAATGACATTCAAATCCATCCGTGCTACAGTATTTATAGACTTGAGTCCGGTTTTCGATTTTCGGCTTAAATTTCGGCTTCTAGAATAGATTACGGCTACGGCTTTTTTTTTTTTTTTTTTTTTTTCCGCAGTTATGATGAATGAGCTGCTGAAGTTGGACAGTTCTCCGAGCCCGAAGCTGAGAGAGCAGTTCTCCGAGCCCGCCACTGAGAGAGCAGCTCCCTGAGCCCGAAGCCCAGAATTTCGTTAAAATAAATAAATAAATAAAAAATAAAAAACAATTTATAAATGTGGTAGAGCACAGATGGAATTGAATGACATTTTTCTCAAAAGAAACTGAAGAAACCATGTGTAAAGGTGTGGACACAGTGATGATGATGGTAGAGCTCTCATGTTCCTTTGTTACTTCTGAAAACGGCTGTTTGTCATGCAGTTTTTCGTTATTCTTCCAAAGACGTTTTACAATCACTGCTACAATTATTCATGTGAACACAATGCAGTATAAGGTGTATCATAATTAATACATTAGTAATACTTTTATAATGCATTATAGCCTATAAAAGCTTTAAGTGATACCGAACCAAAGTTTTCAACTGGAAATAAATCCATGAGATACATGACTTTATGATCTTTTATTTAAGAGTATGTACATCTTTGACAAAATCATGCTGAAAACTCAAATCACATAATCGTTGATGAGCCACAAAACACAGATGAATGGTCTTCCAGAATAATAGTGCCCGGGACGACTCGGACGAGGTTGTGAAAGTTCTGGAGATGAGATCAGATCAGAGGTGGGTTTCTCGTCTTGGTCAAAGTGACAGGCTGTCAGGTTGTCTGTCGATCCACTTTTGCAGATTGTGCTGTCAATAGTCCCATCGTCAGACTCACTGAGTGCGGATCGTGGTTGAATGGAAGGAAAAATCTCTGCTGCCACATCTTTGTTCCAATCAGTTGTTATCTCCAAGTCTGTATGGGGTGAGCTATGATCCACTGCCAAACACGCCGAAGCAGGAAGAAGATGGTGCTCAGACCGAACTGAGTTTGAGAGTTAAAGGCAGTGCTCACTCTCCACTGAAGTCCACGCCCATCATTCGTCATATCCACTTCCACTCTAACACTCAAGTTGAAAACTGTGTCCATGCCGTAGATATGGTTCTCTTCAGGTTTTTGCAGAATAAAATGACATTCAAATCCATCTGTGCTACAGTATTTATGGCTTTCGATTTTCGGGTTACGTTGCGCGACTGCAAGATTATTGCGCGGCTGTAAGAATTTCGGGTTACGTTGCGCGGCTGCAAGAACTTCGGCTACACACTGCATGGCGTGCCCGGACCTCCTCTGGGGCAGTGGAGGAAATACGTTCCGAATCCCGGGTCCCCCTCGGTTGAAATCGCGTTCAGGATGGGGTCCCCTCGGGTGGACTTTCACCCCGTATTTGGTCTCGATCCGCAATCATTATCTGTTCCGGATCCGTTGCGCTGTGCAAGTGGCCTCCGTCCCGCACATGTTTTGCGGATCCGTTCAGGAGTCAATTTGCGCGGCCATAACACTTCACGGCATGCACAGACCTCTGCGGGGGCAGAGTCGGAATTAAGTTTCGAATCGCGGTTCCCTTCGGTTGAAATCTCGTTCCGGGGGTCCCGCCACTTCGGAAACAAGGTTTCGGCTTGAAAATTTCGGTAAAAAATAAATAAAATAAAATAATAATAATAATAAAAAAACTCCGTAAATGTGATAGCCAGCACAGATGGATTTGAATGACATTTTTCTCAAAAGAAACTGAAGAAACCATGTGTAAAGGCATGGACACAGTGATATGGTGATGGTAGAGCTCTCATATTATCGTCTGTCAAATGTCTTCAGAAAGCTCTTCTGATGTGCATCCACTGCCAAACACGCCGGAGCGCGTAGAAGATGGTGCTCAGACCGAACTGAGTTGGAGAGTTAAAGGCAGTGCTCACTCTCCACTGAAGTCCACGCCCATCATTCGTTATATCCACTTCCACTTTAACACTCATGTTGAAAGTAACTGTGTCCATGCTGTAGATATGGTTCTCTTCAGGTTTTTGGAGAATAAAATGACATTCAAATCCATCCGTGCTACAGTATAGACTTGAGTCCGGTTTTCGATTTTCGGCTTAAATTTCGGCTTCTAGATTACGGCTACGGCTTTTTTTTTTTTTTTAATTCCGTAGTTATGATGAGTGAGTTGCTGCAGTTGGACAGTTCTCCGAGCCCGCCACTGAGAGAGCAGCTCCCTGAGCCCGAAGCCCAGAATTTCGTTAAAATAAATAAATAAAAAAATAAACATTATATAAATGTGGTAGAGCACAAATGGAATTGAATGACATTTTTCTCAAAAGAAACTGAAGAAACCATGTGTAAAGGCATGGACACAGTGATATGGTGATGGTAGAGCTCTCATATTATCGTCTTTCAAATGTCTTCAGAAAGCTCTTCTGATGTGCATCCACTGCCAAACACGCCGGAGCGCGTAGAAGATGGTGCTCAGACCGAACTGAGTTGGAGAGTTAAAGGCAGTGCTCACTCTCCACTGAAGTCCACGCCCATCATTCGTTATATCCACTTCCACTTTAACACTCATGTTGAAAGTAACTGTGTCCATGCTGTAGATATGGTTCTCTTCAGGTTTTTGGAGAATAAAATGACATTCAAATCCATCCGTGCTACAGTATAGACTTGAGTCCGGTTTTCGATTTTCGGCTTAAATTTCGGCTTCTAGATTACGGCTACGGCTTTTTTTTTTTTTTAATTCCGTAGTTATGATGAGTGAGTTGCTGCAGTTGGACAGTTCTCCGAGCCCGCCACTGAGAGAGCAGCTCCCTGAGCCCGAAGCCCAGAATTTCGTTAAAATAAAAAAATAAAAAAATAAACATTATATAAATGTGGTAGAGCACAAATGGAATTGAATGACATTTTTCTCAAAAGAAACTGAAGAAACCATGTGTAAAGGTGTGGACACAGTGATGATGATGGTAGAGCTCTCATGTTCCTTTGTTACTTCTGAAAACGGCTGTTTGTCATGCAGTTTTTCGTTATTCTTCCAAAGACGTTTTACAATCACTGCTACAATTACTCATGTGAACACAATGCAGTATAAGGTGTATCATAATTAATACATTATTAAAAGGCCTATTATAATGCATTATATATAAAGGCTTTAAGTCAACCCGAACCAAAGTTTTCAACTGGAAATAAATCCAAAAGATCTTTATGATCTTTTATTAAAGAGTAGCCTATTTACATCTTTGACAAAATCATGCTAAAAACTCAAATCACATAATCGTCGATGAGCCACAAAACACAGATGAATGGTCTTCCAGAATAATAGTGCCCGGGACGACTCGGACGAGGTTGTGAACGTTCAGGAGATGAGATCAGATCAGAAGTGGGTTTCTCGTCTTAGTAAAAGTGACAGGCTGTCAGGTTGTCTGTCGATCCACTTTTGCAGATTGTGCTGTCAATAGTCCCATCGTCAGACTCACTGAGTGCGGATCATGGATGAATGGAAGGAAAAATCTCTGCTGCCACATCTTTGTTCCAATCAGTTGTTATCTCCAAGTCTGTATGGGGTGAGCTATGATCCACTGCCAAACACGCCGAAGCAGGAAGAAGATGGTGTTCAGACCGAACTGAGTTGGAGAGTTAAAGGCAGTGCTCACTCTCCACTGAAGTCCACGCCCATCATTCGTCATATCCACTTCCACTCTAACACTCAAGTTGAAAACTGTGTCCATGCCGTAGATATGGTTCTCTTCAGGTTTTTGCAGAATAAAATGACATTCAAATCCATCTGTGCTACAGTATTTATGGCTTTCGATTTTCGGGTTACGCTGCGCGACTGCAAGATTATTGCGCGGCTGCAAGAACTTCGGCTACACACTGCATGGCGTGCCCGGACCTCCTCTGGGGCAGTGGAGGAAGTACGTTCCGAATCCCGGGTCCCCCTCGGTTGAAATCGCGTTCAGGATGGGGTCCCCACGGGTGGACTTTCACCCCGTATTTGGTCTCGATCCGCAATCATTATCTGTTCCGGATCCGTTGCGCTGTGCAAGTGGCCTCCGTCCCGGACATGTTTTGCGGATCCGTTCAGGAGTCAGTTTGCGCGGCCATAACACTTCACGGCATGCACAGACCTCTGCGGGGGCAGGGTCGGAATTAATTTTCGAATCGCGGTTCCCTTCGGTTGAAATCTCGTTCCGGGGATCCCGCCACTTCGGAAACAAGGTTTCGGCTTGAAAATTTCGGTAAATATAAAAAACACAAAAATAAAAAAAAAACACTGTAAATGTGATAGCCTAGCACAGGTGGATTTGAATGACATTTTTCTCAAAAGAAACTGAAGAAACCATGTGTAAAGGCATGGACACAGTGATGGTGATGGTAGAGCTCTCATATTATCGTCTTTCAAATGTCTTCAGAAAGCTCTTCTGATGTGCATCCACTGCCAAACACGCCGGAGCGCGTAGAAGATGGTGCTCAGACCGAACTGAGTTGGAGAGTTAAAGGCAGTGCTCACTCTCCACTGAAGTCCACGCCCATCATTCGTTATATCCACTTCCACTTTAACACTCATGTTGAAAGTAACTGTGTCCATGCTGTAGAATCTACAGCATACAGTGTAGATATGGTTCTCTTCAGGTTTTTGGAGAATAAAATGACATTCAAATCCATCCGTGCTACAGTATTTATAGACTTGAGTCCGGTTTTCGATTTTCGGCTTAAATTTCGGCTTCTAGAATAGATTACGGCTACGGCTTTTTTTTTTTTTTTTTTTTTTTTTCCGCAGTTATGATGAATGAGCTGCTGAAGTTGGACAGTTCTCCGAGCCCGAAGCTGAGAGAGCAGTTCTCCGAGCCCGCCACTGAGAGAGCAGCTCCCTGAGCCCGAAGCCCAGAATTTCGTTAAAATAAATAAATAAATAAAAAATAAAAAACAATTTATAAATGTGGTAGAGCACAGATGGAATTGAATGACATTTTTCTCAAAAGAAACTGAAGAAACCATGTGTAAAGGTGTGGACACAGTGATGATGATGGTAGAGCTCTCATGTTCCTTTGTTACTTCTGAAAACGGCTGTTTGTCATGCAGTTTTTCGTTATTCTTCCAAAGACGTTTTACAATCACTGCTACAATTATTCATGTGAACACAATGCAGTATAAGGTGTATCATAATTAATACATTAGTAATACTTTTATAATGCATTATAGCCTATAAAAGCTTTAAGTGATACCGAACCAAAGTTTTCAACTGGAAATAAATCCATGAGATACATGACTTTATGATCTTTTATTTAAGAGTATGTACATCTTTGACAAAATCATGCTGAAAACTCAAATCACATAATCGTTGATGAGCCACAAAACACAGATGAATGGTCTTCCAGAATAATAGTGCCCGGGACGACTCGGACGAGGTTGTGAAAGTTCTGGAGATGAGATCAGATCAGAGGTGGGTTTCTCGTCTTGGTCAAAGTGACAGGCTGTCAGGTTGTCTGTCGATCCACTTTTGCAGATTGTGCTGTCAATAGTCCCATCGTCAGACTCACTGAGTGCGGATCGTGGTTGAATGGAAGGAAAAATCTCTGCTGCCACATCTTTGTTCCAATCAGTTGTTATCTCCAAGTCTGTATGGGGTGAGCTATGATCCACTGCCAAACACGCCGAAGCAGGAAGAAGATGGTGCTCAGACCGAACTGAGTTTGAGAGTTAAAGGCAGTGCTCACTCTCCACTGAAGTCCACGCCCATCATTCGTCATATCCACTTCCACTCTAACACTCAAGTTGAAAACTGTGTCCATGCCGTAGATATGGTTCTCTTCAGGTTTTTGCAGAATAAAATGACATTCAAATCCATCTGTGCTACAGTATTTATGGCTTTCGATTTTCGGGTTACGTTGCGCGACTGCAAGATTATTGCGCGGCTGTAAGAATTTCGGGTTACGTTGCGCGGCTGCAAGAACTTCGGCTACACACTGCATGGCGTGCCCGGACCTCCTCTGGGGCAGTGGAGGAAATACGTTCCGAATCCCGGGTCCCCCTCGGTTGAAATCGCGTTCAGGATGGGGTCCCCTCGGGTGGACTTTCACCCCGTATTTGGTCTCGATCCGCAATCATTATCTGTTCCGGATCCGTTGCGCTGTGCAAGTGGCCTCCGTCCCGCACATGTTTTGCGGATCCGTTCAGGAGTCAATTTGCGCGGCCATAACACTTCACGGCATGCACAGACCTCTGCGGGGGCAGAGTCGGAATTAAGTTTCGAATCGCGGTTCCCTTCGGTTGAAATCTCGTTCCGGGGGTCCCGCCACTTCGGAAACAAGGTTTCGGCTTGAAAATTTCGGTAAAAAATAAATAAAATAAAATAATAATAATAATAAAAAAACTCCGTAAATGTGATAGCCAGCACAGATGGATTTGAATGACATTTTTCTCAAAAGAAACTGAAGAAACCATGTGTAAAGGCATGGACACAGTGATATGGTGATGGTAGAGCTCTCATATTATCGTCTGTCAAATGTCTTCAGAAAGCTCTTCTGATGTGCATCCACTGCCAAACACGCCGGAGCGCGTAGAAGATGGTGCTCAGACCGAACTGAGTTGGAGAGTTAAAGGCAGTGCTCACTCTCCACTGAAGTCCACGCCCATCATTCGTTATATCCACTTCCACTTTAACACTCATGTTGAAAGTAACTGTGTCCATGCTGTAGATATGGTTCTCTTCAGGTTTTTGGAGAATAAAATGACATTCAAATCCATCCGTGCTACAGTATAGACTTGAGTCCGGTTTTCGATTTTCGGCTTAAATTTCGGCTTCTAGATTACGGCTACGGCTTTTTTTTTTTTTTAATTCCGTAGTTATGATGAGTGAGTTGCTGCAGTTGGACAGTTCTCCGAGCCCGCCACTGAGAGAGCAGCTCCCTGAGCCCGAAGCCCAGAATTTCGTTAAAATAAATAAATAAAAAAATAAACATTATATAAATGTGGTAGAGCACAAATGGAATTGAATGACATTTTTCTCAAAAGAAACTGAAGAAACCATGTGTAAAGGTGTGGACACAGTGATGATGATGGTAGAGCTCTCATGTTCCTTTGTTACTTCTGAAAACGGCTGTTTGTCATGCAGTTTTTCGTTATTCTTCCAAAGACGTTTTACAATCACTGCTACAATTACTCATGTGAACACAATGCAGTATAAGGTGTATCATAATTAATACATTATTAAAAGGCCTATTATAATGCATTATATATAAAGGCTTTAAGTCAACCCGAACCAAAGTTTTCAACTGGAAATAAATCCAAAAGATCTTTATGATCTTTTATTAAAGAGTAGCCTATTTACATCTTTGACAAAATCATGCTAAAAACTCAAATCACATAATCGTCGATGAGCCACAAAACACAGATGAATGGTCTTCCAGAATAATAGTGCCCGGGACGACTCGGACGAGGTTGTGAACGTTCAGGAGATGAGATCAGATCAGAAGTGGGTTTCTCGTCTTAGTAAAAGTGACAGGCTGTCAGGTTGTCTGTCGATCCACTTTTGCAGATTGCGCTGTCAATTGTCCCATCGTCAGACTCACTGAGTGCGGATCATGGATGAATGGAAGGAAAAATCTCTGCTGCCACATCTTTGTTCCAATCAGTTGTTATCTCCAAGTCTGTATGGGGTGAGCTATGATCCACTGCCAAACACGCCGAAGCAGGAAGAAGATGGTGTTCAGACCGAACTGAGTTGGAGAGTTAAAGGCAGTGCTCACTCTCCACTGAAGTCCACGCCCATCATTCGTCATATCCACTTCCACTCTAACACTCAAGTTGAAAACTGTGTCCATGCCGTAGATATGGTTCTCTTCAGGTTTTTGCAGAATAAAATGACATTCAAATCCATCTGTGCTACAGTATTTATGGCTTTCGATTTTCGGGTTACGCTGCGCGACTGCAAGATTATTGCGCGGCTGTAAGAATTTCGGGTTACGTTGCGCGGCTGCAAGAACTTCGGCTACACACTGCATGGCGTGCCCGGACCTCCTCTGGGGCAGTGGAGGAAGTACGTTCCGAATCCCGGGTCCCCCTCGGTTGAAATCGCGTTCAGGATGGGGTCCCCACGGGTGGACTTTCACCCCGTATTTGGTCTCGATCCGCAATCATTATCTGTTCCGGATCCGTTGCGCTGTGCAAGTGGCCTCCGTCCCGGACATGTTTTGCGGATCCGTTCAGGAGTCAGTTTGCGCGGCCATAACACTTCACGGCATGCACAGACCTCTGCGGGGGCAGGGTCGGAATTAATTTTCGAATCGCGGTTCCCTTCGGTTGAAATCTCGTTCCGGGGATCCCGCCACTTCGGAAACAAGGTTTCGGCTTGAAAATTTCGGTAAATATAAAAAACACAAAAATAAAAAAAAAACACTGTAAATGTGATAGCCTAGCACAGGTGGATTTGAATGACATTTTTCTCAAAAGAAACTGAAGAAACCATGTGTAAAGGCATGGACACAGTGATGGTGATGGTAGAGCTCTCATATTATCGTCTTTCAAATGTCTTCAGAAAGCTCTTCTGATGTGCATCCACTGCCAAACACGCCGGAGCGCGTAGAAGATGGTGCTCAGACCGAACTGAGTTGGAGAGTTAAAGGCAGTGCTCACTCTCCACTGAAGTCCACGCCCATCATTCGTTATATCCACTTCCACTTTAACACTCATGTTGAAAGTAACTGTGTCCATGCTGTAGAATCTACAGCATACAGTGTAGATATGGTTCTCTTCAGGTTTTTGGAGAATAAAATGACATTCAAATCCATCCGTGCTACAGTATTTATAGACTTGAGTCCGGTTTTCGATTTTCGGCTTAAATTTCGGCTTCTAGAATAGATTACGGCTACGGCTTTTTTTTTTTTTTTTTTTTTTTTCCGCAGTTATGATGAATGAGCTGCTGAAGTTGGACAGTTCTCCGAGCCCGAAGCTGAGAGAGCAGTTCTCCGAGCCCGCCACTGAGAGAGCAGCTCCCTGAGCCCGAAGCCCAGAATTTCGTTAAAATAAATAAATAAATAAAAAATAAAAAACAATTTATAAATGTGGTAGAGCACAGATGGAATTGAATGACATTTTTCTCAAAAGAAACTGAAGAAACCATGTGTAAAGGTGTGGACACAGTGATGATGATGGTAGAGCTCTCATGTTCCTTTGTTACTTCTGAAAACGGCTGTTTGTCATGCAGTTTTTCGTTATTCTTCCAAAGACGTTTTACAATCACTGCTACAATTATTCATGTGAACACAATGCAGTATAAGGTGTATCATAATTAATACATTAGTAATACTTTTATAATGCATTATAGCCTATAAAAGCTTTAAGTGATACCGAACCAAAGTTTTCAACTGGAAATAAATCCATGAGATACATGACTTTATGATCTTTTATTTAAGAGTATGTACATCTTTGACAAAATCATGCTGAAAACTCAAATCACATAATCGTTGATGAGCCACAAAACACAGATGAATGGTCTTCCAGAATAATAGTGCCCGGGACGACTCGGACGAGGTTGTGAAAGTTCTGGAGATGAGATCAGATCAGAGGTGGGTTTCTCGTCTTGGTCAAAGTGACAGGCTGTCAGGTTGTCTGTCGATCCACTTTTGCAGATTGTGCTGTCAATAGTCCCATCGTCAGACTCACTGAGTGCGGATCGTGGTTGAATGGAAGGAAAAATCTCTGCTGCCACATCTTTGTTCCAATCAGTTGTTATCTCCAAGTCTGTATGGGGTGAGCTATGATCCACTGCCAAACACGCCGAAGCAGGAAGAAGATGGTGCTCAGACCGAACTGAGTTTGAGAGTTAAAGGCAGTGCTCACTCTCCACTGAAGTCCACGCCCATCATTCGTCATATCCACTTCCACTCTAACACTCAAGTTGAAAACTGTGTCCATGCCGTAGATATGGTTCTCTTCAGGTTTTTGCAGAATAAAATGACATTCAAATCCATCTGTGCTACAGTATTTATGGCTTTCGATTTTCGGGTTACGTTGCGCGACTGCAAGATTATTGCGCGGCTGTAAGAATTTCGGGTTACGTTGCGCGGCTGCAAGAACTTCGGCTACACACTGCATGGCGTGCCCGGACCTCCTCTGGGGCAGTGGAGGAAATACGTTCCGAATCCCGGGTCCCCCTCGGTTGAAATCGCGTTCAGGATGGGGTCCCCTCGGGTGGACTTTCACCCCGTATTTGGTCTCGATCCGCAATCATTATCTGTTCCGGATCCGTTGCGCTGTGCAAGTGGCCTCCGTCCCGCACATGTTTTGCGGATCCGTTCAGGAGTCAATTTGCGCGGCCATAACACTTCACGGCATGCACAGACCTCTGCGGGGGCAGAGTCGGAATTAAGTTTCGAATCGCGGTTCCCTTCGGTTGAAATCTCGTTCCGGGGGTCCCGCCACTTCGGAAACAAGGTTTCGGCTTGAAAATTTCGGTAAAAAATAAATAAAATAAAATAATAATAATAATAAAAAAACTCCGTAAATGTGATAGCCAGCACAGATGGATTTGAATGACATTTTTCTCAAAAGAAACTGAAGAAACCATGTGTAAAGGCATGGACACAGTGATATGGTGATGGTAGAGCTCTCATATTATCGTCTGTCAAATGTCTTCAGAAAGCTCTTCTGATGTGCATCCACTGCCAAACACGCCGGAGCGCGTAGAAGATGGTGCTCAGACCGAACTGAGTTGGAGAGTTAAAGGCAGTGCTCACTCTCCACTGAAGTCCACGCCCATCATTCGTTATATCCACTTCCACTTTAACACTCATGTTGAAAGTAACTGTGTCCATGCTGTAGATATGGTTCTCTTCAGGTTTTTGGAGAATAAAATGACATTCAAATCCATCCGTGCTACAGTATAGACTTGAGTCCGGTTTTCGATTTTCGGCTTAAATTTCGGCTTCTAGATTACGGCTACGGCTTTTTTTTTTTTTTAATTCCGTAGTTATGATGAGTGAGTTGCTGCAGTTGGACAGTTCTCCGAGCCCGCCACTGAGAGAGCAGCTCCCTGAGCCCGAAGCCCAGAATTTCGTTAAAATAAATAAATAAAAAAATAAACATTATATAAATGTGGTAGAGCACAAATGGAATTGAATGACATTTTTCTCAAAAGAAACTGAAGAAACCATGTGTAAAGGTGTGGACACAGTGATGATGATGGTAGAGCTCTCATGTTCCTTTGTTACTTCTGAAAACGGCTGTTTGTCATGCAGTTTTTCGTTATTCTTCCAAAGACGTTTTACAATCACTGCTACAATTACTCATGTGAACACAATGCAGTATAAGGTGTATCATAATTAATACATTATTAAAAGGCCTATTATAATGCATTATATATAAAGGCTTTAAGTCAACCCGAACCAAAGTTTTCAACTGGAAATAAATCCAAAAGATCTTTATGATCTTTTATTAAAGAGTAGCCTATTTACATCTTTGACAAAATCATGCTAAAAACTCAAATCACATAATCGTCGATGAGCCACAAAACACAGATGAATGGTCTTCCAGAATAATAGTGCCCGGGACGACTCGGACGAGGTTGTGAACGTTCAGGAGATGAGATCAGATCAGAAGTGGGTTTCTCGTCTTAGTAAAAGTGACAGGCTGTCAGGTTGTCTGTCGATCCACTTTTGCAGATTGCGCTGTCAATTGTCCCATCGTCAGACTCACTGAGTGCGGATCATGGATGAATGGAAGGAAAAATCTCTGCTGCCACATCTTTGTTCCAATCAGTTGTTATCTCCAAGTCTGTATGGGGTGAGCTATGATCCACTGCCAAACACGCCGAAGCAGGAAGAAGATGGTGTTCAGACCGAACTGAGTTGGAGAGTTAAAGGCAGTGCTCACTCTCCACTGAAGTCCACGCCCATCATTCGTCATATCCACTTCCACTCTAACACTCAAGTTGAAAACTGTGTCCATGCCGTAGATATGGTTCTCTTCAGGTTTTTGCAGAATAAAATGACATTCAAATCCATCTGTGCTACAGTATTTATGGCTTTCGATTTTCGGGTTACGCTGCGCGACTGCAAGATTATTGCGCGGCTGTAAGAATTTCGGGTTACGTTGCGCGGCTGCAAGAACTTCGGCTACACACTGCATGGCGTGCCCGGACCTCCTCTGGGGCAGTGGAGGAAGTACGTTCCGAATCCCGGGTCCCCCTCGGTTGAAATCGCGTTCAGGATGGGGTCCCCACGGGTGGACTTTCACCCCGTATTTGGTCTCGATCCGCAATCATTATCTGTTCCGGATCCGTTGCGCTGTGCAAGTGGCCTCCGTCCCGGACATGTTTTGCGGATCCGTTCAGGAGTCAGTTTGCGCGGCCATAACACTTCACGGCATGCACAGACCTCTGCGGGGGCAGGGTCGGAATTAATTTTCGAATCGCGGTTCCCTTCGGTTGAAATCTCGTTCCGGGGATCCCGCCACTTCGGAAACAAGGTTTCGGCTTGAAAATTTCGGTAAATATAAAAAACACAAAAATAAAAAAAAAACACTGTAAATGTGATAGCCTAGCACAGGTGGATTTGAATGACATTTTTCTCAAAAGAAACTGAAGAAACCATGTGTAAAGGCATGGACACAGTGATGGTGATGGTAGAGCTCTCATATTATCGTCTTTCAAATGTCTTCAGAAAGCTCTTCTGATGTGCATCCACTGCCAAACACGCCGGAGCGCGTAGAAGATGGTGCTCAGACCGAACTGAGTTGGAGAGTTAAAGGCAGTGCTCACTCTCCACTGAAGTCCACGCCCATCATTCGTTATATCCACTTCCACTTTAACACTCATGTTGAAAGTAACTGTGTCCATGCTGTAGAATCTACAGCATACAGTGTAGATATGGTTCTCTTCAGGTTTTTGGAGAATAAAATGACATTCAAATCCATCCGTGCTACAGTATTTATAGACTTGAGTCCGGTTTTCGATTTTCGGCTTAAATTTCGGCTTCTAGAATAGATTACGGCTACGGCTTTTTTTTTTTTTTTTTTTTTTTTTTTTTTTTTCCGCAGTTATGATGAATGAGCTGCTGAAGTTGGACAGTTCTCCGAGCCCGAAGCTGAGAGAGCAGTTCTCCGAGCCCGCCACTGAGAGAGCAGCTCCCTGAGCCCGAAGCCCAGAATTTCGTTAAAATAAATAAATAAATAAAAAATAAAAAACAATTTATAAATGTGGTAGAGCACAGATGGAATTGAATGACATTTTTCTCAAAAGAAACTGAAGAAACCATGTGTAAAGGTGTGGACACAGTGATGATGATGGTAGAGCTCTCATGTTCCTTTGTTACTTCTGAAAACGGCTGTTTGTCATGCAGTTTTTCGTTATTCTTCCAAAGACGTTTTACAATCACTGCTACAATTATTCATGTGAACACAATGCAGTATAAGGTGTATCATAATTAATACATTATTAATACTTTTATAATGCATTATAGCCTATAAAAGCTTTAAGTGATACCGAACCAAAGTTTTCAACTGGAAATAAATCCATGAGATACATGACTTTATGATCTTTTATTTAAGAGTATGTACATCTTTGACAAAATCATGCTGAAAACTCAAATCACATAATCGTTGATGAGCCACAAAACACAGATGAATGGTCTTCCAGAATAATAGTGCCCGGGACGACTCGGACGAGGTTGTGAAAGTTCTGGAGATGAGATCAGATCAGAGGTGGGTTTCTCGTCTTGGTCAAAGTGACAGGCTGTCAGGTTGTCTGTCGATCCACTTTTGCAGATTGTGCTGTCAATAGTCCCATCGTCAGACTCACTGAGTGCGGATCGTGGTTGAATGGAAGGAAAAATCTCTGCTGCCACATCTTTGTTCCAATCAGTTGTTATCTCCAAGTCTGTATGGGGTGAGCTATGATCCACTGCCAAACACGCCGAAGCAGGAAGAAGATGGTGCTCAGACCGAACTGAGTTGGAGAGTTAAAGGCAGTGCTCACTCTCCACTGAAGTCCACGCCCATCATTCGTCATATCCACTTCCACTCTAACACTCAAGTTGAAAACTGTGTCCATGCCGTAGATATGGTTCTCTTCAGGTTTTTGCAAAATAAAATGACATTCAAATCCATCTGTGCTACAGTATTTATGGCTTTCGATTTTCGGGTTACGTTGCGCGACTGCAAGATTATTGCGCGGCTGTAAGAATTTCGGGTTACGTTGCGCGGCTGCAAGAACTTCGGCTACACACTGCATGGCGTGCCCGGACCTCCTCTGGGGCAGTGGAGGAAATACGTTCCGAATCCCGGGTCCCCCTCGGTTGAAATCGCGTTCAGGATGGGGTCCCCTCGGGTGGACTTTCACCCCGTATTTGGTCTCGATCCGCAATCATTATCTGTCCCGGATCCGTTGCGCTGTGCAAGTGGCCTCCGTCCCGGACATGTTTTGTGGATCCGTTCAGGAGTCAGTTTGCGCGGCCATAACACTTCACGGCATGCACAGACCTCCGCGGGGGCAGGGTCGGAATTAAGTTTCGAATCGCGGTTCCCTTCGGTTGAAATCTCGTTCCGGGGGTCCCGCCACTTCGGAAACAAGGTGTCGGCTTGAAAATTTCGGTAAAAAAAAATAAATAAAAATAATAATAATAATAAAAAAAACTCCGTAAATGTGATAGCCAGCACAGATGGATTTGAATGACATTTTTCTCAAAAGAAACTGAAGAAACCATGTGTAAAGGCATGGACACAGTGATGGTGATGGTAGAGCTCTCATATTATCGTCTTTCAAATGTCTTCAGAAAGCTCTTCTGATGTGCATCCACTGCCAAACACGCCGGAGCGCGTAGAAGATGGTGCTCAGACCGAACTGAGTTGGAGAGTTAAAGGCAGTGCTCACTCTCCACTGAAGTCCACGCCCATCATTCGTTATATCCACTTCCACTTTAACACTCATGTTGAAAGTAACTGTGTCCATGCTGTAGAATCTACAGCATACAGTGTAGATATGGTTCTCTTCAGGTTTTTGGAGAATAAAATGACATTCAAATCCATCCGTGCTACAGTATTTATAGACTTGAGTCCGGTTTTCGATTTTCGGCTTAAATTTCGGCTTCTAGAATAGATTACGGCTACGGCTTTTTTTTTTTTTTTTTTTTTTTTTTTCCGCAGTTATGATGAATGAGCTGCTGAAGTTGGACAGTTCTCCGAGCCCGAAGCTGAGAGAGCAGTTCTCCGAGCCCGCCACTGAGAGAGCAGCTCCCTGAGCCCGAAGCCCAGAATTTCGTTAAAATAAATAAATAAATAAAAAATAAAAAACAATTTATAAATGTGGTAGAGCACAGATGGAATTGAATGACATTTTTCTCAAAAGAAACTGAAGAAACCATGTGTAAAGGTGTGGACACAGTGATGATGATGGTAGAGCTCTCATGTTCCTTTGTTACTTCTGAAAACGGCTGTTTGTCATGCAGTTTTTCGTTATTCTTCCAAAGACGTTTTACAATCACTGCTACAATTATTCATGTGAACACAATGCAGTATAAGGTGTATCATAATTAATACATTATTAATACTTTTATAATGCATTATAGCCTATAAAAGCTTTAAGTGATACCGAACCAAAGTTTTCAACTGGAAATAAATCCATGAGATACATGACTTTATGATCTTTTATTTAAGAGTATGTACATCTTTGACAAAATCATGCTGAAAACTCAAATCACATAATCGTTGATGAGCCACAAAACACAGATGAATGGTCTTCCAGAATAATAGTGCCCGGGACGACTCGGACGAGGTTGTGAAAGTTCTGGAGATGAGATCAGATCAGAGGTGGGTTTCTCGTCTTGGTCAAAGTGACAGGCTGTCAGGTTGTCTGTCGATCCACTTTTGCAGATTGTGCTGTCAATAGTCCCATCGTCAGACTCACTGAGTGCGGATCGTGGTTGAATGGAAGGAAAAATCTCTGCTGCCACATCTTTGTTCCAATCAGTTGTTATCTCCAAGTCTGTATGGGGTGAGCTATGATCCACTGCCAAACACGCCGAAGCAGGAAGAAGATGGTGCTCAGACCGAACTGAGTTTGAGAGTTAAAGGCAGTGCTCACTCTCCACTGAAGTCCACGCCCATCATTCGTCATATCCACTTCCACTCTAACACTCAAGTTGAAAACTGTGTCCATGCCGTAGATATGGTTCTCTTCAGGTTTTTGCAAAATAAAATGACATTCAAATCCATCTGTGCTACAGTATTTATGGCTTTCGATTTTCGGGTTACGTTGCGCGACTGCAAGATTATTGCGCGGCTGTAAGAATTTCGGGTTACGTTGCGCGGCTGCAAGAACTTCGGCTACACACTGCATGGCGTGCCCGGACCTCCTCTGGGGCAGTGGAGGAAATACGTTCCGAATCCCGGGTCCCCCTCGGTTGAAATCGCGTTCAGGATGGGGTCCCCTCGGGTGGACTTTCACCCCGTATTTGGTCTCGATCCGCAATCATTATCTGTCCCGGATCCGTTGCGCTGTGCAAGTGGCCTCCGTCCCGGACATGTTTTGTGGATCCGTTCAGGAGTCAGTTTGCGCGGCCATAACACTTCACGGCATGCACAGACCTCCGCGGGGGCAGGGTCGGAATTAAGTTTCGAATCGCGGTTCCCTTCGGTAGAAATCTCGTTCCGGGGGTCCCGCCACTTCGGAAACAAGGTGTCGGCTTGAAAATTTCGGTAAAAAAAAATAAATAAAAATAATAATAATAATAAAAAAACTCCGTAAATGTGATAGCCTGCACAGATGGATTTGAATGACATTTTTCTCAAAAGAAACTGAAGAAACCATGTGTAAAGGCATGGACACAGTGATGGTGATGGTAGAGCTCTCATATTATCGTCTGTCAAATGTCTTCAGAAAGCTCTTCTGATGTGCATCCACTGCCAAACACGCCGGAGCGCGTAGAAGATGGTGCTCAGACCGAACTGAGTTGGAGAGTTAAAGGCAGTGCTCACTCTCCACTGAAGTCCACGCCCATCATTCGTCATATCCACTTCCACTCTAACACTCAAGTTGAAAACTGTGTCCATGCCGTAGATATGGTTCTCTTCAGGTTTTTGCAGAATAAAATGACATTCAAATCCATCTGTGCTACAGTATTTATGGCTTTCGATTTTCGGCTTACTTTGCGCGACTGCAAACCCCGCGACTTTGCAAGGCTGTAAGAATTTCGGGTTACGTTGCGCGGCTGCAAGAACTTCGGCTACACACTACATGGCGTGCCCGGACCTCCTCTGGGGCAGTGGAGGAAATACGTTCCGAATCCCGGGTCCCCCTCGGTTGAAATCGCGTTCAGGATGGGGTCCCCTCGGTGGACTTTCACCCCGTATTTGGTCTCGATCCGCAATCATTATCTTTTCCGGATCCGTTGCGCTGTGCAAGTGGCCTCCGTCCCAGACATGTTTTGCGGATCCGTTCAGGAGTCAGTTCCAAAATGACAGTTGAACGGACGTCTTCAAAGTCATCAAACCGTGATTTCCACGTCTCTTCTGCGCGTCCCTGGACGTCTAAATGCGTCCTCATCTGTGTGTTTAAATGTGTTGCTGCATAATTTAAGTATATAAGCCTGCATATAAAATAATCACACACCTATTGTGTAACATCGTGAAAGGCCATCAAGTCTTGAGGTTTACACGTCTTGACAAAGGTTCTAAAAAGGTCCAAAATGGGTCCAGTCAGACCTGAACGTCAATAAAACGTTTTAATCACGTGTAGGCCTACATCACAAACAAGAACACATTATTTGAAGCATGTTCTGATTTAGCACAACATTTTATTGATCTTGAACAGCCAAAATATCTCTTTATTTTTTTCAATGTTTAACATTTGTTAACCAAACTAAAATACCAATTACAAAATTCTGAATTATTATATAAAGGGATAGCACCCAAAAATGAAAATTCTGTCATTTACTTACCCTCATGTTCCAAACCTGTATAAGTTTCTTTCCTCTGCTGAACACAAAAGAAGATATTTTTTGAAGAATGTTTGTAACCAAGCAAATAGAGCAACCATTGACTATACCATTATTGGAGAAAAAATGATTATGGTAGTTAATGGGAAGCGACATCTGCTTGGTTACAAACATTCTTCCAAACATCTTTGTGTTTAGCATAACATAGAAAGGTATACCGGTTTGAAACATGAGGTTGAGTAAATGATGACAGTTTTCATTTTTGGGTGAACTATCCCTTAAACACATTGTTTGACTCATTTTTTGTATCCACCACCCCCAGCTCTTACTGGAGCGCGTTTCAGGTGTTCTGCCATTGCTGCATCAATTTCAGAGTCTGTAGCATTTGGGCTCCACCTCTTCATCATCTAAGGGAAGATAATATATTGACAGTATAATTAAACATACCATATACCGTTGTATAAGTTCAAAATAACTTTTAGCCTACTAGCTAATTTTAGCCAAACTCAGTAAATCTCAGTTGACAGTGTGGGCATCATTTCTTTCGGTTCATTCATGTCAAACAAGTAAAACTCAAGCACGTTAATCTAATAATACAAAATGTACTTACCCAACAGTAGATTTTTAATACTATCGATAGGCCTACAACTCCCTCCTCAGTTCCTCCTCTCCTCGTGGTTGTTCAATGGCCGTTTCTCAATACCAAGTACACAAACTTCGGACTTGCGTCGTTGGTAGTTCGGACTTGCCAAGTTCGACTCAGGAGAACGAACTCCCGAGGACGAGAGGATGCGAGTCCTGCAAATGGACCAGCTGCGTTCTTGATGCGTCACTCAGCTCGCTCTGGCACTCCGGTCATCTCTTTATGTATATTTTCGTCAACAATAAAACGAAATATGGTATAAAATACAACTCTGCCTCTTTTCGTCAACAATAAAACGAAATATGTTATAAAACACCTCCCTTACCTGCCATAACAACACGAAATATAAAACACAACCCTGCTTCTTTTTGTTTTCATTTTAAAAATATGAAACATATTGATCATTAAAACTGACATTTAACAAACAGAGACAGGGTTGTGTCGTTTTATTTACATACAGTGAAGAGAATGTACTAAAATAAATATAAAAAATATATATATTTAAAAAATATATAAAATAAAATTACACAACCCTGTCTCTTTTTGTTAAATGTCAGTTTTAATGATCAGTAAAAGTATAAAAGTAAGTAGGCCTAGCCTAAAAGCTATAGCTATACAATGAGAAATAAAGCAAACAATTCAGTCAAACAGTCAGCTCTCTAATAGGCTACAAAGTTAAAGTTAAATAGCCTAAATATATAAAGTTGTGAAACTTCACTTTGCCAAAACGATTTGCCATGGAACAAACTATAGATTAATGAGACCATAGATCGATTTAGCCTACACAACATAAAAGCGTAAATTCGTTTTTAATCTGTTATAGTTTTGATAATATGTGTATGGCTTAATCTCAAAATTATATAGTCACTGGGAGTAGGCTACATCGTTCCAGGCAACCTGTAACCCGTGTTTTTCCAACCTTATACCCGTCAAAGTGCACTGGAACGGCAGTCAAACCCGTGACTTCCCACCCGTGAACTCGTACTAGATGATACGTAGGCCTACTCCCAGTTACGAGTTGGAAAAACACGGGTTACAGGTTGCCTGGAACGCGGCATTAACATGATCATGTTTCACGTTGTGGTCCTGGGGGTGGCCACTTTCACCAGAAGAAGTGATTCTATTTTAATCTAAAATTATGCAGAACTTTAAATATTAATCAACTAAATGGATGAGTTATAAAACACCCCCCTCACAGTTGTTATGAAGGGCAAAATTAGCTGGATAGACCGACCAAGCCACACAGAGAACCAGGCTGTAAATATGTTTTGTTTTTTTTCTGTTGTAAAGTTGGTAATTTTAACCATAGATATCATATATAAAGGCTAGATGTCTCGTGCGCGCTGCTGGCCAATGGAGGTCGACGTCCGCACGTGGCGGCCATCTTGCCACAGTGTGCTCGCTCACTAGTTTAATGGTGCATGTACTTTTAAATAACCATAACTTGCTCAATTCTCTACCGATTTTCAAACGGTTTGGTTTGTTATAAACCTCAGAGATGTAGTTATGACACTGCATACATACACTGCATACATATGAATAATTATAATATACATGTTCAAGCATTCGGAATTATAGCCACGTTAATAACGTTTGTAAGAAACCAAACCGTTTGTAAATCCGTCAAGATTTCAGCAAGATAAGAGGATTTGTGTGCGTGCTGATCACTCACCTTAATTCACAGCTTCACTGTGGTAAGATGGCCGAACGGTGATGCCGGAAGTGACTGCGCCATAAGACATCTAGCGTTTATATATGATATCTATGATTTTAACATGGGGTAGATGCAGATTTGACTCACTTGTGCAGCCAGCCTCAAGCGGCCAGTCAATG
This sequence comes from Scardinius erythrophthalmus, assembly GCF_964197995.2. NCBI lineage: Eukaryota > Metazoa > Chordata > Actinopteri > Cypriniformes > Leuciscidae > Scardinius > Scardinius erythrophthalmus. The sequence continues at coordinate 17,771,596 of NC_138244.1, forward strand.
AATTGCAATTTAACTCACTTCCGTGTTGGTTTCAAGAGAGAGACTGGGAGGTTGCCGCTTGGTTGAAAGTAACTGTGACACAGGCGTAATTCTATGGGGGGACAGGGGGACACGTCCCCCCCAATATTCAAAGAAGGACAATTTGTCCCCCCCAATATTTGATCATACTGTATGATTATGCGGGCAATATCGATGTGATTGCAAATACGTCTTTCTTTCCAGCTCCGAAAATATAAAATCCCGGCCGGTCCATTTCCCAAATCCATTCGACTGGCCTTACACTATACATTAACAAAACCTATTTCTCCTGAAATCCATGTCATGTTTTCCCTATACCTTTAGTAGCTCGTGCACCGTCAGTGAGTTAGGAAAAAACAAACAGAAGAAGAGTTAGGAGCGCGAAATCTGACAGACATTTGGCCATACCTGTCAACACTCCCGTTTTTCCCGGGTTTCTCCCGTTTTTTAGCCCTATCTCCTGGACCCCTCCCGATTTGTTATTTCTCCCGGGAAACTCCCATAATTTGCATGGCCCAAACTGAGTAAAGCCTCTGTTTAGGCTATTAAGGAAATATAATTTTGGCAAAAGAAGAACTTTTATTTTAAATAAATGTTCATTTTAAATCAGCCTATGTCAGTGTGATATGTTACCATATTATCATGCTTAACACTAAGAATTTGAATAATTGTAATGTGATGATCAGATGCAGATATCTAAATCAGAGAATATCATAGGTTCGGGCGGTTTGCGGGTGGATTATTTACAGTGAGGAAAATAAGTATTTGAACACCCTGCTATTTTGCAAGTTCTCCCACTTGGAAATCATGGAGGGGTCTGAAATTGTCGTTGTAGGTGCATGTCCACTGTGAGAGACATAACCTAAAAAAAAAAATCCAGAAATCACAATATATGATTTTTTAACTACTTATTTGTATGATACAGCTGCAAATAAGTATTTGAACACCTGTCTATCAGCTAGAATTCTGACCCTCAAAGACCTGTTAGTCTGCCTTTAAAATGTCCACCTCCACTCCATTTATTATCCTAAATTAGATGCACCTGTTTGAGGTTGTTAGCTGCATAAAGACACCTGTCCACCCCATACAATCAGTAAGAATCCAAATACTAACATGGCCAAGACCAAAGAGCTGTCCAAAGACACTAGAGACAAAATTGTGCACCTCCACAAGGCTGGAAAGGGCTACGGGGAAATTGCCAAGCAGCTTGGTGAAAAAAGGTCCACTGTTGGAGCAATCATTAGAAAATGAAAGAAGCTAAACATGACTGTCAATCTCCCTCGGACTGGGGCTCCATGCAAGATCTCACCTCGTGGGGTCTCAATGATCCTAAGAAAGGTGAGAAATCAGCCCAGAACTACACGGGAGGAGCTGGTCAATGACCTGAAAAGAGCTGGGACCACCGTTTCCAAGGTTACTGTTGGTAATACACTAAGACCTCATGGTTTGAAATCATGCATGGCACGGAAGGTTCCCCTACTTAAACCAGCACATGTCAAGGCCCGTCTTAAGTTTGCCAATGACCATTTGGATGATCCAGAGGAGTCATGGGAGAAAGTCATGTGGTCAGATGAGACCAAAATAGAACTTTTTGGTCATAATTCCACTAAACGTGTTTGGAGGAAGAAGAATGATGAGTACCATCCCAAGAACACCATCCCTACTGTGAAGCATGGGGGTGGTAGCATTATGCTTTGGGGGTGTTTTTCTGCACATGGGACAGGGCGACTGCACTGTATTAAGGAGAGGATGACCGGGGCCATGTATTGCGAGATTTTGGGGAACAACGTCCTTCCCTCAGTTAAAGCATTGAAGATGGGTCGAGGCCGGGTCTTCCAACATGACAATGACCCGAAGCACACAGCCAGGATAACAAGGAGTGGCTCTCTAAGAAGCATATCAAGGTTCTGGCGTGGCCTAGCCAGTCTCCAGACCTAAACCCAATAGAGAATCTTTGGAGGGAGCTCAAACTCCGTGTTTCTCAGCGGCAGCCCAGAAACCTGACTGATCTAGAGAAGATCTGTGTGGAGGAGTGGGCCAAAATCCCTCCTGCAGTGTGTATAAACCTGGTGAAAAACTACAGGAAACGTTTGACCTCTGTAATTGCAAACAAAGGCTACTGTACCAAATATTAACATTGATTTTCTCAGGTGTTCAAATACTTATTTGCAGCTGTATCATACAAATAAATAGTTAAAAAAATCATACATTGTGATTTCTGGATTTTTTTTTTAGATTATGTCTCTCACAGTGGACATGCACCTACGATGACAATTTCAGACCCCTCCATGTTTTCTAAGTGGGAGAACTTGCAAAATAGCAGGGTGTTCAAATACTTATTTTCCTCACTGTATTTTTAACAGTGGATTCGGGTGACTCAAAGTGCACCAGATTAATGAACTTACCTTTAAAATGTACAACATTTTCTTCCAGAGGGAGCATGCCCCCGGACCCCCCTAGAGGTACCAAGTACACTTAACAGCATGACTGTTGTATGCTGGTAAGTGTTCGGACTCTGACTTTTATTTTATTTTGATTTAAAAAATGTGTGCATGCGCCAACACAAAAAGTCCCACAGCTGTCCCCCCCAATGTGTGATTGACAATTTCGCCCTTGTATGGCGAGAATAAAATGACATTCGAATCCATCTGTGCTTCATTTATAGGCTTGAACACGGCGGGTGTCCTGACATTTCATCCAACCGGTCAGGTATTATCCAACCATGGTTTAGGCTATATATATATTACACATATATATATATATATATATATATATATATATATATATATATATATATATATATATATATATATATATATATATATATATATATATAGACAATGTACACAAACAAATCGACTGAATCTACTAAAACTTGTTTTTAAATCCTTTTAAATCCATAAAAATACAGTAGCTAAATAAATAATATATTGTTACTCCTATTGTTGTTAATGCACAGACATCGATAACATATTCATATATTCTATTACAAGATCCATCATATTCATTTATTTGCTGGCAGAAAATTTTAGATTGTTAAATAGCGACCTCTGCTGGGTGTTTGCCAGAACAGACCTCCAAAATGTATTTTATTTTGATAATGAACAGGCTACAATGTAAAGTTTGCAATGCAAGAATATAGTGTGTGCGTAAGGGGCCGGACTCGATTGTCGAGTGTCGACCAGAGGGGCACAGGGGCACAGTTTCTTCTTCTTCTTCTTCTTCTTCTTCTTCTTCTTCTTCTTCTTCTTCTTCTTCTACCCACTATAGGTAGCCTATAGCCTACTGCACGGTGTATTGTTTATTTGTTTATTTTAATCTAATATTTTGTGTTTTTTATTTATTTATAGTAGGCTATATTTTTTCATATAGCCTACTATTTTATAGTTTAAAATGATTATTATGTATTTATTTTTTACATTTTGTTTACACTGTTTTCATCTAAACATTTCCACGGACCCCCTAACACTTCCTTGTACCCCCTGGGGATCCCGGAGCCCAGTTTGAAAACCTGCTCTAAAACATCATGCAAATTCATTATCAGGCTACATAACATTTTTGGTAGCATTTATACTTGGAAGCATAGATTTATTCTTGGCAGCATAACAATCATACACATTAGTCTCGACTCAAATCGCATGGGATTAGGAATCAGCCTGCCCTTCTTTCAACCCATCCCATGATCTATATATTCTTCGCATCGAAGGTTCCGGCGCGCGAGCTCGAGAAGGTTCTGGAGCGCCACCGTTTATATAAGAGCTACAGCGCGCGCTGCGTTCACGCAGAAGAACAACAGTCACAGATAGAGAGACGAACCCGGCGACACAGCGAACCGGCTTTTCCTCTTCTTTTATTTGTGTGAGTATTATAAAACGCATAACATTCACAAGTAGCCTATGCTACAAGCGCGAGTCTTTAGTTGAAGTATTCTCTAGACTTATTCGCGAATTTATGGGACAGTTTTGAGGAATGGTGTGTTACACGTTAGCTTTCTCTCAAGAACCAACAGTGACATAGGTAACACTCAATAAACCTGCTCTAATGTTGTTGTTTTTTAATTTAACAAACATATGTCTCGTGGCATGATTAAACATAATTTAAAGCTTATTACAATGTCATACGCATAGCTTGCATACTCTTGAAGTGAGCAGGACTGTTGATATTATTTTCTATAGGCTGCTGTAGTTGATTCCTATCAAAGATGGTTCGAGAAACCGGTTACTACGACCTGCTCGGCGTGAGTCCCAAAGCCTCGCTGGACGAGATCAAAAAGGCATATCGGAAACTGGCGTTGAAATATCACCCGGATAAGAACCCGAATGAAGGAGAGAAAGTAAGTGGAGGTGCTGAGCCAAATGCAGATACAGTGTAGTGTTTCACGTTGCCTTGTAAATGACAGCGACAGAAACGAGAGGAACTTTCTGGAAGTGTCCCGAACACTCATTTGAGCCGGCGAAGCATTGCTATGGGATCTATCCACATTTATTGATGCAAATAGTGAATGCTTTGTATTTTTGTTTTTGTTTTGAATAAAGCAGAAAAAAAAAGAAAGAAAGAGAAAAAAAAAACGTCCCTGAACAGACGGGCGATAAAACACGAGTGGATTTATAGGTGCTTTATTTCATTTCATTTTATGATGTTGTTTTATTTTCTTTTTATATTTATTTTGTTGTAATTTTGAAGGGAATAACGTTAGACCAAACTGCCAATTTTCAAAAATAAATAAACACAAATAAAAATATTGAAGGAATGAAATAGGCCTAACAAATAAATAGGCTAAATAAAAGTTTAAAAGCCAAAGAAAGAGCCTAAAAAAGAAAACAAACATAAAAATTGCCACAAAAATGTTGAATGTAGAAAAATGATGTGAAAAAAGAAAAGTAAAAAATGCAGGGAGAAAATGGCCTAGGGAAAGGAGAAAGCTGTAAAAACAAAAAGGTTTTACTTTAGATTAAGGCCCAATTCTCCCTAACTAACTATTAACTACGACTTTAGCCTCAAACATCTAATTACTGCTTATTAATAGTTAGTATGGTTGTTGTTAAGTTTAGGTATTGGGTAGGAATTGGGTATAGGATTAATGGGTTAGTTCACCCAAAAATTTAATTCTGTCATTAATATGGGTTATGTGCAACTTAACTTCCAGATTCTGTAAAACAGCTTCTGGTTCAGGTCTTTTGTATGTGCTTCGTGAAAAAATTAGCTGTTTTACTCAAGATAACTTAAAAGGAGTGAGCAAAGATGAGCATAACCAATGTCCCTCACAAATGCAGATTGATATCTAAAAGTTTTTCACACTAATGTTTAGATATTTAAATAGAATAAAAAGCCAGTAACAAAGGGAACTACTAGGTAGGTTAGCTGACTACCCATAGATATTGGTATCGGTTCATACTGCTGTTAACACTTTTTCTGACAAGCGAATGCGATGAGACCGGTGTTCCGGTTTGGTCATGCGACGTTCGACATATAAGGTTTTACTCATCCTCATGCTGTTCCAAGCCCGTAAGACCTACGTTCATTTTCGGAACACAAATTAAGATATTTTTGATAAATCCCGAGAGCTCTCTGACCCCTCTATAGACAGCAATTTAACTACCACTTTCAAGGCCCAGAAAGGTAGCAAAGACATAGTTAAAATAGTCCATGTGACTCCAGTGGTTCAACCTCAAGCCTCGTACACAATGGGACGATTATCGTGCGCACTTATCGCCAGCGTCTTTCGAGGCGTTTTCGACGCGTCTTTGTGTTCATACCCAAGCGGTTTTCACTGGTGATGCACCGAATGAACGTGCAAATTCACTCCCTGACATTAGACGCCGTTTATTGAAAAGCAGAAATACCCCGGTACACAAGGTGGCACTGTGCAACTTTACGCTTCTGACACTCACTTGTCACACAGAAGAAAAGAGCCAGCATTTACGTGCTTGCCAAAACCATTCACACACTTTTTGTAGTCGCTGTCTGTCATAAAGTTCTTTGTGTTCAGACCAGCAGCTCTACATTCATCTTGCCTGGTTGCATCTTCTTCTTCGTCTACTTACTTCCTCGTCGTCGTCATCTTCTTCTATCAGTGTGTGCTCGGCAAGACCATTTTGTGCTTGAGCGCCACCAAGCACTGTAATTTCAGCAGCTCCAGGCACGTGAACAAAACCGCCAATCTCATTGGTCGGCCAGTTTTTAACGCGGCGCGCCAAACTTTTACGCCTGGCATTTGCGCGTTGGTGTGCATACTCACATTGGCGCCCTATGTTTAATCATGAGGCGTTAAATGTCGGTGATAAGCGCGCATGATAATCGTCCCGTTGTGCACGGGCGTTTAATGTTATGAAGCGATGAGAATACTTTCTGTGCGAAAAAAAAGAAGACTTTATTCAACAATTTCTTCTCTTCCCTGTCAGTCTCCTACGCTGTTCACGTAGTAAACACACAGTGCAGCGCTTCTGGGTTCTACGTGGGAGTTTTTTGTGCACAAAAAGTATTCTAATCGCTTCATAACATCAAGGGTGAACCACTGGAGTCACATGGACTATTTTAAAGATGTCTTTCTGGGCCTTGAAAGTGGTAATTAAATTGCTGTCTTAAGGGTTTGGGAACGACACAAGGGTGAGTAATAAATGACAGAATTTTTTTTTTTTCTGTGAACTAACCCTTTAAGGGATGTAGAATATGGTCATGCAAAATAATGCATTAATATGTACTAATAAACAGCCAATATACTAGTAATATGCATGCTAATAAGCAACTAGTGAAAGGTGAGAATTGGACCCCAAACTAAAGTGTTACCAAAAAAAGTTATTTTAGTACAGAAAGATAAAGAAAAAAAGACTAAGGCAGGCACTAAGGCATTTAGAGTTTCCGGAACTCATTTGATCTGTTAAATGCAGCATCTTCATGGTGAGGATGCGATCCACTGATCAAGGATGTGAAGTGTTTTTCCTAATGAGTAATATTAGGATCTTTTCTATTCTCCAGTTCAAACTCATATCACAAGCCTATGATGTCCTGTCAGATCCCAAAAAGCGGGATTTGTATGACCAAGGTGGTGAACAAGCCATCAAGGAGGGAGGAATGGCAGGAGGAGAATCTCCCATGGACATTTTCAACATGTTCTTTGGTGGTGGAGGCAGAATGCAGAGAGAAAGGAGAGGTGAGACATATGTGCACTTATGTCCCCCCCATTGAAAGTCTAAACAAAAAGGTTTCGGGGGTCTTGCATACATTTTATGCACTTCAAAGTTTAAGTTTAGTATTATCCATTCATAACTTGTATGTTGTTATTTTCATTTATTCAGGTAAAAATGTGGTTCACCAACTTGGGGTCACACTGGAGGAATTGTACAAAGGCTCAACGAGGAAACTTGGTCTTCAGAAGAATGTGATCTGTGAGAAATGTGACGGTAAGAAGGGTTATTATTTAATTCGTGCACCTTTATTGGGAAACTTGTTATATTAATATTATTCTTAAAGACCCAATGTTGATTTATCAATTAAATATGTGAATGGTTGCAGGTTATGGTGGCAAAAAAGGCACAATTGAAAAATGCTCAACTTGCAAAGGAAGAGGGGTTCAGGTCCAGGTGCAACAGATTGGACCCGGAATGATCCAGCAGATTCAGAGCATGTGCTCAGATTGCCAAGGACAAGGAGAGAAGTTCAGCTCCAAGGACCGCTGCAAAAACTGCAATGGACACAAAGTAGAGCGAAAGAAGAAGATTCTTGAAGTTCACATTGACAAAGGTATGTATACAACACAAACTTTTCTTAGAAACCTTCTGTTTCAATTATTTGGAGCAAGCGTTCCAGAAGTATACGAGTTATGGTCTTTGTCACAGGTATGAAGGATGGCCAGAAAATCACATTCCATGGAGAAGGAGATCAAGAGCCTGGACTGGAGCCTGGTGATGTTTTAATCGTACTGGATTTGAAAGAACACCCTGTCTTCCAAAGGCAAGATGACAACCTCACCATGAAGATGAAGATCAAGCTGGTGGAGGCACTCTGTGGGTTTAAAAAAACAATCCGCACATTAGATAACAGATCGCTGCTCATCAATTCATCTCCAGGTATTTACTATGTACCATTTAATTGTGCATAAAATTCGATTTTTAAAAAAATATTTAAATATATTCCCACATACTGTTCATTTGTATAAATATTTCAATTAATATTTAGTACATACATGTTTTAATTAATTAGTTTAATTTTGATTCACTTTGAATTTTTATTGTCTTTTGTTTTAGGTCAAGTAATAAAACCTAATGAACTAAAATGTATTCATAACGAGGGCATGCCTCTGTACAAAGACCCTTGTGAGAAAGGTCTTCTCATCATAATGTTTGAGGTAAGTCGGTGCCCTGTGTTATAAGTTTTTAGTAAAAAAAAAAAAATGTTCTCTGATATTTTGTAAAAAATAAATTAAATAAAAATAAATAAAAATATGGAGAAAAACGTCTGTGAAAGTAAAGAGCCCTACACATGACATGCGGACAAAATATATATATATAGTGGTCACCGATTAAGATTTAATTCTCTCATTTTAGTAAATCGTGGTCATGATTTACTAATTTGTTCCCTCATTTTAGTTAAATCGTGGTCACAAATTGAAGAGTTAGTTCGCAGAAAATTATTATTTTTTCCATTAATTACTCTGCCTCATGTCGTTCAAAACATGCAAGACCTGTGCTCATCTTTGAAACACAAATGATTTTTTAAAATGAACTGTCCCTTCATTGACAGTCCAATCAGCTACCACTTTGTCGGTTCAAAAGGTTTATACACAGATTTTTAAACTAATCCACATGAATCAAGAGGTTTAGTCCAAATTTTCTGAAGAGACTCAATCGTTTTATATCATGAACAGATTGGATTTTGGCTTTTATTCACAAATAAACATTGATCAGCGGACATAAACAGAAGCTCAATTGTACTTGCTTGACGCGCAAGAACAAACCTCACTGGTTCTTGAGGAAGCTCAAACGCACTGCGTAACACAAGACTGAACCTCGTTCGGAGATCGTCATTTCTCCCGCCACCTGCTCCTATATATATATATTTTTTTTTTTCTCCTTTCTTTCAAACAATTGTTATCTTTATCTTATGTGCGGATGATCACATCTCACAGAAACATTTCTGTTCCCTCAGATTGAATTCCCAGATAAACACTGGCTACCTGAGCACATGCTGCCTGACCTGGAGAGGTTGCTTCCCGACAGAGATTACGTCATGATGACAGAGGATATGGAAGAGGTTGACCTCTGTGAAGTAGATTATGAAAGACAAAAGAGAAACTACAGCAGTGAAGCCTATGATGAAGATGAGGGCCCCAGGCAGAGTGGCGTCCAATGCCAAACTCAATAAATGTCATAGATCAGGAACATTTGTGCAATACTTCTTGAAATATGACTGCAAGTCTACACTGAATATTAGGGTGGTTAAATTTAGTTCTTCAATGCGTACAGCAAGGATTTCCCCCTACCAAAGCCTTACAAAATTGATAATTTTCTTGTCACCATTGGAATTCTTAATTCTGAAGTGTCTGATGAGGAGGAACCAGGAATGTTTTGTAACATCCACCACAAGTAAGTATTAACAGACAAAGGAATTATTTTGAATAAAAATATCATCCATTTAGGATTTAATAGTAACGTAATTTTTGCATGTAAATTATTCATCCTGTGTGAGTATGTTCACTTTTATGTTTATCTGTTAGATGTGCTGGTGCACTTTCTTGCCAGTTAAAAAATAATCGGTATTTGTACATTTTCTAAGAATGTGACTCTGTATGTTTAACTTGTCAAGTTTCTTCCCTTGAATGTGTTCTATTTTTCACAAATAAAACATTTCATTACATTTCCTTCTTTGTTTACTTGAGTATACATAATCACAACTGAATGGAAGCGATTTAGGAATGGTACATGTTTAATTTCTTTAAGCAAAAAGTTCTAGATGAAGATACCATAAAATCTAAGGTGAAACATTTAGTTTTTTGGTGTTCTAGCTGATTTTTTGCTGTACAAGACCCACACATGTACCACCAATCAAAAGTTTAGGGTCAGTAAGATTTGTGTCTTTAAAGAAATGTATACATTTATTTAGCATGAACTTTCTACTCATCAAATAATCCTGAGAAATTTCCACAAAATTGTTTAGCAGCACAACTGTTTTCAACAAATGTTTCTGGAGCAGCATCATATTAGGATGATTTCTGAAGGATCTTTTGACAATATAAGTTTTTACTATATTTTGGTCAAATAAACATAAGAATTCATAACATAAAAACATTTAAAAAATCTTCTGACCCCAAACTTTTATTAACGGCAAGGATAACAATATCCTCAACAACTTTGAAAGCTTTGAGGGTAACAACGACATAACATGAACAAGCTGATTATTGCGCAAGATGAGAAATTAAACATCACACAGAATTAAATTGCAGGATGCAGTTGTATCATGCAGAAGAATCTTTATTCAGAACCACTGAACTGATAAACATGGTAGAAAGAACCTGCCATGCACCATTCATAATCACATTTTAAGTTCATTCATTGTAATCAATGAAAAAGTAAGGCATTAAGAAGTTGCACAATTTCTTTGTATTCAAAGCATCATTCCTTTTTCATCCTTCTCAGTGTTGCTTTCTTCTGAAAGAGCAACCTATTTGGAAAAAAAAAACCATGTAGCTTCACATCATATTTCAATACGAGACGCTGTATCATCAGATAACATTATATTCAGTAACCTCTGATGCAAAAATAGAAAATCAACAGTAACCCTGGACATATTACAATCATAGAGTAAATAAATACACACCCTCAGTCAGCCTTGCTTTTCCTCCCGTTGGCTGGCAGAGAACGGTTGAACACCCAACACACAACACAACCGTCTGCGCATGACTAAACACAGTTGTGATCTTATAACAACCTACATGGAAATAAGCAGAAAAGATTACATTTTCTACAAGTGAAATATTACACATAAGGCAAACAAAGTTTCTTCTATAGATCTCAAACCTGGACATTTTACATCCATGAAGTATGAGTTGGGACTCTGCACAAGCCTTTTCTTCTTATGCTGCCTTCGTTCAAAATCAAAGGACGGGTTGAGTAGATCTTTGGCCAGCTGTTACAATAAGAATATATTAATAAATATACTAATGAATATATAAATATATATATATATATATATATATATTATACACACACACAAACACAGTAGTGGCCAAAAGTAATGTCCGGCCCTGGACTTTGACATTTTCACCTTTTATTTAAACATTATTAATATTAAAAATGTGTTAAAGGTTGTAAAACCATATTGCATAGTTGTGCTTAAGAGTCAATTGTTTTATTTGTGATAAGATGTGAAACATTCCAAAAAGAGTTGTCATGATTTTTGGCCAGGCTATCATATAGAAAAAATAATAAACATGCAAAAAAACAACAGAGAACCAACAAAATATTAATAACTGATTATGATGTAGTCAATGCTAATTTTGGACACTACAAAATTTGTTATAATACACACACACACACACACACACACACACACACACACACGTATACATAAACAAACAAACAAACACACACACACACACACACACACACACACACACACACACACACACACACACACACACACACACACTATATACATTTCCTTCAACAATATGACAGTTACTTTAATCTTTTAATTAGAAAATCTGCAATCTATTCTTCAGCACACAAAAACAACATTGTTCACCAGCCATATTGATAATTTCCCTCTTTATCAGTCTGAAAACTATAATGGCTTACTTTTAAAAAAAACAAATGAAACATCAATCTGATTCAATCTATCGTTTTGCTCGGTGCAATGTAACAGTTCAAATGTTCCTCGTGTAAAGTGAAACATTAGGCCTTACTGAACCAGCGCCATGTGAGGTCAAAAACTTTCCCCATGTTTATCGCACGGTTAAAATAAACAGCTGGATTAATATTAAAACGACGATATAATCTATATTAACAACTGTCAAAAGCAAGATTCGTTGTCTAGCTGAGCAAATCCACTTACTGGCATTGTCGGGAGCCGCTGATTTTCGCATTCGTGTGGATGTGTGTGTGTGTGTGTGTGTCTGCTGCTTTCCTCCTCGCTCGGGTAACTGCAGGGTTGCCACGCGCAGCTTCATAAAGTAAATCTGATCGGACATGCCCAGACATGCTTAACAATAAAACACTCCTTTGTACATTTGGCCCCTGTAAAACTGTCTAAAGGTTCTTGAACACTGAGTCTGAACCGAAATTTTCGTATGCGTTTTTTCGTACCTTAATTGTCTATCTATCTGTCTGTCTGTCTGTCTGTCTGTCTGTCTGTCTGTCTGTCTATCTATCCGTCCGTCAGTCCATCTAACTATTTCCAGAGTCTGTGGATCTGTATAAGATGTCTATCTATCTATCTATCTATCTATCTATCTATCTATCTATCTATCTATCTATCTATCTATCTATCTATCTATCTATCTATCTATCTATCTATCTATCTATCTATCTATCTATCTATCTATCTATCTATCTATCTATCTATCTATCTATCAAAAAACCTGTAAAGCTGTATAATTTCCAATTGCAATAAAATAAATAAAAACAAATAGACCCTTTAGGGTTGATATTTCCCGTACTGGCAACCCTGACATTTCTCAGAGCTCATTAGATGCAGTTCATTTCTTTATTCTTAGCAGCTTCCTCCACTACAAAACACATTTCATTGTTTGATTTAGTTTACTTGTTGTTCTTCTTTATTCTTCTTTGATTGAAGCGTAATAACGAACGTCGAGTAGACGTACATCTACTAATTAATCTATCTGTTATGTACAATCTGTTTACAGTAATCTGATCGAGTGACTATGCCCCCTAGTGGCTGTTAAATGGCAGGATTATACTTTTTTTTTTTTTTTTACCACCGTAAACAATTCTTTTCTAGACCAGGGTTTTTCTAACCCTAACAATACGACCAGGAACATCCTTTTAGGATAGATAGATAGATAGATAGATAGATAGATAGATAGATAGATAGATAGATAGATAGATAGATAGATAGATAGATAGATAGATAGATAGATAGATATGCATATATATGCAGTGCTTTCTCTATAACCTCCCGTGATGTATATAGGGGGCTCCTACATAGACATAATTATGTCTATGGGCTCCTAGAGTACCGTGTCACTGTCCTCCTAAAAGGAAAAAACTGTCCTCCTAGAAACTACATTGACCAATCGCGTACGTGCCGTCGCGCTGACGTCACACAACGAGGCCCAGCCCTCGCTCGAGACCCTATGATTTTTGTGTCAATGCCATGAACAAGGGAAACTGTGCACTGTCATTCATTAAGGAAATACTGGCTTGGTAAATGGCGAAGACTTACGATTACCTTTTCAAACTCTTGCTAATTGGAGACAGTGGAGTGGGAAAGACATGTCTGCTGTTCAGATTCAGCGAGGACGCGTTTAACACCACCTTCATCTCCACAATCGGTCAGTTCACCGGTGATCTGGGTAGAAGGTATTGGACGGTGTCCCGTTATATGCAGGAATATAGTGTTCAGATACAGTAAAACTGTAATAATTAAGTTTCTAGTTTAATTTGCATTGATAAAGTAGGTTTGAAAAGCACATGTGTTTTTTTTCAGTTAATTAAATGATTAGGTTTAAAACATCTAGATTTATTTAGACATGCATAGGCCTTTGATTACATAGCTCTTGTATACAAATTAAAATATACGTTTCTCATAATGTTTTGTTTAATATATATATATATATATATATATATGTTTATTATATATATATATATATATATATATATATAGTATAAATTGTTTTTATGTGCCATAATTGTGTATTATGTGTTTTTATTTCTATACAAATCAGTATTAATATTAAAAACTAGTATTAACTAATAAAATATGTAATAATCATAGATAGATAGATGAATAAATAGATAGGTAGATGGATAGAGTCTATCTATATCTGATACAGATCCACAGAGATACTCTGAAAACAATGCTGTCGGTGAAGGTGTGAGAGTCATATTTTGCTGACCACAGCTGTATCTACTTTTAACCTGTCAAACCCTGCTCACTAATGGCCTTACAAGTTCATACAGGAGTCTACACAAGAGAAACATTAACTGTATTATTGAGTTCAAGCCACTTAGTAAGTTGCTGTTAGATGTTTTGCTGTAGTGTTCACTGTTCAGGTTTAAAACCCATGACCATATGCTGTTTTATAATGACAAACAAGGAACATGCTTCCTCTTGATGCAGAAAACCTAAGATGCTGTAAAATAATGTTCATATGCGTACAGGATGAATTACAAATGCTTAAATAACCTTATCAGCTTTTCTCAAAAAGATTTTCTATAATTGTTTTTCCCTGTCAGCATAAACCTCATAACATTTTGTTACATATACGATAAAAAATAAGAAATTGATAACAGGTGTTAATTTCTTATACAATTTAACTTCTCATGCACATTTATCTTGCTTAAAGGATACTTTTTGCATTGTGTGTGTGAAAGCTGCACAGTTGTCTTTCGTCTGCCTGCACAGAGAGTTTAGTCATTTCCTTTGTCAGTTTTTCCATCTGATTAAAACGTCACCGCCCCCCTCTGCCTTTGTTTGCAATGCTGTCTTGCAATGGGGTCTCTGAGCCTCGACTTTCTTTCAGACTTCATTTGTATTTACATCCCATTTATCTGCAAAACAGCAATTTCCCTGAAAAAGTAGCTTTTTTTTTTTTTTTTAGATGTTAGAAATCATCACGACCACTCTGCATAAACAATATTTTGATGACAACGTCAGGACGGAGTGCTGGGGAAAGTATGGTTCCTTTGTGCGGGGTCATAGTAGACTTGACCGTGAACAGAGAGCTGTACTGTTTGAATCCCCATCATGTTCTCGTGATATTCACTCAGCCCATCTCAGCATTCTTCCGCCAATGCAGTGGAGCATTTGACTGGCATCTGCTTTCTTGTGCCAGGACGTCCATGACCCCAGTTGTGGCCACTCTGCATACTTCCCCACACTTCTCTGAGCTGTCCACCTCCACTTCCTGTGACTGTGTGTGTGTTTCTCTCAGGGTTGTGATATTGCTTAATTGCTTGACAAATTGCTTGTCATGTCCCTTATTTTAACTGTAGCTTAGCATCTGGTAAATTACTGAATGTCAATGTAATATACAAACTTTCATTGACTGAAATGCCAATGAACTACAAAATGTTTGAGTGGTGATTGGGTGTTCTCAGACAACAGACACCCAAGTCTCCAAATATGATATTCTGGTCTCTAAACTGCAAAAAAAACACACACAAAAAACAAATTTCTTAAAGGAACACGCCGACTTTTTGGGACTTTAGCTTATTCACCGTATCCCCCAGAGTTAGATTAGCCCAAACATATCCTTTTCATCTGCGTGCGTGCTGTAACTCTGTCTGACGCACCCACCGCTAGCCTAGCTTAGCACAAAGACTGCAGGTAAATGGCTCCAGCTAGCATACTGCTCCCAATAAGTGACAAAATAACGCCAACATTTTCCTATTTACATGTTGTGATTTGTATAGTCACAGTGTGTCCAAATAACAAATAACATGACACAGCCATCTTCTAACCGTACACATACTGGGAACTATATTCTCAGAAGGCGAAGCAAATCACAACATGTAAAAAGGGAAATGCTGGCATTATTTTGTCACTTATTAGGAGCAGTATGCTAGCTGGAGCCATTTACCTTAAGTCTTTGTGCTAAGCTAGGCTAGCGGTGGGTGTGTCAGACAGAGTTACGGCATGCACAGCGATGAAAAGGGTATGTATGGACTTATCTAACTCTGGGGGATACGGTGAATAAGCTAAAGTCCCAAAAAGTCGGCGTGTTTCTTTAAGGACCGTTCACACCAAGGATGATAACTATAATGATAATGATATTTATTTAAAAAAAAATAGCAGAGTCCACTCCACAACTAAAACAATAACGCCACAATATCGTTGGAATCACTTTCACGATTATTTTCCAGCTGATGAACGATAAAAACATTGGCAGCCAATCAGAATCCATCCCGAGAGAGCCTGAGCATTTGAAGCGTCAGATGACAAAACTGCAGCGTGTGCTTATAATAAACGGTACTATACGGTTATCCGGACCACACCTGACCACACGTGACCACAACCGCTCTTGGTTGGTCGTAACCCCAGTGACGGGTAGGTTTAGGGACGGGGTTGGGGTAGGTTATCACATGTGGTCTGGATAACCGTATAGTACCTAATAAACAGAACGTTATTGTGCGTTGGTGTCGACGCAATTTGTAGTTAGCTTCATAGTAATGGTTTTTAAGGTGAATGGGCCTTTAGTCAGTATTATGGTCTTGTTTTCCAGTATACATATCTAACAAGATAAATGTATTTGTATGCCAAAATTACATAAGATAAAGATCTTATTGTCAGAGAAATCAAACAAAATTTAATGAGTTTTATGCGTAAAACAAGAACTGTTCTTTAGTATAAACCTCTGAGTTACCAGCCCAGATCTTGAAGTTGAACTACTATATTGTCGTAGCATTAGACAGTTTTCCACAGGAAAACCACATCACAATGCCTCCCGTTTGACTAGTTATATCAAGTGTAAGGCATCTTTTTGAATTGCTATTGAATTTGTTTCATAAATAAGCTAAGAAATCTTGTTTATTTCTTGAATGGAAACCATCTTTCTACAGCGTCAATAGGTTTAAGATGTCAGATATACAGAGATTCAGAGAACAACCTAAAATGTTAGGTTTGTTGCAAAGTACACAACTTGTTGCCTGATACAAGCAACAAGCAATTTTCCACTAACCAGCAGGACAAAAAAAAGGCAAGAGGAGCAGTTTAACCACAGGAACTGGAAATAGCTCATTATATCTTCACCACTGCAGTGTAACATTGATTGTACCATTGATTCCATGTGGTGCCAGTCACTGAAGATCTGACGATGTTTCTCTTTTTCTCTGTTGCCAGGAATTGATTTCAAAATCAGAACTATCGAGCTGAACGGCAAGAAAATCAAGCTGCAGATATGGTGAGCCTTTTGTTTGTCATTAATATGCATTGCCAAGTTGTGTTTTATATATCCTGTTATGTCATCATTTACACTTCGTCTTTAGATATATTTAAAGCTGTGTAAACTCTTGGTTTGTTTAAAGAGATACTCACACCCTAAACAGACTTTTGAATATAGGGAACAGATTCTACACTTAGCCTAATTGGAGTTTTTTTGCTTTTAAACATTATACCAGTTAACTTTGAGGCTATTATGCCATTTTATTCATCTTGCACACAAATATTCACATTTTTTGTCCAATAAAATGCTCTCTAGAATGACAATGCACTTGTGAAAATAGAAGTACACTTTAGCATAAAAAAGGAGTACTTATTACAAAAAATATATATTTAAAAAATAATATACTTAAGTGCGAACTGAATATGTTTTCAGACACTTAACTGCATGTCATTTGCAATTAAATGAATTGTATTATATAGTTTTTATTAAATGCAATTAGTAAAACTTAAGACTGCTTATTTGGCCCACTTAAGTCCATTTTTATATGTAATTTCATAATTACACGTTGCCTTTGAAATAAGTGTACTTCTGAATGTACTAAAATAAACTTTAATGTAATTTCTTTTGAAACTTGTATTAAAATATATTTGTAATTATACATTTGTAATTATGTAGTTGCAATTTAGTACATTTAAAATATGTGCTTTAGCATGTCAGGCAACACATCTAAATGATTTAAAATGTACTTTAAAGTAACACTTTGAATGTGACATTATTACAAAGTGCACTTTTCGAAAAGTGTACATTAAATAAGTGTGTTAAGTACACTTAAGTGGCCTTTTATTTAATTAATATTATATTATCTACAAGTAATGTCTTTTAAAAATACTTTTAAGATTTGAAGAACACTACAAGTGCACATACAATGAAGTGTACTTTCTTTTTATTACAACTAACTTGCCTATGATTACCAATAGCAAAGTAGCTAATCATGGTTTGTTATTTTTGGTTTCACTAACACTCATACATTTGCACTTTTTCTGCTCTAAAACTGGATAAGCCCTTCAAACTTCTTGAAAAAAAAACGGGAAATATGTCAAAACAAAAGAAAAAACAGTTAAAGAAACCAGTTCATGTGCTAGCAATATGCTAGTTAATATCTAGGCACTATACGAAGGTTTTTGGGATCCTTAAGTGCTGATATTATAATGGTCCTTGAGTGTACTTGATAAGTAAGAAGGAAATGACATCACACACTGTGGCTGTTCTTCCTGCTAACAGTCATAATGCTCACACAACCTGTCAAGCAGACTAATGAAGGATGAGACGTGCAGACAATAGTGTCATGGACATCCGTGCCCTCTATCTGCACATTCTACAGGATGTTTATATAAAAATATAGGAAAGAACAGGGTGGGATTCACCGCAAACCAATGTGAAGTGTTGAGGTTGAGCGAGGTGACAAAAGACGGAAGGAACGAGGTGAGGATGCGTATTTGCGTGTGACTGTCTGGTTGTTTTACAGGGACACTGCAGGGCAGGAAAGATTTAGGACGATCACCACGGCATATTACAGAGGCGCTATGGTAAGACACTACTGGGAGTGACATTACTGACATTATTTGACATTACTGCACAATAAAAAATCTTACTCAGTACTTTCGTCTTGATTTCCAGTACAAATATCTAAAATTCTTAAATCAAGATACATTTACATGAGAAGCAAAATTACTTGAGATATTATATTGTTTTCTGAACAAAAAGTAAATAAAATATTTTAAGTATAATAAAGTATAAACTAAATTTTGATCTATTATACAAGACAAGGGTGTGTTCACACTTGTAGTTCGTTTCTCTTGGTTCTTTTGGTCCGGATTAAAGCCTTGTTCTGACTGTCAGTCCAAATCCAAATTTTTGTGCATATCTGATTGAAATCCGAGCAGATTTACCAAGTGTGAATGGCAAAAAGTCACATGAAATTTGTACAAATCCGTTTCAAGCTACATTCAAATGTGGTTTGAAATCCGATTCAAATTTCATTACTGGAAATGCCTTTTGAATGGGAGTGCATGGGGCACTTCTATGATAGCATCAAAAATCGCTATTTTTAAAACACTAAGAAGGCTTGACACAACATAAAATTGTGCTCGAAGTATCACCAGCATCTCTATACATGAACTTGAGCATTGACCACATTGTTTGTGTGCACAAAGTTTACTAAAAAGAAAGGTTTTGTACGACTAACTTTATCAGTTAGTGTTTCTGGTGGCTGGAATTTTGTCAGTCAAAAGTAGTCGATCTCCGAATGCAACGTAACATGAAGAGAGTAAAGATGGAAAGCTCCTAAAGCTTGTTTCCATATGAATTAACGGATATTTTTTTATCTAAGTTATCATGCTTTTCATCGAAATTACAAGTTCATGACATTTCCTCATATGGAGTCAGTTAATTACGTAGCATTCGGAGATCGACTACTTTTGACTGACAAAATTCCAGCCACCGGAAACACTAACTGATAAAGTCGTACAAAACCTTTCTTTTTAGTAAAATTTATGTACACAAACAATGTGGTCAATGCTCGAGTTCATGTGTAGAGCCTCTGGTGATACTTCGAGCACAGTTTTATGTTGTGTCGAGCCTTCTTAGTGTTTTAAAAATAGCGATTTTGGTGCTTTCATAGAAGTGCCCCATTCACTCCCATTCAAAAGGCATTTTGACCTAAAAATGAAAATACGGTCAATCTTAAAAGTGGCGTTTCCATTCTAATTCTAATTATGCTTTTATTTATTATGAAAGTTTGACTCGGGTAGATTAACAAAAAGAGCCTAGGTCCAATTATGGCGAGAGTTACCCTTTAATAGCTTATGGGCAACCAAATTCATGAAAGGTACTGTACAAAAAAGGGCTTTTCTTACGTATATTTTGCGACAAAACTTACGAACATCTAAACCAATGCTCTGTGCTGGCCTAAACGTGCTTGTTGTATGTGTGCACATATGATGGTATACTGTATTTTTACAAGTTAAGAGTTTTTTTTACCGCACTAGAGCAATCGCACCAGAGTTTATTTTAATCAAACCAAACCTGCCAAGTGTGAACTCAACCTTAATATCTAAAGTAATTTTGCTATTTAATTAAATGCATCTTGATTTGAATGATTAGATATTTGTACTGGAAAACAAGACAAAAATACTAAACAAGAATATATTTTCAGTGTACACATATATATGTCTAAGTTTTGATTGCTGAAGATGGATGTTTCATATTTCTGCTGGTTTTGTTTTCAGGGCATTATGTTGGTATATGACATCACCAGCGAAAAGTCATTTGAGAACATTAAAAACTGGATCCGCAACATTGAGGAGGTTACTGACATTACATATGTTCAATTGATAAAGTAAAATGATTTACATTATAAAACAGATCCGGTCCTTATTTTTTATTGATCAGTACACTGCTTGTCTAATTAATTGGAGGCCATTGTATAATAGGCTTGTTACCCACTCTGTAAATTCATATCAAATATAATTTTTCAAGTATTTGATAGGTTTGTTGGAGAATTACATTTCTTTTGACTGCTGAACTTCTCAATCACTCATTTCAGCATGCATCATCTGACGTAGAGAAGATGATCCTCGGAAACAAATGTGACATGAACGACAGGAGACAGGTGTCCAAAGAGAGAGGAGAGAAAGTGAGATCTCTCACATCTTATACGCTTTTACAGTATTTCACACAAATATATGTATAAAAAATCATTTAAAATTAATAAAAAATATATATTTTATTTTATAATGTCATTATTGTAATACTACCTACAGTATTTATAGGTGTATTATTTGGAATGAGCTTGTTTGTGTGATACTGGATATTTGTTAATAACTGTTGTAATTTTTGCCCTTTTTTTTTTCCCCAGCTTGCAATTGATTACGGGATTAAGTTTTTGGAAACAAGTGCTAAAACCAGTGTAAATGTCGAGGAGGCCTTTTTCACCCTTGGCAGAGACATTATGGCTCGACTCAACAGAAAAATGGTGTGTTTTTTGTAAATATTCCAAAACAAAACACAAATGCATTATACTGGATATCATATATGATTAATTGTCTTATAGTTATTTTAAAACAATCACTTCTGTGGGTTAAAAAACGGTAACACTTTACAATAAGGTCTCAGTTGTTAACATTAGTTAATGCATTAGCTAACATGAACTGACAATATATTTTTATAGCATTCATTAATCTTTGTTAATGATAGTTAGTACTAATACATTGTTCATGTTAAACAATGTCACAGTGCATTAACAAATGTTAACATACACACATTTAGATTTTAAATAATGCATTACTAAATGTAGAAATGAACATGAACTAAGATTAATAAATGCTGTTGAAGTATTGTTTATTATTCATGTTAATTAATGTAGTTAACTAATGTTACAAATTAAAAAGCTTATTGTAAAGTGTTACCAAAAACAGACCTTTTATTTTTTAACCCTATTTAGTTTTATATCGGTTCAGCAATAAAAAATAATACTACATCTCATTCATCTTCAATTTAAAAAAATTAAAATATGTGGTCTCTGTGGTGAAAATCAAGTTTTTAATGTTGTATGTATACCTATGTGGTGTTTTTAATATGGTTTAAGATAAACTCATAGACTGTAAAAAAATAGATAAACTATGAGCAAATTCATAAGTCAGGACCATTGCTGAGTATTTTTTCTTAAAACTGCAGTAAACCAAAGACAGTCTCAAAAACACGTTTCTGATGTCACAAACTACCTTGTAACCAATCAGGTCAATGAGTGATGGACAACCAGTGAATCTCTGAGCTGGTGTGAGTGGAGGCGGGGCTAATTTGCATATTCATAGAATTGTGTATACAAAATGAGGCAAGGGTGTAGAATTACATTCAAGCCATTTTCATTTTAAGCCATGAAGATTTTTTTTTTCTAGGAAAAAACGCTTAAAGGGATAGTTCACTTTGAAATTAAATTTTGGTATGTTTTAGCTTACCTCAAGGGCATCCAAGATGTAGGTGTCTTTGTTTCCGCAGTAGTTTCAATTTTGATATTTTTAGGTCAAACCGTTTTTGTCTGTCAGTCATATAATGCAGGTCTATGGTCACTGTCTCAAAGAGCATGCACAGAGTCCAAATTAAAACAATTCCCCATCGTCCAAATGAAACAATTCCCCATCGTAAGTACACATTGATGGCCTAAGACACGAAACGGGCGGTTTGTGTGAGAAAACGAACAGTATTTATATCGTTTTTACCTCTTGTAACACAGCCACGTCCAAGTGATCTGAGGGCGCTCGCGCTTCCTGCTGTGTGACGTGTGCGCAGACTGGTGCATAGATACACTAGATGTCGCCTTGTCTACGGCAGTTCATTGGAACGAATGTCTTTAAGGCGACATCTAGTGTATATATCTATGCACCAGTCTGCGCACACGTCACACACCAGGATGCGCGCGCGCCCTCAGATCACTTGGACGTGGCTGTGTATAAGAGCTAAAAACGATAATTACTGTTCGTTTTCTCACACAAACCGCTCATTTCGTGTCTTAGGCCATCAATGTGTACTTACATTACTTTAAATATCAAAATTGAAACTACTGCGGAAAAAAAGACACCTACATCTTGGATGCCCTTGAGGTAAGCTAAAACATACCAAAATTTAATTTCAAAGTGAACTATCCCTTTAAATATGTAATTTTGGTGATCAAAGATGAGTTTTAAGGGATAAAATTATTGACTACAGAGGGACTTTAAATCATTTAAAACATTTATAACTGTTACAATGAATCATATCACATCATGGGGTAAAAAAACAGGCCCATTATTTTATTACTACATCTAGTTTGATGTCAGTTCTGCAATTAAGTACAAAAAGTCTCAGGATTACTTGTTTTACAACCCTGATATTATTAACTTAATTTCTTTTTTTATAGGTTTTTCAAAGCAAAATTAAAATGTGTCTGTCTTTCTATTGACTAGAATGATGGTGGTCAAGCAGATGGTGGGGGGCCGGTGAAGATTTCAGAGAAGCGCGCCAAAAAGCACAGCATCTTTAAGTGTGCTCTGCTGTAACTCATTTGCAGCGCGTGGATACGTTCACTTGCTGTGTCTCTGCGGCAGCTCAGCTGGTATAACATATCACATGAGCCCCTGCAAAAGAGCTGGACCATCAGGCTCAAGAAGGTTCGTGTTTCCAAGCCCTTAAATTCAAGATGGAACAGAGGAATGATGCCGTTTTGAGAGATTTACATGGTTCACTCTGTGCTAGAGTCACAATAGGAAACGTCTCCTTTGTTGTGTGGTGATAATCGTGATGATTGTGTCAAAAGATAATGGATCAAATATGAATGTTTGGCTTTGATATGTTTTTGTAAAATATTCTATATAGACACAGCACTGGCTGGCTTAAAACTTTTGCTGCTGAAGGCTTAAATGTATCGCGTACAATATTTATGAAGTAGTGAGCGAGTCTGTTTTGTTGTAATATGTTCCTGAGTGTCTTTTATACTGCATATACACTGTTCTTGCACTGGTTCAAAAGAGAAGATCTGTAAAAATGCAATTTTTGGAACACTAGTGGGTTAAAAGCACTTTACATGTGCTTTCAATGAGCTCTTCTCACAGGCACATGTCCATGTTTAGCACAGACGGACATCAATCCACCCGCTGGAAGGTTGCAAAGATAGAACATGATGGCTGCAGAGCATGATGGGTAAAGGAATAGGGTATCAAAGGGAAACACGTCTTACTTGGCAAAATCACAATCACCCATTGGAAGTGAGTGTCTGACACAGCCAGTTAAACCTGAGAACCATCAGTATTAAGGGAATAAGAAAGATTGTGCCTGTGTTGTAGATCCTTAGCTTTAGGGTTATAAGCATAGGGTTTATGTTCAAGTTCAGTCCAGCACTGATTTGTAAAAAATTATGTGACATTTTTTTGAATATGAGGATGATCATTAACTATTTAATTAGCATTTAAAATTAATGCTAGGGTCCTTGTGTTAATGCTACAGTATAATGTTTTGTAACATGATAAAAAAGAAATTCACTGATGCATGTTTATGTAAATCCATTAACGGAAACTGAGCTTTTTTGTATTTCAATTTGATATTTCTCACATTTTTAGCTCTTTTTCATTTTTTGAGTGAAAATATCCAGTGCATGATATATTAGTACTGTACAAACAACTTTTAGTTACGGTTTACTTTTTTTTTTTTCACCATAGGCTCTTAAAAGAAACATAAAGTTGCCAAAAAGTGATATTATGTGATTTTCATGCTTGACTGTCAGTGTGTGTAAGTTGTTTTAGTCAAAGGATCCAGGGTGAATTCAACTGGTTAAATCAGCACTTAAGTTTCAAATGTGTGAGACATTTTGGTCTCCTATTGAAACTGCACTTAAGGCTGTGTCAGAAGAAGTAGTACAGATTACAGCAATAAAATGTCCCTATTTGGGAATTACTTCCGACTACTTGTGCTGATATTAGGGACCTTAAAGCCTTGGATCTGTGTCCATTAATCTGAGTTGGACAGATACTGCCGTAGTATTTTGAAAGAATGTTTTGATGATTTTCATTTTACTTTGACAAATGTAGCATATATCATGACCACTGATATTCAGATGGGACCATTGTTATGCATGTATTTTCTTTCATATTTGTGACTGTATGACCGATCTTTTTAAAGAGACATATAACGCAACTAGTTACCTGAAAAGCTAATATACTTGTTTAAACATGTTAAAACCTTAACAAAGAAAATGTGAACAAGAATTTGAAGTGTGGTTTTATTAATTCTAGATTTTTATTCTACATATAACTAAAGTAAATACTGTATAAACATATCTTTATACTTTTCAGCTTCTTTTTGTCAGCAATACATCATACAGAACAGTAGATGGTGCTATTAGAGAGTCTTATCACAACAATAAACAGAATGCGCCTTGCATACAACCTGCTAACTTTAAACATTTTGCATTGAGGTAGACTCATTTTGTCTCTTGATTAGTTCAGATTGCATAGCCTTACACTAATTGTCATTATACTGGATACTGTTACTAATACTGTATACCAATCCAAAACTTCTAAACCATAACACATAAATGGCGTGATGAAGACCAGAACAGTGAGCAAGGTTACATACTGTAATATAATGTATTTTTTTTACCTTAAATATATATAATGATGAAAATACTTTTAGTGCAAGCACACAATTAATGAACAGTTGATGATATGGTTTCAGAGATTTGCTACTCATTTAACTTGATTATGACACCTGAGTACATAATTCTAATGTAAGTATCTAGTGCTACAGGTGCATAAAAGGAATTGAATGTGTGCATCGTTCTTATCTGAGGAATGTATCTTCTTATTGGACTCCTTCAAAAGTGTCCCCTTTGCGTATGGCTACGGCTCGTTTACATCATCTGTTGTCTTCTGTGCTGGTTTCCCTGGATCATCAGGAGAGTCTCCACAAGCTCCAGCAAGGTCTCTTTCACTGCTTGATTCATGGGCTCTTTTCAAACTGTTTCCTAAGGACTTGCCAGGTTTTGTGGACCAGCTTTTGGATCTTCCAGGGAGGAACATTGTGTCCTCTGGCAGAGGCAGGTGGCTATCAACTTGGACTTCAGAATCACTGGAAACGGCACCTGTAGTTTTCTCCTCTGTTTGCTCTCCATCTTGCTTCTCTGAACTTTTTCCTTCAGGATCATCTGGATCCTTTTCCATCTTCTGTTGAGTATCTTTCAGGTGTTTGTCCACTTCGTCACTTCTTTCTTCCTGGTTTACCTGATCTACATCCAGCAATGGCTCTATACCAGTCGCCCCTGTTGGGGGTAGCTCTCCACCCTTTGTCATCCCATCTTCTATTATCAGCTGAACTCTTTCGTGATTCATTGGTCCATCCGAACTGTCCAGGGTCTTCTCTCCTTCATGCATTCCCATCTCCTCTTTACTGTCTATAGTAGAAACTATCAGCCTCTGTTGTTCAGGCTGGTCAGAATGTTGATCTACCTTGAAACTGTTGCTAAACTTGTCAATCTGGTCTACCAAGGGTCTTACCATTGATACCTTTGGCATCTGACCAAAAAGACTAGGGTGTACCTTATACTCATAACCAGCACTCCAACGTCTTGTAGCTGGAGACACATCCATTCCTTCCCCTTCTTGATATGCTTCCCTTTCACTTGCTTGATCAAATGAGATTGTGCTCCTATACTTTCGCACAGTGGACGGGGATGTGCTTTGTATTTCTGTGGGATAGTATCTGAAAGCTTTCACCTTTTCTAGAGGATAGGAGGTAGTCGCCTGAAGTTTCTTTCTCTCAGTCATCAAGACTTCTTTCTGTGTGGCACCATCTGAAGAAGTCTGGTTGTCAGGAACTGAAGATTTTGGTGATTCTGGCTTTGTCCCATCAACCTCAACACCCTTCTCACAAGGGAAGATTCGGATGTCCACACATGAGCCAAGACGTCTTCTTGTCCCTGGAACATCTACCTCTAGATTCTGGCCATATTCCTTTGTGTTGAGGTTTGTAGTGCTTATTGTTTTACTCTGATCTGCCTCTTTTTCCTCAGGTGGACGTTCATCAACACCCAGGTAATAACGGTAGAGGCTGTACCCATCAGCACTGTTGATGCTACTGTGACGTTGAAGATTAGAGGGGTCACAAATAGAGGAAGCCGTTGAGCGTGTCCGGGTCAATTCAGAGTGGTCGATTCCCACCAGTCGTTCCAATGCATTCACCATTCGGCCATTAATGTCTTCCAGCTGGGCCAAACGAAGGTCCACTGTCTGAAGGGAGGCCTTCATTGTGTTCTCCCTCTCATTCACCTCCTCAAGGCGCATGGACATGTTCTCTACCCTGTGCAGGAACAAGAAGAGTATGTTAATGTGATGATTACATAAAAAAGAAGTTTGCAGAAGTTTACCTGTATTAGTGTATTTCAATTACCTTTCATTTGTAACCCTGATACGCTCATCATTTGAAGACAGTTGCTCGTCTTCTCTCTCCCTGAAATATTCCTCCACACATTGCTCCTCAAACTCATACAGCATCTTCAGCTCTTCCGGGGTAAGAATAAGCTCTTTATGACGAAAACAGAGAATAAATTCATCTCATGTTCAGTTTGACCACCTGCATCTTGATTCTTTATAATTTGGTCTAATTATTTGATGAAACTCACTTAATCCTTTATCCTTCTCATCCAGTTCTCCCTCCTTTTTCTTGTTACAACGACAGCAGAGTTTGCGGAATAGGATGTAGAGGTGGCTAAATATAATGAGTGGTGGAGGTAGCACAGGCCTGTCATGGAAGGTCATGATGAGCTGATATCTCTGAAATTTCCACACCTGGTTGGAGATGGACTTAACCTCAAAGAACGTGTTGCTTTATTGGGAGGAAACACATAACAACTAGCAAATCAAAATCATTGAACTGTTACTAAAGATACACCAATGAAGACATTTTGGTAAAGACCAATAGCCACAACTTTGCAGCCGATCTTACACTGTTTGTTT
This sequence comes from Scardinius erythrophthalmus, assembly GCF_964197995.2. Lineage (NCBI taxonomy): Eukaryota > Metazoa > Chordata > Actinopteri > Cypriniformes > Leuciscidae > Scardinius > Scardinius erythrophthalmus. Next base: position 17,799,211 of record NC_138244.1, read on the forward strand.
TTAAATGCAAATAAGTCATCAAAACATTGTAATGGTAGCATTCTTACTTGAAGACAGCAATGAGCAAGTTCACAAGCAGGATGTTGGCCACTAACAAATAACAGGCCATGATGGCTGGAGTCAGCCATGCTCCAGGGATGCAGGGTGGAAGCTTTTTCCCATCCTCATCATATAAATTATCTCCACAGGGGGCTGTTTAGAAAAAGCTTTCTTGTTACATTATAGTACCAGTGATGAATTTGTTTTGCATTCACAACAATTCCAATGCCATTATACCATTAGTAGTGTTATTTTTGAAAACAGTGTTTGTCATTGTGTCAAATGTTCATCGTTGTGCTTACGATTTATTTCCATTGCGTAAACTTCAGGCCATTCCAGAAGGGCAAAATAGAGACGAACAAGTGAGTTAGTGCAATTGGAAATCAATGTGTGCAACAAGAATTAATCAAACACATTATCAATCAAGAGAAAGGCAGGATAATCAACTAGAAAACTGCTGCAGTGTGTACAGCCTGAAATACTGAAATAACAATTTGACTAACACATTTTTCTGTCTCCAAGTTTGAAATAACTAAACATTCATAAGTTTGAATGCCACTAAGCATTATGTTATAGGGGAAACTGCAACAAACAACAGGATCACAGAGGAAATGAAGATATTAGTGAGGTGTTAGTATGGTGGATCAGACTGTTATCTATCTACCCTGGAGGCAGGAAACAAAATCTTACTATAAATTCTAGTCTTACGGTCTATCGAATCTGCAAACACCTCTCCATAAATCATCCAATAAGGCATGTAGAAGATGTTGCGGGCCAAGCGCCATGTGGGCTCCTCATCTGGGTGGAGTATGGCCTGTCGTGCCACACCGAAACTCATCAGGACCACCAACATGATCACCACAAAATACAGCATGTCAATCATCTGCAAGTCAAAAAGTCCATATAGTTGATAATCAAGTGTACAAGGTCTAAAAGTATAATAACTTTAGTACAACGAACTACGTTACCATTTTCCCTATCATCATGACATAGGGTCCAAGGTACTTGTTGACCCCGAATATGTCCAGCACGCGGATATACCAGAAGATAATATCCACGCAGTAGATCACACGACCGTAGCCCATGTAGGGTTCATTCTGTAGCCTAAGTAATACCCCGAACAAGAAAGTGGCGATGGCCACCATATCTGTGATGTTCCAGTACTCCTCCAACCACACGTTTATCTTTTGCTTGAGCTTGCCTGGTTCAGACATCAAGATCTGGAAGAGAGAGTACCAGAAATAGGCTACAAACTGATTCTTTACAACTGGGTCTTAGTTGATTTAACTTGAGTGCATCGATTTCTAGAGCTGGTGATTTAAGGAGAGATATTTACATCTTTACCTGTCTGACTTTCTCTAGCCCCAAAGTGATGATGTATGAAATGACGATCCACTCTTGTAAACATGGCCAACGCTCCATCTTCACCAGTACTATGTAATTGTACAGCATGAGATAGCCAAGGTAGGAAATCTGCCCAATGCAAGGCAATTTTGCATTTTAGAATTTTTTCTTTTTTTTATTAATAATATAACAAAAATATACACCATTTATTTTATTTTACAACATAAAATAATATATTTCAAAATATATACTACCCAATCTGTTCTGGGTATAGGCATCCTTGCGACCTTAGGACAAGCGGTTTGGAAAATGGATAAATGAATATTCTACTCACAGTATTGAACCAAAATTTGGTGAAAGGGGCATTGTAGAACTCAAAGATTTTTCTCCCAATTGGAATCTGCCTCATTTTCTTATCGCCTTCCTCCTCATCTCCTTTCTTAGAGGCTGCATCTGCGTTGGCATCCTAAATAAACATGAGGAAATTTCACAACATTTAGGATTCATAGAAACAGCAGTTGCTAAAATCCAAAAACTAAATCATCCTGGATTTGTTTTAACCAGACCAAACATAAGATTAAGAAGCCGTTTGATGCAGCATTAACCTCTCATCTAGAGTTCCCTGACTGCTCCCACCAGATTAACCATAATTACTCGGTTTGTAATAGATTGTAAACGTATCTGCACACTATATGTGATCCTGGACCACAAAACCAGTCACATGGGTCATTTTTTTGAAATTGAGATGTATACATCAGCTGAATAAATAAGCTTTCCATTGATGTATGGTTTGTCAGGATAGGACGATATTTGGCTGAGATACAACTATTTGAAAATCTGGAATCTGAGTGTCTAAAAATCGAAACATTGAGAAAATCTCCTTTAAAGTTGTCCATTTATGTTTGTAATTGTGCTGCATTCACTCACAAAAGTAGGAAATTTCCAAAATATCTTCATGGAACATGATCTTTACTTAATATCCTAATGATTTTTGGCATAAAAGATAAATCGATAATTTTGACCCATACAATGTATTGATGGCTATTGCCACAAATACACCTGTGCGACATGTGACTGGTTTTGTGATCCAGGGTCACAAATGCTTTCTATAACTAATTGATTTTTTTCCTTCCGTTTTCTATCTACATCATGTGTGGATGTGACATGTAATACCTGTGTGTTCACTGATGGGTTAGGCTCATATTATGTCAGGCCAAGTGCTTTCAGTTATGTACACTACACTGATCTAATAGAGGAGGGGTTTGTTTGAATAGAAGGAGTGGTGCAGTTTACCCGGCTGGACTTATCATGATCTTTGGTGTTCTTGTCCTCATTATCCACAGTGACTTGATGAGACACTTCATCACCCAGACGGAAATCCAACAGCAGGATAAAAGGCGGGAAAAAGAGGTTGAGTATCACCTGGAAGAGATGACAGAAGCAAAATGCATATCAGCTGTGCCCTATAGAGAATGATGTGATTGCAAGCAGATTGAGTTTAGCCTGCGCCATCATGATAGAGCTTTGTATTTACAAGTAAAATCAATTATTATGAATATGTACATTTCCAAATGAAGAACTCTGCTCATTATCTTGAAATGTCTCAAAGAAAATGCCTCACCTTCAGTCCTGGGTTTTTACCCATTCTCAGGCTGCCCATCCACATGTCAGTGAGGAGCATCTGGCAGCAGGTGTGGGCTATGAAGTCTCTGTGCTTGGCAGCCACTGCCAGCTTCAGACAGGTGGAGTTACTCCAGTTCTTTAACTCGTAAGTCAACAGTTTCATGGCTAGCTGTTCATCGTGTTTGTAAGACTGATCCAGCAACTCATAGGCCAAGGTTCCAAACTCCCTAAAATTGTCAGAAGAATAATTTTACAGTGCAGAAATAAAATTTTGCAGTATTTAAGTAACAAATACAATTGTTTTGGTTTACTGTAACACTGTAAAACAATTTAGGAAAAATAACACTTAGCATTTAACTTAGCATACATTTAGCAGTTGCACTTGCATGCCTATTGTCTACATAGTAGTGAACCTTACTTGAAAGGGACTTTGCATTAACTCACTTGGAGTTGTTATCGAGGTCTTGAGATATGTCATCCACCATCTCACTCTGAGACGACTCGTGAGCCATAGCTTTGAGGAGCTTACAGGCCACCAAAGCTTTAGCCATAGCCTCCTCGCCCCTCTGCCACAGAAACAGAGACATCTTCTGCCGTTTCATCAGCACTGCCCAGACCATCAGCTCATGAAACGGGTAATGGAAGCGACAGACCTCTGGGTCATCCACGTCAATGTCCTCTTCCTCTTCTTTCTTCTTCTTTTGCTTCTTCTTGCCTTTTGACCTTGGCTCATCATCCTAATGAGGTGAGCAGGATATTTATATTAATAAAGATATTGTGTGATCTGTCAGAGAATGTAATTAAAAGAAGGTCAAATATTTGACGTGTACCTCCATTCCAAGCAGCTTCAAGGCTTTAGGCTACAAATAAAGGGACATTAAATTATTTAGACTATTTGTACATGATTGAAACATTTACTAGTTTTATTAACCTCTACGTCTCACCCTCTTCAGTCCATAAAGATTGTTGTAAAGAGCTCTGAAGTTTTTCCTTGTGTAGTTACAGCGATAGGCTCCGCCCATCAGGTACTCCACCACTAGTCCAATGTCAATCAGTGTGATTTGGTAATCCGGTGGGAGATTCCCCTTTGAAATCAAAAGAACAAATGTTATTTCTCCTGAGATGTTCGTCATATTAAGTTTACTGAAAACACATGCACAAAATATTATATTTTTACATTTTCTTCAAAAAACACAAGCAGTCGAGTACATAGAATTAAAGTCAGATAGCTTTACCTTTTTAACATCTCTTACTACAATATGTAGAGTGTTGGCAGGACCAAGTTTCTGATAAAAACAAACAAACAAAACACACACACACACACACTCAAGATTGCGTATGATTGAGTAATAAAATGAGCAATATTAAAAAATATGACAGCAGGGCTTGCATTTTTTCCTCCAGTGGATTAATGAATTGCTCTCATCCTCTATTGTGCTTCTTTTGTGATAAGCTCCTAAATGATAATGGTTACGGTGCTTACAGTGTTGTATAACTCCTCTAATCGAGGGATGGTTAGAAAATGGTGAATGTTTACACCGTTTTCTATCAGGAGCTTGACGAAATCCACTCTGTCCAGAACCAAAGCATCCATCATGGCCTGCTCGAGGGAGTTCACCTGAAGAGGGCGACAGTGAGCAAGAATTTACAGTGAGGAAAAGCTAAACACACTGAAGCACTAAACTTAAAGCTAAGTATGTCATATATGTGAGATTATCTAGTTTGGTAATGGTGGACTATAAACCCTGTTCCAAATGTCTCACTTAAGGACCAGTGATTACTGCAGATAGTGTACGACAAAATAATGGCAAGAAAAAATGTCTGTTAAGCAAGCTGAATTAATGTAATTCGATTCATGAACAAATTACTCTTATGAGCCACTTCTTTTTAGTGAATCAAAAACCTACAGAACAAACAGTGAAGTCTGATTCACAATCAAATGACTGATTATTATCTGGTTCTTTTAATGAACTGGTAACCTAAGCTTCATCCGAAATCACATATAGTAGATGAAAAACAGTATGTGACAAAAGCAGTATTCAAATTAATTTTTTATTTAAACAGGGGCAATGCAAAAATTAACATTAACCTTGTATCAAAACAAGGAGAGATGCATTGTGCCAGGTTATAGCACAAGTTCTATTTTCCGCCCGTAGTCCCTTGGCAGGGACCATTGTCTTATCCCTCAATAAGACAATAAAACAAAATTCCATACGAGTAAAATACAAAACATTAAAATATACAATTTTACAACCACTGTCACACTTAATTTTCAATTAAAACCATCATGGTCTATGGTCACGGTCTCAAAGAGCATGCACAGAGTCCAAATTAAAACAATTCCCCATCGTCCAAATTAAACAATTCCCCATCGTAAGTACACATTGATGGCCTAAGACACGAAACGAGCGGTTTGTGTGAGAAAACGAACAGTATTTATATCGTTTTTAGCTCTTATACACAGCCACGTCCAAGTGATCTGAGGGCGCTCGCGCATCCTGGTGTGTGACGTGTACGCAGACCGGTGCATAGATATATACACTAGATGTCGCCTTGTCTATGGCAGTTCATTGGGACGAATGTCTTTAATGCGACATCTAGTGTATATATATCTATGCACCGGTCTGCGTACACGTCACACAGCAGGAAGCGCGCGCGCCCTCAGATCACTTGGACGTGGCTGTGTATAAGAACTAAAAACGATATAAATACTGTTCGTTTTCTCACACAAACCGCTCGTTTCGTGTCTTAGGCCATCAATGTGTACTTACGATGGGGAATTGTTTAATTTGGACGATGGGGAATTGTTTTAATTTGGACTCTGTGCATGCTCTTTGAGACAGTGACCATCGACCTGCATTATATGACTGACAGACAAAAACGGTTTGACCTAAAAATATCAAAATTGAAACTTCTGCGGAAAAAAAGACACCTACATCTTGGATGCCCTTGAGATAAGCTAAAACATACCAAAATTTAATTTCAAAGTGAATTATCCCTTTAAGACTGTCTTACCTGCTTGAGACAAACTTGTCATGCAATACAAAAAGTGTGGAACAATCATTGCACTTAAGTAAGTATTTGATGCCTCAATGGTAAGAGAGTTTCTTATATATCTGTAATTTATAAGATTACATTTTAGTGTACTACTCAATCTTTTAACATGTTTTTTAAAACTAAGAGTTGGGTCCAGGGTAACACCCAAATATTTGAATTCATCCACATTTTTAATTGCATGCCCATTTACTAAAACCTCAGGACATTCCTTAAGTTTACATCTATTTTCCAATAGATGTATCCAATAGATGTAATTCCAATCTATTTTCTAATTTCCAAATTCACAGTAATAAAAGAGTAGGCAAAAAAATACGTGGATGACCCTCTACTTCCAGCGAGATTCTTGTGTGCATATAATAATATAGAACATACTTTTTTAGCTGCCCTGAAGTAATCACTCAAATTCAAAATAAGTACCCACTCAAGAGAGTATGCGATTTCGGACGCAGCCAAAAGACTCAAGAACTCTGGAGTTTCTGGACTGAATCAGTCTGACAAATCCTTCATTTCAAGTTTTGTGTACTTAATGTTCATGAAGAAGACTTCATTTAAAAATGGGTTATATTATATTATATTATATACAAAATATAATGGAGAAAATTATGGTGTAGAGGGACCACACTGTCTTACCCAATTGAGTAGTTCTAACTTTCTGGGGTCAGTTTCCTCTGGTTGTTCTGGTTTGGCTTTGCCTCCTTTGCCCTTTTTTCCTCTGGCCTTTCCTTTGTTACGTTGAGTTGCTCCTTTCTGCTTTTCTTTTGGTGCTGTGCTGGTGGAGATGCTAGCAAGGGCACTCGCCGGCTATGAAAACACATTTTACAACTTAAGAAAAGTCTCTGGGAAATCATTATTGTCTTATTTCCTGGGTATATTTTGAAAAGTCACATATTTCACTCACTGGTAGGTTGTGCCCATACACAAAGATTTGGTTGCGTGCTATGTCAACTCTATTCCAAGCCAAAGCCAAGCTCAGTTGATCTGGAGCTGATGCGTTTGTTCCTGAATTACAATGAACACATTTGAGCTCATTTTTAACCATGGACCAAAACTGTGGCGAAATTTTAGAAGGTCTGCATTCTCACAATACCTTTCAGTAATGCAGTGAGGATAGCCATTTCAATGTCATCTTGTCCCTCAGCACCCATTCGAAAGACTGTTATCTACACATAACAAGTTAAATGGGGCAGCAAAACTAACACTTGACACTTTTTAATACCTTTATTTTGGGCAAGGATGTGAGCTAATTCAGAATTACGGTGATGAAAATGAATGGAAGAACTGGATGAATGTTTGGCTTAATTTGATCAGAATTAAGTATTAACTCTGCATAACTTCATAGCTCTCAAATTAAGTAATACTGCTTTCCTTGTTTAAGATGTCTGGTATCAAATTGAATTACCTCGGAGCTGCAGTCACATGCACGGTAATATTAAATGTAATCACGCTGACGTGGATGAGTGGCCTAATTTCAAGACACTCCTGAGTGTTAGCATTCATTGCTAATGAGAAACTTATGGTTGAGTCTGCAGTTAGATCTCATGGCTACATTGGGTTGCAACACCTAAACACTTAATATTTTGAGAATGAATGTATGTCAAATTCATGTTAAAAATCTCTGTTTAAGCAAACCATTTTTTACACAAATTGCTTGGGGAAACATTAGCATGCTTGTTTTCATACTAGCATCGGCTAAGCTATCAATAGTCACTTTTAATAGTGTGCTTGAAATATTTAAGTATATTTATGTCCCTAATATCCATATAAACCAAAGGTTTTATGTATGTACATGGACTTGAGCTCTTAACATACATTAGCATCCCATTTTATGTAAAACACTGTTGTGGAAGCCATTAGCCTATCTAATGCCAGACAACGTGATGTGATATCACTATAATAAGCAGAAGATGTACAGTGTGGATTAGAGAGAAATGGATCCACCCTCCCTCCCTCCCCCATCTGCTCATATTCAGGAACAGGGTGAATATGCGTAGCTGGTAAGCAAGAACAGGTGGCACTTCACTGATCCTAGTCCAGATGTATAGAGCTACAGATTATCTCCTGTCCTGAAGCAGTATTACTAAATACTTAACATATCACTTACCCTCAGTTAAAGCTGCAGCGGCACAAATATTACCATTAGCCGAGCACTGGGTCACTGGGTAAATATCTGGTGATTGTGAAGTCCATTCTAACTAATGGACTCAGAAAGCACTTCTTTTCTACCAGATAATGTTGTAAATTGCATGCTTGTCATCTGTTAATCACACTGGTCTCATATGTGAAGCAAAATCATTAGTCGCTTCTGATAAGAGTGTCTGCTAAATACTTTACATGTAAATGTAAAGATGTGATGTGATGTACCTGAATAATACAACTAGGGAGCAGATGTAGATGAATGCATGAGACAGAAGCATGAATAAAAACACATGACAAAATGAATAATGAATGGGAATGTTTATTGATGAAAGTTTGCACAAAAAATATTCACTCAATATTTAGTCTGATCTAGCTGGTATCCCAGCCTGGCCAAACTGGTCTCTCTAGAACAAGCTGAAAAGCCAATCTAAAACCAGAAAACCTGACCAGACTAAGAGACAACTTAAGAGCATCTTAGACTGGTTAAAAAAGTTTTTATTTCATCAAGAAAGAAAATGAATGGTTTTGTTTTAATGAATGTTGGTCTACATTTGTTACATGATCTTAAGCCATTGTAAATACTTACCAACTCCCTCTTCTTCATGCATTCAATGACCATTAACAGAATCTGCCCCGACTGCATTTTGTTGTAGTTAAAGGTTTTCTGGATGGTGACCAGCAGTTGCTCTTTTGCGTCCTCGTTTACCAGTCTGAAAATACAGTTTTGATAATGAACAGATTGGGCAACTGATTATCAGTGTTCCTATTAATGATGGGTCTGTCCTAGAAATTTAAGGGATTATGTTCAGGTAGCTGGTCATTGTTGGAACATAAACCCCTAAAGGCCAATCAGGACCCTTTCAGGGTGAAGCAAAAGGTTACATCTATGCATCAATAAATAAATAAAAAAATTATGGGATTTTGCGACTGAAAAATCAGAATCAAGTAACGCATTCCAGAGATCTGTTTATTAATGATTATTAACACTCACCCTTCAATCTCCGAGTATTTGTGGGCGAAGGAAATAATATCAGAGGCTCGACCACTACCATCACAAACCACTACAGGCACAGGCGGTTCCTCACGCAGGCTTTCCAGGGCAATGGAGATGACATTGGGACCCCCCTCCACAATCAGACACACCACCGGTACACCCTGGCCCAATCCTAACACACATACACAAAAAAGCAATTCACTTACCTACATGTTTTGATTTTCTTAGTACAGGGATTGTGCACATATCAATATAATACTATTACAAAACATTAGCCTGAATGTTTGAGCCTTCTGGGTGTTGTTTTTTAAATCTTATTTTCAATTACTCCAAATGCATTCACATAAAAAAAATCAAAAAGCCCTTTTGTGATTAACAAAAGGAGTGGTATTTAAAAGTCAGAAATGTGGGGAGAACAATCATTTTAATTTGCTGCTTCCGGGTCTGATCCTAGATCAGCCGATGACGATGTGAGTGGTGACAGCTGAGCCTCCCTTTGCTGTCCCTGCCTTATCACAAGCTCCAGGCATAGGATGACAAAGGGAAACCCACAGGTCACAGACAGCAAAGCCTTGATCAAACCTGTAATGGCATGGAGAATATCTCCATTGGTCCCTGACCCCATCACTGATAAACAGGATATATCTTGTGTCATTCAAACCCTTAGCGAGCTTTCAAATGCACCCTCTTAGGAGATCAGAGGTACATTAGACCTAAAGCAGATAAGATTCGCTGATGCTACTGCACTTACGCGTGTTAATCTTCTGGAGTGAAATGTGTTTCTCCAACTGCCTGCGTAGTTTGACCTCCGCCCCATATTTCCCACATGTGCCATTATCGGATAGTATGAAGTGCGAGTGGCTATTGTTGAGAACGGCAAGTTTGCTCAGAGGGTTGGAGATGGCCTGATACGGTTTGTTCACCTGAAGAGGAACAAAACATTGCGGATGTCAGTAGACAAGTATGAAGCTTCTACTATTAGTTGACGTAGCATAACACCTCAGAATATTAGTTTAAGTTACAAGTATATGAGCACCATCATGATTTGTATTATATGCCAATAGATCATGCTTACATCTTTTCCAATTAAATCCTCTTTGCTCTCCAGGATTCCCCATGGAGCGATGCCTATAGCGCAGACCTTCCATCTGGATTTAGAAGAGTGGTCCTTCAAAGCATCTCCAACGTGCCGGATTACTCCTACATTGTGAGAGTAACATAAAACAGATTAAGGAAACACTCTTAAGCACATCTGATATCAAACAAATCACATATCCCTTAGAAAACCAGATTGAAGATGGGTCCAAATGTTGGATGATTTCAACTGTGTGGATTGAATTCGTACTTGTAGACCAGGAGTGGGCACCTCTGATCCTGTCATGCAGAGTTCGTCTCCATCCTTAATTAAACGCACCTACTTTTATTTTCTAGTTATCCTGAAGATTTTGGTTAGATTTTTCAGGTATGTTTGACTGGGGATGGAGCTAACCTCTGCAAGACAGTGGCCCTTTAGGACTGGATTTGCTTATCCCTGTTGTAGACCATAAATACCCACCGGTGCTTACTCCACCAGTGAAGATCCATGCTCCGGTAGTCACGGCAGCCTTGATCAGGCCTTTTCCAAAGACTTGCTTTAGTTTGGGCTGCAGGTCAAAGTTCTGGAGACCACCGTGAACTGATATGAGCAGCGTGGGCAACTCCAGCTGCCATTCCTTCACCATGAGATGCAGCAAGCTGTCTGGCTTAGTATCATGCGACACCCGAATGTACTGTAGGAAAGATTGCATTTTAAGATTAAAGGCAAATTTAACTGTCGTTCTTGTTTATTTTCGAACTAAGCTAGCAGGTTCATGAATCTTTTCCTGCAATTATGTAACCACAAAAGTGGTTTGCTTGGTTATTTAGACTTTGTCGGATGTAAAATTCAACTCTCAAGGGGGAATTTATTGAGAGTTAGTTTGTTTATTGCCATGCACTCACAGGTAGTTAACGAATACGTTTTCCATTGAAAAACCAGGTACAAAAGTAGCGCAACTAGTAAGTGAATTCACCCAATAATGTTCAGAATAGATACCATGGCTTTGTTGACAAATCCTCCTCCTTGAAATTCAATGGTGCCGTAAGCGTCAGTAGGGGTGGTGTGGGTATGTCTGACCACCGACCATTTTTCTTGAGGAGGGTCCACTTGCACAAGATGGTTCTCTTCTGATGGCTTGTTGGTGGCGGCGCCTGCTGCAATGGCCGTGTGTTGAGTCACTAGATAACCACAGGCGCACCTGAGGAAAATCACAGCAGAAGTAATGTTGGAAGTTTGTTTTATCGCATGCAACAAGATGTGGCTCAATTAGCTGACATTTCATCATTGAAATAATTTGGTTGGAGGGTACTGTCTATTCTTTCTACGCATATAAACCACCTATCAGGGCTGTGTCTAAACCGTGGTTGGTGTTGGTACACGCATCAGCGCACATCCTGGCATCCCTCCACATACAGGAAGTTTGGTGGACTGAACTACACCGATCCCTTCATATTCAGCCCTGAAACATGCCCACACAGTGATCTGTAAAAGGGCTTATGATGTCACACAATCACCCCTCATTACATAAGAGACTAAAAAGGCTCTAAACAAAATGAGTCATAGAGGTAATTTGTCTTGCACAATGGTGTCATTATATGTACTTGGTTGCGTGTTCTTTAGCTCACCGGGTTGGATCCTTGGCTGGAAATATATTGATACATTCTCTTTTGTAAAAGGTTCTCTCAATCCAAGCTTTCTGGCACTAGGAAACAGAGAAGAAAAAGTAATAAATATGGTGTAAAATTATCTGAAAATATAATTTAATGTTTCACAATTCAGATTATAAAAATAAAAAAATAAAATAAAACACCTTTCTGACCCTCAGAAGCAGAGAAGGCAGTAAATAAAGTGGAAGAGTCTTCGCATTTAGGTTTTAAAGTTTCACAATTCACATTTATTATGAAATAGTAGTGTGGTTCTAGAAACAATTATACAAGCACAAACCTTCAACATTACACATATACGGTATTTAATGTACCATCAATTTTTACCATCAAACCTCATATTTCAACATCAGTTACAGCAAGAACTGCTTTTAGTCCCTTGGGTTTGCCTAGAGTGAATGGAGTAAATCCTCTTTGCAATGATAATCCTTACTAAAGTATGAGTGCTACAGTACGCGCAAGCTGTAGATATACAGAAAATATCGAAGAGAAAATATGTACATGGCAAATGCATAAAAATGAATAACTATGAGCACTTCTTGTGAAATGCATTTGTTCACGATTATCACAGATCAATGTGCTTTTAGTAATATACTAATACACAGATAATGCTGGTCATTTACAGTTCCCATAGTTATAACACTGCAAATGAACTGTTTCTTGTGGTCAGGATGTGTAGATATATCAGTTGAATGAAAGACCATCCAGAGAGTCTAGCCTGTGGCCTGTTTTGCTTGTAATTATTAGTGCATAGCAAATTAGAGTTCAAACCCTGTTCCAGACCAGAGATATTCATCTCTTTTTTTTCTGTTCAGTGCCATGGAAACCCACCAACATTTTTAGCTTTTGCAAAAGACCATGTCAGATTTTGTCGTGCCAGCTTTGTGATTGTCCTCTTGCTCTGAAAGAAATGAACCTTTGGTTCAAAGCAATATCTGTCTGGGCTTTTGTTGTTGGTTCAGCCCTAATTAAGACGAAAACTTTTGAGGCAAATCTCCTCCGAAAAATCAGTCACAGGGCAGTAGTCAAGATAAGAAAGACAGAACATGTTAGAAACCCACCAAACCATGACTTTCCATTGCACAATTAAAAATGTAAAGCAATGAAAACTAATATATATATGTAAACATTGTTAACAAAGATGTTTTTTTGGAAATTGCTCATTGCTGTTGCAGGGAGAAAACACAAGAAAATATTGGTAAATTATTCTCAAGTTTTATATTTCAATACTACGATCTTCTAAACCCAGTCCTGATCATTCCTGTCCCAACCATCACAGTAGCATCAGTAGACCATGGATCCATGGGTTCCTTCTGTTCAACTAGCGTTAGCTAGCAGGGGTCCTACCTGTGGAGCCTCTAGTCGACGTTAAGAAAGTGCCAACGGGAAACTTTCTGCATCCGTGTCCCTCCTGGAGCTCTGCTGGCGAGGGGTGCTCTTTCCCAGAGCGCCAGCGCTCAATGAATCCCACAGGACATGAAACTTCATCACTTTATGAGGGGCTGTTCATATGATGAGCATGTGAGCAGGCTCTTTGTTCGGGGCACGTCCCATGACTCCAGTTCAAGGTAATCCTTTTGGGAGTCCCATGACCCCTCTCTCCTTGCCCACAGGGTATTTTCATCCCTCGCTGGAGCAAAGCACAACAAATCTACTTTGATAGCTTCACAGCCCCCATGAAACGCACTCCTTAAGCTCAGAAAACCTTTTGCGACGGCTTTTCTACCTCAAACACTCTTCACAAGTTGATGAGAGTCAGGTTTGTATCTAGAAATGACCAGGAATGGGAACTCACCAAGCCTTTCATTTGAAAGTGTCACCCTCCTCTGACCACTTTGATTTCAAGCCCAATTTGCATAATTGAGAGAATTGGGCATTCTTTTGAAAAGAGGCCTAGTTAAAACATGACAGGACTCCAGTTGGGGGCAAGGTCATCCAACACTAATTGTTGTTAATCTCTATTTTCATCAACCATATTGTGGAGGGAAAATGGTTCTGACGGACTAACAATCACGTCTAAGCATTGATGACTCTACTGACTTTATTCTTTTAGGGAAGAATCTTTTATACAAAAAAAAAAAAGAGAAGTCTTTAACCACCAACCATAGTGAGGAACACTACTCAGTAGAAGATGTTTCATCTGTTGATATAAGAAGATCCACTTGTGAAAATATTAATAATACATTGTGAAATAAACTAGTGGTTTGGTTTTTTTAAGCTATCAGTAGTTGATAAAAGAATATCAGTAAATCATTCTAAGGTAGTTTTGGCTGGTCTCCCAACCTGGTTAAGTTGGTGTTTAGCTGGTCTACTAGCATGACCAGCTTAAAATGCCCTCAAAACAGACCAGTCTGACCAATTTGGCCATGCAGGGAGATTATTTAACGACATTGTGCTGGTTACATATTATATTATTCAGCAGGGTTGCTTGGTCAACCATTGCAAACATGGGGAGATTACACCCAAAATTAAGATGTCCATTTAGCCCTTCATGGGTCAAATAGATGTGCTGAGATCATTGGTTTAAAGTGCTTTTCAATGGGTTATTTCCTCAACCATCTCACTCTTTCAGCAGTCTGATACTGTCCTCAAACCCACGTGGACTACTGGTAATTAAAGCTCTTGAAGACAAAGGGCTCTTGCCACTGCAGTAGTTCAGCCAGTATGACGCACTTATTTCGGCTTGTTTAAACTCATTATCCACAGCAATTAAAACTCAAATCTGCTGAGCACTCATCAGCTTTGTTAGAGTTTTCCTCGGAAAACGGACAAAAGCTCTCTGGAAGGAAAAACCTGATTTTCTTGCTCAAATTAACAAGGCCTATAGCAAACCTGGCAACAATCAACACCATTGAGTCTTTCCACATAGTCAGACATCTCGCACATTGTTGCTCAACTAAAAAGGCATTTGTTCATAAATAGGATTGCAGCTGCGATTTGTGAGAGCTGAAAAGGGGAAATCAGATTAAAAGTTTATGCAAAACATTCCCACAGTTTGTGGTCAAGTTTGCATTTTCACATTGTAAAGGCAAAACCCACAAAGACATGGTAAATAAATACATACTTTCTAAATTTTGACATAGCATAGCCTGTTAACACACTTCATGCATTGTTTGAGTTTCTTCAAAACCAGACACTGATGATCACATGAGAGGGCAACGGTCCGGGGACCCATTCCTTAGAACTAATGAGCAGTGTGGGATTTGATTTGTGCTCACAGTTCAACTCACAACTTTGTAAAAAAACAATAAAAAAAACACTATCTATCTATCTATCTATCTATCTATCTATCTATCTATCTATCTATCTATCTATCTATCTATCTATCTATCTATCTATCTATCTATCTATCTATCTATCTATCTATCTATCTATCTATCTATCTATCTATCTATCTCGCTTTATACTGTATATTTGTGAACATCTAGCAAGAGAAAGACAAATATCTTTGAACACTGTGTGAGTATTTCATTTTGTGCCCTAAATCCTATTTGAAAACTACAGTAGAACTTTCTCAGTCTTTGTGGATGGGTGTTCATCCTCTAAATCAGTCTTGACCTGTGAGGTTCCCCAAGGATCTATCCTATCCCCTATTTTGTTTTCTGTATATATGCAGATTGATGTGCCTTTTAAGCAAAATAACAGCCATGGTTTGAGTGCTTTAATCTCTTTTTTTGTCAGGTATTAAAGCATGGATGTCCCTAAATTTCTTAAATCTCAAGGAGAGTAAGAAAAACGCAAAACCTCTCTTTGAGAAGGTTTAAAAGAGTTAAATAGGGCTAAGTTTCATTTATGTGTTAATGTTGCATTTTACTGTCATACACTGTACACAATGGTCAACTACTGTTGTTTTATTGTGCTTTATAAATAAATGGAGATTGAGATCTTGATTGTAAAGTACTGTTTATGTCATTTTAAGATCTTAAACTGAAAAGCTATATGTTTTTTGTTTGCCGTAATTTGTTCTGATGGTTGCCAATGCAGTATTATTGAGGTTATACCAAGTTCGAAGACAATGGTCTGTAGAGTTCTGGGCAAGTTTAACATGCTTAACCTTTTTAAAACAGTACTTTTCCCCTCTTACTCTGTCTCTAAAAAGACTCATTGTCTCTGTGGGTTTGAAAATCCACTTATCCATCATCACATGAGACCAACATGTCACTGATTAGCCTTGAGATTTCTTAGTCATAAGACACATTTTTTAGACAACTACGTTTGTGTGAGAGTGTTTTTCTCTGTCTGGGAGGGGGGAAGGGACAGAGACCGAAAAGAGAAATTGTGAATTTTTGGAGGATGCATGGAAATGTCAAAGGAGGTGTTTAAATAACCATATCCTTGGACTGGACACAACCCCTTAAAAACTTTCTGCATGAATCTATTTGCAGGTGCTGTCATCTTTTCCCAATTATTTTAGTTACTTTTCTTTGTGAAATTTGTTTTTCACTGTACTGCTAAACAATAATAGCAGTATTACATTTATTCACTAATCACACATTCATAAACATTCACAGGAATTTGATTGATGTATTCTGACTCATTTACCCTCTACTAGAAGATACTGAGTAGATTTTACTTTGACAACTCCTACATGTTTTACATGAAATGTGCCTCTTGGCATTGGCGCAAGAGTCTACCGCTGTAAAGATATATTCAATTCCTTCTGAAGGCTATAACTTCATTGTTAATCACATGAAATTGGACATTTGAAAGTAGGGAGTTAAAGTGCTTAATCTTGCCTAGCTGCTGGTGCTCATACTGGGCATTATGGGGGATTAGAGGCAGCAGAGGAGCATCAAACCACAGAGGTGCCGCTCATTCTGGTGCTGCTGGAGAAAGTTGCGTTGCTTGTTTGGGCTTAGAGCCGCCCTTTTGGTTTCTCATGCGATCGTTAAGATTAGGATTTGGATTAGTAAGAGATTTAAAAGATGCAAATCTGTTTTATATAATGTATCTCTAACTTCACGTTTCGCAACATAGCAACAAGTTGAATTTGCTTTTTAGCTTCATGGGAGCAGCCGTGGTTAGTGGTGCAACTGTAGAGATAATCTGCAAGTTTTAAAGAGGGAAATCAGTTTTTTAAATTTACAAATTAATTTTTCACATTACCCCTTTGCATATTATATTATATTATATTATACATTTTATTTATAGGTGCCTTACATGACACTCAAGGACACCTCACAAACACAATAAAACAATCAACATTAAACAACAAATAATCATTATTACAGCGAGACTGGACAAAAGCATCAAAGCAATCACATAAAAGCCTGCCTAAAAAGATGGGTCTTAAGGCAAGATTTAAAAACAAGAAGACTTTCACTGTTTCACACATCCTGTGGCAACAAGTTCCATAAATAAGTTCCATGACTAAAGGCTCGGAACCTTAGAAGTGCGAGTTTGAGGGAGAACAAGAGTGAGTGCAGAAGATGATCTTAAAGTACGACTAGGAGTGTAGATATGAAGAAGGTCAGATAAGTATAAAGGGGCAAGATTACTGAGTTCCTTGTAAGTAAGAAGAAGGATTTTAAAATCAATACATTAGCCGCTTTCCGACGTTGGAACCTTTTCACAGTTCCTAGAGCTATTGGCTAAAGTACCCGGATGTTCCTGCGGTGCGAACACGCCGACTAGGAACGATTTTAGTTCTAGGAACTCCATTTGTAGGGAAAAATTTAGGTCCTACTTCAGAGTAGGGTCTAAACCAGCACTATAGGAACTACCCGTGACGTTAGTGTACGCTGATGACCGAACGCACGCGGAACACCAGCACCCGCCATTTTTAAAACAGCTAGAATGTAAACACACAGATTATAGCCTATATTTACATCCATAAACTAACTATACAAACATGGAAAACAGTGATAGATGGGTCTCTAAACCTTTATGCTGAAGAGAAAATCCAACGCAACTTTGAGGGGACCAAGCCAAACATGATTATGTTTATCTGCCCAGCTAGCGACACTGGACATCAACCACACGGCATAACGTTAGGCTAATAACCTTTTTTCATATACTGTCTACTTTCTATAACAGTTCTATCTAATAAGATATTAAACAGTATTGTTAGACAGATCGCTAAATAATAAACACAAGTATGCGAGCATTGTTTGCTCTGGCGTTCTCAGCGCCGCCAAAATAAAGGTCCGTCGCGCCGTCAAAATAAAAGTTACTGTGCTTGCGTCACTCCCTTACCCCTCTTTACCAGTTCCTACGGCCACTTGGCCAGTGCGAACGCAAACAGCAAAACCAAGTTTGGGGGAGAGTAGTTCTTAGAACTGTTTAGAAGTGGACAGTTCCTAGAACTAAGTTCCTGTAACTACTTGGTCGGAAAGCGGCTAATATTTAACCGGGAGCCAATGCAAGTGTTGTAATATGGGAGTAATGTGTTCAGTTAGAGGAGTTCTGCAAATAATACGAGCAGCTGAATTCTGTACTAGCAGGAGTTTGTAGAGAAGCTTTGAAGGCAGGCCATAAAAAAAAAGAGTGTTACAGTAATCAATACGGGAAGTTACTAAAGCATGAACAAGAATCGCAGTGCTCTTTAGTGAGAGAGCCGGATTAAGTCAATTAATATTACATATGTGGAAATATGCAAAGCGAATGACACCGTTTACAGTATATGTGCTTTGAATGAAAAAGTACTGTCAAAGATGACACCCAAACTTTTAACCTGTTTAGAAACAGATACTGGCAAATTATCGATATTCAAAGGGGAAAATTTCGATTTGGTCAGATTGGTTTTTGAACCAACAAGAAGAATTTCAGTTTTACTGCTGTTAAGTTTAACAGGATTTGATGTAAACCTCTCTTTAATCTCAGCTATACAATCTAAGATGATAGATGGAGAGAAAGTAGAAGTAGGTTTGGAGGACAGGTAAAGTTGGGTATTATTGGCATAGTAGTGGAATTGAATACCAAATTTCCTAAAATATTACCAAGGGGTAGAAGATAAATAATAAATAAAAGATGACCCAAAACAGACCCCTGTGGAACACCAGTGTTGATTCACAAAGGCTTTGATCTAAACTGCTTCAACTGTACAAATTGAGTATGAATATAATATGATAATAGTTTACCAAGCCTCACTAACAATTCAAAAACAAGTTAAGAAGCATATGCACAGAAATAATAACAAGCAGAATGATTCTACATCTAAGTTAAAAAGGAATGCCATGAAAAGAATTGTAAACAATATGTAGCTCAAGCTGATTGGACTGTCTTTACACTCTGCCCCATTCTTACAAACTGATTGGACAAAGACTAAACCCTTCAAGTTTATGTCTAAATTTTTAAGTTTTAGTTTTTTTACTTGAAAATGTATTTTTATGGTTTAAGTTTTAGTTAATGATAAGAATCCTGCTGTGAATACCTGGTTCAGTATCATGTCACATACTCCTGACTTCACTCTTAAAGAAAAACATACTTTCACTCTTTTCAATCACCTCTAGATCATTAAATCATATAATAGGAAACAGCCCTAAACATCATTAAAACCAGTGGACACTCTCACCTTCTGTGACCCTGATGGTGTGCGTTTGATGGAGGCCCGTGTGATGGATCCACTGGCTCTCCTGCCGCCCCTCTCCATGTGTCCGGTTCACGCTGCACCTCAAAGACTCATGACCGTGTCGGACCCTCTAAGACCCTCTTTTGCTCTGTCTCTAAAGCGGTCCCAGCACTAGCAGTGCAAAAGCTCATCTCCTGATGTTCACTCTTTGGGTTCTCCCGCCCTTAACTGACAAGACAGAAAGATGCAGATGAGGATAAAACATCTCTCGATGACACGCTTGACACATAGACCCCGTTTCCTCCGCTTGACAGCCTGTAATCAGGATTAATGCAGCCAGCTCTTGGGAGCTTGCGACTTTAATGGGGGAGAGATTTAATAAATGGTTATTGAAGGTAAATCTACTTTGGGACACTGTGGCCCAAAAAGGTTATGAAGAACTATGTGAGGATATGTCTCCTTGACTGAAAACTTGAGTTGCAGGAAGATAACAGGTACACTACCTGTGATATGTCAGAATTACTGTGGTATAGTTGTAAAGTGAAGAGAAAGTCTGTGAGGACGGAAAGGTTTGCAAACCGTATAACAATATTTACCTGCTTAGATCATGATGATCTTATTACAAATGTCCTGGTATTTTTTTTTTTTTTTTTGTTAAAGTTAAGCGAACCATCTTAATAGTCCAAAACAAGAGTCTAGCACTCTACAACCAAGGGATTATTTAAAATAAATAAGTATTAAATGAATTTCATTTTTCATTTTCTAAATACATGCACACAGAAATAAAAGAATCAAACAAATGAAACCTGAAACAGATGTGCACCTTCCAAACCTTTCAAATAAATTACGTTGAGAGGAACCTTTCTGTAAATGCAGTGTGAACATTTGAAAAAGTAGAATAGAATACTGCCCCCTTGTGTTTATTGTTGTTATTCCATGTGTGTTCAGGGTCACTTTTTATTAAAGTGTCCATGTTACGCACACTTTATATTGCATTATTAACATTATTTCGATTACCCTACATCTCGTTTCACTATAAAATGCTCCTTGTTTCCTTTGACCAATCTTGGCTGCCCAGAATAAATCAATATCAGAATGCATATAGAATATTATGCATATTAGAATATGTCTGAGTGTATAATATGAGTTTATAAGATGCCTCATAAAAAGACAGCATTATGCAGAGGTAAAATTTGGAAACCTGTCAGCTTGTTAGCAATAAACAAGTTTCTCAAGTTACATAAGAGTAGTGATTTGTTGATAGCTTGATTTTGTATTTGTGAGGCTTTGTGCTTACTAAAATGACAAATATCATAATTAATATAAGAATCAATCCAAAAAATGGCTTCATGCACGAGGGGATTTAAAACAAGCCAGGACAAACACTGATATGTTTACAGGCTAAAATGAAAACATCTACTAATTCCTCCAACACTTTTGATTAAATGCCACAGATGAGTACATTTGCTAATTGAATCTTGGACATAGGCCTACAATAAACTCACAACAATAAAATCTGAAGTGCCTAAAGATGAGCTGAGTCTATAGCAGTCATTCTAGCTCTTACCTGTGCTGAATTCTGTGAACTTCACATCAGATTATATTGTGGTCTAAACAATCAAGTTTCTCCTCAAACAGAAGTGTCTTCCCTCCATCAAACAATTCTCAAAGTGTTTCCATTGCTTTAAGAACAGATAATGCATAATTTCTCCTCGTAAGCAGACACAAATGAGCTTTATGGGCGCAGATGGCTCAGGCGCACATTCTAATTCCCTACAACTCCTGAGCCTGTTGTGCTCACCAGAGCTCTCCAAAAAACACTGAGGCTTCCCATGTACAGAATGTAGTTGCTGAAACCAAACTATATGGCTTTTTAGCATGAAAAATGTAAAAATGCATGTTGCCCCCTGAAACCACAGGGTTGTAATTTGAAACAGTAAATGTATTTACCCTACACCCTTGACCTGTCCTGAAAAAATAAATATTAGAATGACAAATCACATGATCTTCCCTCTCATTAATGTGCTGACACCCAATCCATCATCTTAATCTGGATTTCCATACACTAACATTGACCAGAGACCTTAACTGACAATGCAGGATTAAGAACATGAACATTTCATCTGTGCTGGTAGGGACACATCCAAGTCCAATTTCACATCCAGAATGAGTTGTTTTATATAAAGCTAATGTACAAGACTGTCTTATTTTAGAAACAGCCTACCAGACACAGACAGGCACTGTTAAGTAGCCTACAATAAAATAATTTGTAAATATTAAATATATAAAATACTTTTGATTTTGTATATATATATATATATGTGTGTGTGTGTGTGTGTGTGTATATATATATATATATATAATATTTAGGTTATTATCACTGTCTACCAGGTGTTTAACAGTCTTGGTACCCATTACATTGGGGTTGTGATATATTTCTTACCACTAGATTGCGCCCACACAGCATTGTTTCTCACATATTTCACTTATTCTAACTAGAACTTGCTGGCATCAACTTGCACTTCCTGATCTCTTTGTCTGGCTGATTTGCATAAGTTTTAGGTCAACAGTCCAGGCTACTGAAGATACTAATTTGCTTTATGTTTGAACGTCTCCTCCTGTTGTACTCCTTGTCAACAGTTTGAAAATGACTCATATGTTTTCAGGCAATTATGTCAGGTATCTTTGCAGAACCAGTTATCACAAGCACCTTGCCGGTGGTCATGTCCATGAGTCAGTGTCAAGGCAAACTGCAGTGGGCCATGTACAAAGTCTGTATATGGACCCATCAGATTCACCCTAAAGCTCACATTTAGGTCCAATAACCTTTCAGAAAATCTGAATCACCGCTTAGTCCACATCAGAAAAATGAATCCAACCAGTCACCCAAACCATCAAGCCGACTAAACAAACATATACAGACACAAAGTTCATTGTGTTGTAGATCAACAGCTGTCATGAAATCATTGTTTTGTTTTCTACTTGTTAATTTCCAAATGTTTTCACCCTGACATGTTTCCAAAAAGAATGAAAACATAGTAAACAGCTGGCTGGCAGGTTAAACCCCCCAAAATTAGTTCCATATGTGGCAATCTATGGAAAACACTTCTTAGAAATGTATAACAAGGCCATTTTTCAACCTCCTTTATGTCAAAAACAAAGCAAAGTCACAGAATAAAAGAAGTGAGTTCAAAGTAAATGTGGAAAAGTAACCTTACAGACAATATATTACCAGCGTAAAGAGATATTTGTTCCTGCGTAGTCAGATTACAGGCAGCTACGCATTACAGTGATGAATAATACAGCAGGTGTCTGTCCTACCTGGAAGCTGACAGCCCCACCTGGTTACTATGGCCACAGACAACAGCCCCAGCAGGCATAAAGTATGCGTTTCCGCTCCTTACCCTCTGAACGTGTGTTTTAATGAGGGGTGGGGGTCGGGAAAGTGGTAACTTAATGGACACGAATGGTGGATCACGTACACCACAGACTCTCATGTTCTGAGAGAATCATCTCAGAGAAGGTACAAAAGGTGGACGTTTGGGTCTTTCCCGATAAAAGGAAACACAGGCTGGACAAGCATCAGAGAGAAAGGAAAACTTTACACAGAGCTCATATCAGGGCATGCCACGGCATGTCAATTTCTCCCAGCAGAGCTTTGAGACAGGAGGATTTGAACCTGTGGCTCAAGCTCAACTAGTCAATCTTGTATGAAGTACAGCAGAACGTACTAGACACTGGAGAGACTGTTATGAACTTTAGAATCACTAATCTTGTTCATTTCACTTTGTTTGTTTTTCTTTTCGTTTCCTCATACTCAAAAAAAAAAAAAAAAAGCTGAACCTAAGTGCACAGTTGGTCTTTTTTACTGGCAGTCATAACAAAGGCCCAGTATCGCATGCAGTGAGGGACGCACCCGTTGATTACCACATCACTGCATACTTTGAGTGTGAGACCATCACAGGCACGCGCCTCTCCTAATCATCCTCACCTTCAGGTAAACATCACTCACATTTGTTGTAGTTGGCTTTCTTGAGACCTGGAATTAAAAGGCTGCTTAGATTTAATTACATTAAATATACTCCATGCCATTTTTCACATCTATTAAAGGCATTTCAGTCATGACAACTCTCGGAGTGGATTATTTCAACTAGCATTTATTGGCATGGGGCATGGAATATACATAGGCTTGATTTTGGCGGACAAGCAAGAAGCTGCTGCAAGAAAATGGTAAAACCTTTATAGTAGATCTCTACAGGTGGTGCTGGGGAGGAGGAGGGATGGACAGAAGTTTTCATAATCGCACAGCAGGGAGATTACAGGCTAGGGTACAAGATACAGTGGGGAGAACAAGTATTTGATACACTGCCGATTTTGCAGGTTTTCCTACTTACAAAGCATGTAGAGGTCTGTAATTTTTATCATGGGTACACTTCAACTGCGAGAGACAGAATCTAAAACAAAAATCCAGAAAATAACATTGTATGATTTTTAAATAATTAATATGCATTTTATTGCATGACATAAGTATTTGATCACCTACCAACCAGTAAGAATTCCGGCTCTCACAGACCTGTTAGTCTTTCTTTAAGAAGCCCTCCTGTTCTCCACTCATTAACTGCACCTGTTTGAACTCGTTACCTGTATAAAAGACATCTGTCCACACACTCAATCAAACAGACTCCAACCTCTCCACAATGGCCAAGACCAGAAAGCTGTGTAAGGACATCAGGGATAAAATTGTAGACCTGCACAAGGCTGGGATGGGCTACAGGACAATAGGCAAGCAGCTTGGTTAGAAGGCAACAACTGTTGATTATTAGAAAATGGAAGAAGTTCAAGATGACGGTCAATCTCCCTCGGTCTGGGACACCATGTAAGATCTCACCTCGTGGGGCATCAATGATCATGAGGAAGGTGAGGGATCAGCTTAGAACTACACGGCAGGACCTGGTCAATGACCTGAAGAGAGCTGGGACCACAGTCTCAAAGAAAACCATTAGTAACACATTACGCCGTCATGAACGCAAGGTCCCCCTGCTCAAACCAGTGCATGTCCAGGCCCGTCTGAAGTTTGCCAATGACCATCTGGATGATCCAGAGTAGGAATGGGTCATGTGGTCTGATGAGACAAAAATAGAGCTTTTTGGTCTAAATTCCACTCGCCGTGTTTGGAGGAAGAAGAAGGATGAGTACAACCCCAAGAACACCATCCCAACCGTGAAGCATGGAGGTGGAAACATCATTCTTTGGGGATGCTTTTCTGCAAAGGGGACAGGACGACTGCACCGTATTGAGGGGAGGATGGATGGGGCCATGTATCGCGAGATCTTGGCCAACAACCTCCTTCCCTCAGTAAGAGCATTGAAGATGGCTGGGTCTTCCAGCATGACAACGACCCGAAACACACAGCCAGGGCAACTAAGGAGTGGCTCCGTAAGAAGCATCTCAAGGTCCTGGAGTGGCCTAGCCAGTCTCCAGACCTGAACCCAAAAGAAAATCTTTGGAGGGAGCTGAAAGTCCGTATTGCCCAACGACAGCCCCGAAACCTGAAGGATCTGGAGAAGGTCTGTATGGAGGAATGGGCCAAAATCCCTGCTGCAGTGTTTGCAAACCTGGTCAAGAACTACAGGAAACGTATGATCTCTGTAATTGCAAACAAAGGTTTCTGTACCAAATATTAAGTTCTGATGTATCAAATACTTATGTCATGCAATAAAATGCTAATTAATTTCTTAAAAATCATACAATGTGATTTTCTGGATTTTTGTTTTAGATTCCGTCACTCACAGTTGAAGAGTACCTATGATAAAAATTACAGACTTCTACATGCTTTGTAAGTGGGAAAACCTGCAAAATCGGCAGTGTATCAAATACTTGTTCTCCCTACTGTATATGGTTACGTGGGTTAGGAAGTACTGAAGAACCAATTAGGAAGTACTGAAGAACAGTTGTACAAATAAATGTATAGTTATAAAGAATTTTTAAAGATTATTTGCATTTCTAAAACTGTGCATATGTAAATTATTTTACCTTTAAGTTTCAGCATACCAAAACATAAAAAAAACAAAAAAAAAACGTGTGTAAACTTTATACAAATAGAGTGAAACAGTCGAGTTCCAGAAGTAAAACCTCCATTCATTTTCTCCATAGGGAAGTTTCTTTTTAATGTTAACTTATTAACTTTAATGATAAAACCTTAAAGACAGTCTTACTGTGAGCTAAAAATAAAATACAAAAAGAGTCATGCTATTTAATTAATAATTGGCTCATTTAATATTGTACCAATTCATGCCCAGCAGAACATGTGAAATCAGGGAGGTTTATAATACCTGGCGAGTTACCTGTTAGCATTTCCATCTCAATGGAAGGTGCTTGTCTGGTTCACAGGCTAAACCATTCACTAGTGACTATCTTCAGCTGTGAGGAAAGATATAAGTCCCATGCTTTTAAGAGACCTTTAACATGAATCAGGTACTGGTTTATAAGTTGGCCACAGACACCAAGATGCCTGTACTATACTTTACTTAGAAGAAAAGGCGTTTCACACTTTTAGATTTCTCTTTCTGTAGTACATATGCAACCTTTGTTATTGCTAGGAGTCATAATTACCCAGTTTACCCGAAATTAAACCAGTCTTTCCACATAATTATGTTTGTAATATTAGTGTGAGGTCCATTTTTAAGTGTCAGATGTTCAAAAAAGTGTTCGTCTTGACTGACTGCTATTTAGCAAGCCCTAACAAAGCAGTAAAAAACAACAACAGTAATGAGGTTTACAGCTTGTTTCCTGTGTGGAATTGTGGGGGTTGGGACGGGTGGGAGGGAGGGAACACGAGAGACAGACAGGGAGAGGTGTCATATCACTCTCATGAGAGACCTACTGTAATTACACTGGATGTTTTAGGTAAACATTCGAGCGGTGCAGTTTCCATGCTGATTCTGAGGTTTTCCTGCTTTTATTAAAAGACTTTCTTCTGATACACTCTGTGTCAATGAATATTCAAAGCACAATGTCCCTTCCAATGAAACTCAAGATGTTCAATATGATTTATGTTGACGGCATTGCTTATACACTCATGGCAAAGGCAGAACATTACTATCATTTAAATTATTCATAAATATACATTCGGCAATAAAGAGCTTTATAAAACTTATGAAATCTTGCCATGTAAATCATTTACTTTCGGTTCAACTTCTCAGATGCTAGATATTTATATTTTCTGAAGAAAACAACCACCTCCAAGTCTCCATCATATTCTATTCCTTAGGCCTAATCCCTCCTTCATTTTAAGTCTATGGGATTTTTTGTCAGTTTTATTGCTTACCAGGTAAAAAAAACAACAAAAAAAACAAGTCTAATCACAACAATTCGCATGATTTGAAGTATAATTCATGTTCGTAACAGTACAGGCTATGTGCCACAATTTGTTAAAATCCGTAACCTTAAGTATGAGCAATCAAAATAGTAACTCAGGCCTAAGCAATGCCCATTAATGAGTTAATCTTACTCCTGAGTCATGAGAAGGAGGGGGGAAAAAATCATATTATTTAGATGTTATGTAAGTATTTTAATGACAGTTCTCTATTCCCAAACCTTGCCGAGGGGGCTGAACCATCCAAATAGAGCAGGTGTTCTGCATTGACGGGAAACATAGGAATAGGTGGTGTCCGTTTTGTGCTGCTTCTAAGGTGTAGCCGTCTATGTGTCATGCCCCAGATTGGATGGGGGCTGGTGGAGAAGGAGCAATCCAGCGCAACGTCTGTCTCTGGGTCTTGGGAAAGAGCGAATTTGCCCCTGAAATCATGAGGCCTCATGGGTGGAACAACCTCAGTGTTTCTCTTCAGGACCAACCTACCTCCCTTTTTTTGCTCTCTCTCTCTCTCTCTCTCTCTCTCTCTCTCTCTCTCTCTCTCTCTCTCTCTCTCTCTCTCTCTCTCTCTCTCTCTCTCTCTCTCTCTCTCTCTCTCTCTCTCTCTCTCTCTCTCTCTCTCTAACACAGGGCTCACGTTTATAGGGTAAACACTACTTAGAAACTCTCCCTGAGGGATACCGCATTCCATGAATCCCCCTCTTCGAGTACTAGAAAAGGTGATGTGGAACAGTGAGCCGTGTAATTGTATGTTCCAATCCCTTTCTCTCGGAGAACAAAGTTGGACAAAAGGTCATGCCCCCAAACAGGACACTGGGGTGAGTGAGGGGAAATCCCTCTGAAGGGGCTTCCTCTTGCTCACTAGCTTGGAATTGATGAGTTGTGATGGATTTTGAAGGCCAGTGAGTTGTGGGTGCCCTTAAATCCGTAACTGAAAGCAACTTGTGCAACCCTGTTAGTTATTTAAGTAAACAAAACTAATGTCAGATTGGCTATCAAGTCACTTTGACCTGTCACCTGTCAGCACTGTGTCCGATTTAACTTAAAAATCTGTCTAGCGGAAAAAAAGAGTGGCTTCTCTCCTCAGAGTGAAGGCTTAGGTTAAGCCCCTCTGTTTTCTTTCAGCAGTGGCCTCTTATGAAAACTAAGTCAACTTCCAAGGTTCAATTGGAGTTGATGTGCCTTTACAAAATAGGAGGAGAAAACTACCATATCAAGATCTCTCAAATGTTCTGCTAAAGGGACATTTTTATGCAAAAATAGGGGGGAAACTTGTATGACTTACTTTCTTCTGTCAAACAAGACTGCACTGGTTGCTCTTTTCCAGTAATTATAATAAATAAGGACTGAAGATTTAACATTCAATAAGAACTGAAAAGTGGTGCAAAAGTAGTTTATAAAACATGTGCACTATATTCAAAGTCTTTTGAAGTCATATGCTATATTTGCATGATGAACAGACCAGAATTTACAAAGTTATTCACTAATAAACTACCTTTCCAGTAAGCTGGTGACTGCAGCAAATGAACTGAGTCAGTGAGTTGAACTCGAGAACCAGGTCAGTCCGATTTGTGATTGACTCATTCAGACTGCTTGTTAAATAAATCAACTGATTTACTGACATATTCTGACTAACAAGTTTTTTTATGAATCAGACATCGGTACTTCTCTCATGGAGGCTCATGAAATGTCAGTCTGTTCCACACACAGCAATACTGTATGACCTAAGAAAACTAATGCTTGAAAGCCCCCTCATTCACTTCCATTATATAAAATGACTGACCACAATATTCTTCCAAAATCCACTTCTTGTGTTCTAGGCAGATTCTAGAAAGTCATTCAGATGTGAGTAAATGATGACAGAATTTCCATTTCTGGTTGAACTATACCTTGTTGCATTCGCACCAGAGCGAACTACTAGTGTGATGTTTGTGTCACCAGCGAACTGTTGTGAGGAACAACAAATCTGCTGTTTGGGTTATTTCCAAGACTGCAAGACAACAAGAGACAAAAATAGACATGTCTGCTGTCTGCTACTCACGAGACAGGCATATGGCATTACTACACATGCTTACATTGCACATGTTTACATTAACCAGCATATAGTATCCTATAACTAACCTAAATTACAGTGAGGCAAACCCCATCTCAAACCACTGCCCATCACACATGCATTTTACAGTAACAAACTTTCCATTATACGGCCATAATGTAAATCAACAAGATCACCAAAGATCTGTCAAAGTCTCGATAATGCTTGACTGACTCACAAGACAAAGGCACCGTCCACACTACTGCGTTTTCGTTTAGAAAGGGAGAATTAAAACGAATACGATCTCCGTCCACACCAGCGTTTTAGCTGCGTATTAGAATTGATCTTCGTCCACATTAAAAATGACTGAAAACGCGGATCACGTGACCATTCACCAACACTGGGCATGCGCGTGCCGGTGTAAACACAACTTCATTGATAAAATTATCCCACCATGCGCTGGTTCTTCCCGGGTTAACCCAAAACCGACGCTCCATGTACGGTCGATACCGCCGCTGCACACGGGAATTGTCACAGATCGCTCGAATAATAGCTTGCCTCCGGCGTATGTAGGCAGTTATATCATTGTAAAATGCAGAATTTACTTGGACAACAGCTGCTAGCAAAGATATACGCCATGACTGATGACACCCAATCATAAAGCCGAGCGTGAGCCTCTACTACGTCATCGTTTCTAAAGTCCTCCGTTTTGACCCGTCCACACTAAAAACGCCCTCCGGAGATTCAAAACGAAAAACGGGTCGGCAGCGTTTCTAAACTTCTCCGTTTTGGGTCTCCGTTTTTGCCGTTTTAGTGTGGACGGCAGGTGCAAACATAGCAAAAGGTCTCCGTTTTTAAACGAAAACGCAGTAGTGTGGACGGGGCCAAAGACTGACTATCACTCTTAAAAATAAAGGTTCCAAAAGGAGGGTTTCACAGTGATGCCATAGAAGAAACCTTTTTGGTTCCGCAAAGAACCTTTCAGTGAACAGCTCTTAAAGGAACCAATTTTTTTAATTAGTATGAAAAACATAATAATCAAAAGAAGAACCATTTGTGTGAAAGGTTGCATGGACGTTAAAGGTTCTTCATGGACCTTTATTTTTAACCTTTTTGACCTTTCATTTTTAACAATAATAATAATAATGTGTTACATTTATATTTATTTACATACATTGTACTTGTAATTACATGCAGGTATTTTTTAAACTATATCTATAATTACACTGTTGACCCTTCTCTTACACCATAACCCTTAAACCGACCCATACCACCAAACCTGTCTCTAACCATACCCGTATCCCACCTCAATAAATGTGTTTTGCAATACAATATGACCACAATAAGTACATTGTACTTAATATTTGATGACCGTACAAAGTAGTTAAGGACACCTAATATAAAGTGTGAGATAAAGCGCTTTACGTGTGGAAGGGGGGAATCTCCGCAACCACCACCAATGTGCAGCATCCACCTGGATCATGTGCACTAGCTTATTGTTGGAGAGAAGATGGAGTGATAAAGCCAATCGGTATATATGGGGATTAGGAGGCCATGATGATGGACAGAGATCAATTACACTCCTACTCTTTTTCTAAGGATTTTAATAACCACAGAGAGTCAGGGTCTCGGTTTAACGTCTCATCAGAAGGATGGCGCTTTTTGACAGTATAGTATCCCCGTCACTTTACTGGGGCGTTAGGACCCACTCAGACCAGAGGGTGAGCACTGAGCACCTCACTAACACCTTTTCCCAGGAGGTCTCCCATCCAGATAGTGACCAGGCTCAACCCTGCTTAGCTTCAGTGGGCAGCTAGTCTTGGGCTACAGGGTGATAGCTGCTAGCTGCCGGTTTAAGAGTATAGACTGGTATTATTGTGTATAACAAGCATGGATGGTCAATATTTGTTCCACCTAAGCCAAAGGATGTTGTCAGCTACTCAGCACTAGCCAAATTAGCCAAACTAGCCAAATCATTCTCAACAAGACATCTCAAAGTCCCTTAAATATTACAGAACTGTAATCCAATTGAAGTACCTTGAAACATTGTATATGGCATACACAAATCATCAATTAAGATGTTTCTAGTTGTGCCAAGGATCCTATTTGCTAAATGGAGGAGATGAATGTGGGTCAGTGTGTTGAGTATGTAAACCACATAGCTCAGCTGGAATTCAGGGTGATTTGTGGCGAGCCTCAGCGCCACTCGGCAGATTACACTGCATGTTAACAGAACAAATCTGAAATGTAGTCTTGTGCTTTATTTCACCCACACACTCTTGTTTACTCGCCATTTTATATTTCGGCGCTTGTGATGTCCCACAGTTTTCAACAAAGATGTGACCTGCAATTGAACTTTAAAGGTTGATGTGAACAGATTGTGAATGCATAAAAGCGCACGTAATTGTGGGCCCGCTGGAAAGCCTGAGACACAAAACAAATATGCCTGCTGTCAAGAGTGATGCAGGAGGGTTATTATCTAGTTCTCAACAGAACATTTTGGGTGGAGAAGACAGTGAAGACAATTGTTGTTTATCGTTGGAGCACCAGCACCGACTCGTCAAGCAACAGTTGAGATGAAACGATAAGAAACGAGGGACATGAAAAAAATAATCAAATGAACGTGCATAGAAGATCTTTGGTCTGATGAGGACTGAACCGTCATCCCATTTCATTGTTGGCAATATTGTTCTTGCTTGGGTTTGACACTAGTATTTACAGATGAAAGGGCTATAGGTAAAAAATAATATTTCATATTTACAGCTGATTTTGAATGGTATGGGAACAAATGAAAGTGTACAGCAAAATAATGATAAGAAACTTTCAATTGGGAGGTCCTCATGGGCTGCATGAAACATAGGCCTATATGAACAGGTTCACTTTGGTGAATCATAAACATACAGCATGACCAGTGCACCTCTATAGAGAATCAAAAACATATGCGGAGTGGACTGTCCAATTCATGAACAACTGACTCTTATGAATCAATTATTTTCAGTGTATCGAAACCAAACAGCGTGTGTGGTCCAATTCATCATCATCATAAAAAAAAAAGACTCTTATGAACTCATTCTTTTTAGTGATTCATGATTATAATTTAGGCTAGTTCCAAACCAAATTACTTTTTGAGGCTATTCTTTAAATGAATAGTTCAAAAAGAAGAGTTACTGGTTTGATTTAGTCTAAAAAACACTGCTGACTATATTTTACAGAGTCAGCAGAGAGAGGATTCTTTCATATGTAAACAAACTCGACATTACAAATGAAATATACTCAAATGAACTTGAAATCAAATCAAAACATGGCCAATTAGAATCGAAACATTGTGACTCAGAATCCAACCGAAACAGGAAATTTGTATCGATATCCAGTCAGATAAAACGTACTCATCAAATAAAGAGGTTGATCAAAGGCCAATGTAACTCTGTAGTGAAAAACACAGTGCAACTAGGGGCATTCATAAAACATGTCCATCTTTAATGCTTAGACTTGATTCTGCATTTCAAAAATAACATTTCATCGAAGCCATGGATTGGAGTCAGCCTATTAGCATCGGTTTAATCTTGCTGATGATAGCTGTCTTGCCTTGTATTTATGGGACCTTATCTGTGGATGTATTATCTGAAGAACAGATGGTGTGTGTGGGGAGGGGGGTCACAGCAAATGGGAAGGAAATGTCGTAATTGGCTATGCTTCAGCAGAGTGGACAGAATATACCTGCTCAAGTTGACTGTGGGCAAAGGCTAAATGAGATTAGTGTGTGCCATGTGGTATCTGTAAAGAAAGGGGACCCAATATACTTGAATGCTTTAGCCTTTAAATGAACCCTAAAGCTTACATTCATATTATCTTATATAACATATTATTATAAATATATACACTGTATATTCACACAAAATAACACCATGAGATTTTGTTGTGTCCATATGGACGACCAAAGGCTCTCCCTGTTCACAAATATGTGACCCACATTCATAATGTCCTGAACATTGTGCTCTTTAGAAGAACCTGGAACTAGCAGCAGCATATTTTAGAAAGAGGAATTCCCAGGGACATCATTTGCCCAGTATTTACCCAGTATTTAGTTGCTAAGCAGCATAAAGGGAACAAGAATTTCCAAATAACATTTTGTTATTCTCATTACTATGTATTACTCGTCTACTCTAAATTGTATATAGTTAAAATATGTTATGCATAATACTTGGGGTTAGTGATCTGAATGAACACCTAACTATTTTAGTATAATTTAAATATTTTAGTAAAATTGTTACATTTTTAATTAGATTTCTTTTTTCATTTTTATTTTAGTCCGTTTTAGTAATTTTGTTGTGTGTTACTAGCCTGGCTAACGTCAGAACAAGTCTCATTTGACACTTGGTCTGGGAACCACGTGTTCGTATTTGAGGCGTGGTTTACGAATGCCCAGAGCCGTTTATTGGGCGCTATGAATGTCTATCAAATGCGCCTGTATGTAGCTCATAGCCAATCGCTTCAATTATACCAGATGACGCATGTAGAGTGACAGAAATTTGACGAGGAAAAAGACGATGGGTCAAAGATTTATTTGTACACGATGGCGTTTAGCGAATATTACCGTTTGCGCAAGATAAACATGAGGGTAGAAGGTAACGTCGAGTCTGATGCCATGTTGGATCCATAGATATAAACAAACTGCTTCGGTGTCGTCATCGTCTTGCTGCTCCCTCCCCGTTCTGTGATTGGTTCCCTTTTTCAGGGGAAAATTTGGTCCATGGTGTCCAGACTGCCTAGCAGCGTGAATAAAATCGCGCTGCGAGCAAGGCAGTATGGGGAAACCCAGGCTAGTGTGTTACAAGCTTTTGTCATTATCATTATTATTTTTGATGCCTATATAGTTTTTATTAAGTTTTAACTTATTGGGACCTATTTTAACGATCTGAAACGCAAGTGTCAAAGCGCAAAGCGCAAGTAACTTTGTGGGCGGGTCTTGGCGCTGTTGCTAGTTTCCCGGCGGGATAAATGACTCTTGCGCCAGGCGCAAATCTAAAATGGGTTGGTCTGAAGCAGCTTCATTATTCATAGGTGTGGTTTGGGCGTAACGTGAAATAAACCAATCAGAGCGTCATCTCACATTCCCTTTAAGAGCAGACGCGTTTGTTCTAAAGCCGATTCCTATTATAACGGCGGATTTGCCAGGCGCGCGCCAGGAGCGGTTCACAGCTGAGGAGACCGACGCTCTCGTCAGGGAGGTTGGGGATGGAGAAACCCACCCAAATTAACAAAAAAAAGGCGTATGATAATTTGGGTAAATGTGTAAGCTAGATGTATGCTTTTATAATAAATTGTCTATCTATCTATCTATCTATCTATCTATCTATCTATCTATCTATCTATCGTAATAATGTATGATTTGCAAAAATGAAAACTGCTGCTTCTGTGTAGATGAGAGAATCAAAGTGTATGCGCGTTGTGCACACGCTACATTGATTATGGCCAAGCATGCGCCCTTAAAATAGCATATGAATAACATGCGCAACGCGCCACTGACTTTAAACTATTTTTTCCTGGTTAGTAGCGCTATTGTTTTCTAAACCTGCAAAATAGCATGAAGGAACGTTTGCGCCGTAACACGCCTCCTTTTTTGCGCTGAACCGCCCAATGAGCGCAAGTTCATTCCCAAGTTTAACGACGTGCTTCTGTGGAGGAAAAAACGCGCTTTGCGCGGGTGCAAAATATGAATGATACATGCGTCGGTGTACAAAGTCAATTGCGCTGGGTGCAAGATAGGGCCCAATGTGTTTTAGTTGTTTTAGTTCAACGTTTACACTTTTTATCCATTTTGGCCATTCAGTTAGCCTACATGACAATGGTGTTTTGGCAGCCTACAAATGCAAGCTTTTGTAATCGGGTTTCAAATCCCAAGTTTTTGAAAACGACACCATTATCGCCTCCATGTAAACAACAAAAACTTGAATTTGTGAAAACGGTGACGTCATGCGTATGCGGAATTCGTGTTCAGTCTATAGGCACGTAATGTTTCTTCACACAGTGACATATCTAGAAACTCTGAGTGGGCTCTTTTAATTAGGGCCAGTACAAAACCCCAGAAACCTAGCAACAAGCTAAAAAACACCTTAACAGAACACCTTAACAACACCCTGGCAGCCACCCGCAACTCTCCAGAATCACGACTGCAGGTTCTGAACTTTAAGTACCAATGTAATTTCATCATATTTCCACAGACTTCTTGTGCAGCACAATCTCTAAGGACAGGAACTGAAAGTGTTCAGTTTCCATGTGAAAACAAAAAGCAATCTAAGCAGTATTGAGTAAACAAGTGACACAACTAGCACTGCACATCTATATGAGATAGCAGCAGTTTCAGAGCTCAATAGTTTCAAACATCATTATAACCATACAACGGTTTGCTTGTTCATCCAACACATTCAGCCTGAGTAGGTTTGTGTTTAGACACGACAAAACATTGCACAGCTACGATCCTGAGTATCTAATGGCAGTACAAATCACCCTCATGGGTAATAAAATGTGAGGCCTATAGGCAGGGCCTCTGCTTTTCATGACTCAAATGGTTGATCATTGAGTTGTCAGTCCTGTTCTACTATCTGTCTGGGTCTGCTTCAGAGGGACGCGCTCCTTCCGTAGGGGCTGCTGTCTCACTGGTAATTGTAAGTGGGTGTGTTTGGGGTTGTGCTGTAATTTGCATGGTGCCTGCTGTCTGGGTGAGGCTCTGACTGAACTGACTGAACCGAGACCCGGGGATGTTGGTCTCATGCACGGGTCCTGTAATTGCTGGTTTGCTAGAAGTGGACCAAGATGGGATGTGTCTTTAGGTAGACAGGAGGTTGTGATGAACTGGAGGATCTCCTCCACTTATTTTACACATGGCAATAGCACAGTTAGCTATGGAAGCTTGTTTCCGCCACAGAATAAAAAATAAAAAAGGTAATTTCTCTCACAATTCTGTCTTTTTCCTCACAATTGTGATATAAAGTCGCAATTGTGGGTTTAAAAGTCAGAATTGTATCACATAAAGTCGTAATCGTGTGTTATAAAGTCAGAATTGTGTGACAAAGTCACAATTGGGTGTTAAAAAGTCAGATTTGTGAGATAAAAACTCGCAAATGCGAGAAATAAATGTGCAATTCTGACTCAGAATTGCATGTTTATATCTCGCA
Organism: Scardinius erythrophthalmus; assembly: GCF_964197995.2. Classification (NCBI taxonomy): domain Eukaryota; kingdom Metazoa; phylum Chordata; class Actinopteri; order Cypriniformes; family Leuciscidae; genus Scardinius; species Scardinius erythrophthalmus. Next base: position 17,835,235 of record NC_138244.1, read on the forward strand.
ATACTGACTTTATGACATGCAATTGGGAGATATAAAGTCAGAATTGTGAGATGTAAACTGATGTAAAAATGTCAATCTTTTTTTCCTTAGAATCGGACTTTATAACACGCAATTGCGACTTTATTTCACACAATTCTGATAAATAGTCAGAATTGCAAAATGTAAACGCGCAATTGTGAGAAAAAAAGTTGCAATTATCTTTTAAAATGTTTTTTTTCTTTGGCGGAAACAAGCTTCCATAGTTAGCTAATTTTCAATTATCTCAAAGATAAAATAGTAGCACTAAAATGAATACTACATTTTTTTGTGATATATAAATCTAAATAAAAGTAAAAAAAAATAATGACTGTTGTCATGAAACAGATTGCGACCTATTATGCCTTTTACAAATTCTTGATTTTGTGGTCAACTAGTACTTGTTTTCACATATTTAACAACCTTACACACTATATAAAGTTGAAAAGCATAATAGGTCTTCTTTAAATAGAATTAAACCGTAAAATAATATCCAGTATGTACGGTAAAAAGCTGGTGACAACAGCAAGATGGAGCACAGGGTCATACACACACAAAGAAAACACCATCAGGTAACATATCAAATAAAGTCAAATAAAAAAATATCTAGGTGAGTTGTTTGTGACTGGATAGGTTTGTCTGTATGCAGTACACACAGGGGAGCTCGGTCAGGTTTGTCTCTATGCATCAACACCCTCATCTCCCCACAGGCTACAGCACTGAACCCAGCAATTGAAAGATCCACCTCCCTCCTCTGTCTGTCTCTTTCTCCCTCCTCCTCTCTGTCTGCTATCCCCTTTCATGGGGCCGGGCCAAGATCCCACTGCACCCGAGCGTTAAACTCCAGCAGAAGCTGGTCAAAGCCGATCGCATCCGTTTTACTTTGCTTTTAATCACATTGTTATATTAAGCTAATGAATGATATCAGCGGTTGCTCTAATAATGTAACCAGATACTGTACACATTATGCATCACTGCAACTGCAGGGCATGTTACTAAGTCATTGCAAACTGCGTGTGGCATGATGGTTAAATAGTTTCCTGAAAACAACAGGTGTGGATGTGAATCATGCAAATACAGTATGTTTACAAAGATCAAGAGCAATGACAAAATAGGCTTACAAAATCATACGTTTTGACATACGTTTGTGGATTTAAATGTTGGCTTTCACCTGAGGAGACGCATGAAGAAAGAATGGAAGAACGGAATACTTACCTGTGTGAATTTGAAAATAAATATTATAACTCTGGTCGATATGATAAACCAAATGGCCGTTATTAAAATGTCACACTATTTTGTCTAAATACATTTAAACTAAAACACTAAAATAAAATAATTTTACATGCTACAAGTCAATGCATGCTTGCAACATTATAATGTACAGTATGAAAAATGTGTGATTTGATAAAGATTACATTTAACAGTGATATCAACTTTAAGTGAGTGTAACAGCAAAGGTCATCTAAATGTAAAAATATATGAAATGAGCATGAAAATACTGATAAATATATATATATATAAATGCCTTTAGAAGTGCTGAATGAAAAATGTTACAGTACTGTGATGGAGCTTTAGCTTTAACATTATGCCTGTAACATGTAGATCCAGTGTGTTATGTATCAAAAAGTTGAAGATGACACTACACTGCTATTACGTTTTGTGCCAATTCTAAGAGTTCAACATATTTAGTCAATACAATTGACGGTTTACTATTGTAGCCTACTGCATTATAGCCTGCAATCATTCTGATTGCATGAACTATTACAGTTTCAGTTTTCTGCCTGACAGGTTTCATTACTAAACTAACTTAAGTTTAAGCAACTTTAATTTAAAATTGCATTTCCAAATGCATGTGATCTGGAGAGATTACTGTTAAGTAGGCTAATACTCTTGAAATTAGAAAATTAGCATAACCGCTTCCTGTTGAGCCCTCCGGTGTAATCAATACACCACGTATGATGTTTGTGCACACGTTCCCACATCCGACCTAGACAGTCATCTGGTGCATGATAGATATCTGTTTTATAACGATGTTTGTTTGGAGTGTGAATGCGAAGCTGCCTAGCATCGCGTGTCTAGCAGAGCAGTCTAGCACAATTTGGTGACGCAAGGGAGCTATTAATATCACAGGAACGGAATGTACTCACTTCTGCAGCGGGTCACTTGAGGACAAACAGTGAACAGCAGGCTATTTCTTGAGCGCTGCACTTTTGGTAAGGCTGCGAGAAAAAAGATATTTAAGTTTTATCGCTGGAATAACACACGTTTTGTCGTGTGAGAGAGCGCACTGGGTTTGGGGAAAAAGAGTTGAAGGCTACGCAGCCTCTGAGCCTCGCCCACTTTTGAACCCGTTGACTCGCTGCACTCCGATGAAAACAACCATACAAAGAATGTGCACTCAACGGGGGAGGGTTTTGTTTTCGGTCTGAGGGGTAGGATACATCTTATTGTAGCTACCATTATGATACATGAACTGAAGTATTCATAGATGGTGCATTAAAAATCTATTTTAATAGTAGCTATAAATCATTTTTAAAATGCCTCTGAAATTAAAGTGATAATTCAGCACAAAATGAAAATCATTTACTCTTGCTCTTGTGCCAAACATGACATTTCCCCCCCCTTCTGATGTATGTTATTCTTAATAAATTGAAAATTAAAGGGGTACTGAAGCAGTTCTGCTCCAAATTATCCCAAAACACCATAAAACTGTCATATAAGTTGTCCATTGGTGTTTGTAAGAGTGATGAGATGACTTATTCATAAATGTAAACCTATCGTTTTTGAGTCAGTTTTTTTTCCAATGAATCGGTTGGTTCAGTTCACAAAATCAGTGAATTGCTGCATCCCCATTCGCCTATACACTACTACAGCATAAAGCTTGTCTCTTTTTGTGAAGGAAGTATATATTTTTGAGAGCGGCCCTCAACTCAATCTGCTTGCAATCACATCATTCTCTATAGGGCACAGCTTATTAGTCCCTACTGTATCCGTAGCCAATGAGCTCGCTGCTCAACCTTCAAATAGCCTACTTGGCCAGCATTTGCTGTTGCAGTTTGCTTTCATTAACCCTCCACCTTCCCCAGCTCCACCTGGATAGATCTGCTACAGGTAATTAATGTACGCTATTTTGTACAGCAGCAGCAGCAGCATATCTTACTTGCTCACAGCAGCGTGTCGGCAGTAGCAAGTCTCGTGTTTGCTCTGCAGCAGCAGCAGGTTAGAAGATCAATTCCGCCATTAGTCAAGACCAAACATATCAAAATGGTCATATCCATTACCATGCCAAACACTTAGAGAGCTGTCATGACAGAAATGCATTTTATAGATCTCATTGTGAATGACTCATCCATATGTTTTATGTTTACATTGTAATTTTTCATCAAAATATTTGTAGACTTTCTCTCTGGTGGCGTATGCTGGACCCAATCATTCCATCCGCATAAACTCCGCCCCTTTCTTACAATTGACTATAAGCTTGCGTTCATCTGACTCCATCCAATCAACAACCAGTGGATTGAACAAAGTCCCCACCCCACATTTTTTTATTTCTATAATCCATTTCAAAGGTGTTCGCTACTTCCAATGCATCGTGTCTTATTGTATCTGACCCATTTTAGTTATAATTTTTGGTAACACTTTATTTCGATAGTCCACTTTAGACATTCTACTAACTATAAGTAACTTTGGAATTACATGTCAGCCCACTGTCATTAGAGTATTAGTAGACTGTCTGCTTAATATCTGCTAACTCTTTATTTTGATGGTTCCTCAACATATATTCTACTGACTAGTAACTTGGTAACTACAAGTCAACTTATTCTACTAACCCGATCCCTAACACCTAACCCTAACCTAACAGTCTACTGACAGTCTACTACAGTATAATACTCTGAGAGTTAGTTGACATGTAATTGCAAAGTTATTGATAGTTAGTAGAATGTCTAAAGTGGACTATCGAAATAAAGTGGAACCTAATTTGAATTGCCAGTATATTTTAGGCAGAATTTCAAAGCTTTAGGCTATACATTTTCTGAGTAAATAAACAAACCAAAAAAGTGTTACAGTCATCTCTGCTTATTCCCTAACTCTCAGAGATCTTGTTTAAGATAATTCACATTTTTGCCTGTGATTTATCCACACTATGTTGTGCAACTCAATAACAGTGGTTCTGTGTACAGTGCTCGACTGTTTATGTTTCCAAAGTCCAATTTTGAATGCAAAGAGCATGTGTCAGATGTGACTAATGAATTCTATTCAAGGCGATAACAAATACATTACAACCTCAGCATGTGAGAACATGCAATAATACATATACCTCCTGCACGCAATAAAAATATGCCATAAAATCCATACATTACTCAACAAGGGTGAGGTCAGCAGATAAACGGTGTGATTTAAGCCAATGTACTGGATTTGCTTTTTTATTGAAAAATGCGTTCTTGTATGTGGGTATATCTCGTGTTAGCTATAATTACATCCACATTTCACATGGATACCTATAGACTGTATATCACAGTCCTTTGGAGTCATTGTTGAGCACCAAAAGAACAAGCCACAAAAATCACAGGCACTGGAAAATTACATTCATGCGCTGCCAGCTGCAATTCTCATTTTGGTTTAATAAGATTTCCTTACAAAAATCAAGTTTGAAAGCAGAAATGCACACTCACTACACTGGCTTCAAGTAATATAATTAAAAATATAGATGTTTACTATGCAGACCTATAGAGTTAAAGTTTCCATAAAGAGTCAGTGGTCATTTTATGTTTGTGTTTAGCCTTGTTTTTATTGTGGTCGGTTTGACTGCCCTGAGAACATTTCCTTCAAGCACAAATCCCCAGAGAAAAAAAATATCAATAAAAACAATCCAAATTGAATATTGAATGAGGACAGTATTAAATAAATACTGATCTAAATCGTATGTGTTCAAAATACCATTCAATGGTTTTGACAATGATCTTGGTGTTTTTCAGTTTGGCAGTTGACTTCAAATCCAGCCTGTGACCTCTTTGTGTTTCAGAAGGATTTGTTCTCATGAGAGCTTTGTTAATCTGTTCTCTTATTAGCTGCTAGAGGGCATGGCCTGTTTGGCTCTTCATATGTTCACCCTATTGACATCTGCTGTGAGGTGTGGATGTTGGAATATTGATGTTCTGTCAATTTCCATAGTTTATCCTGAATGAAAAAGTTGGGGTGGGATGGATGTTATATGTGATTATTGATTGTGCCCCAATAGAGTGCAACAGTAGGGTATCGGAAGTAAGAAAAAAGCCCATTCATTCAATAGATTTTAACCATTAGAATTAGTCAATAGAAGTGTCAATTTGGTTTGTGTCACAAATAAGTGTCACAAGCCACAAATTAATGCATTTTTTTCTTTTAAAATGAATTGTGGTTAGTAGCCAAATTCTGTGCAAAAAAATTACACTCCTGTAATGAAGTAGATCTATCTATCTATCTATCTATCTATCTATCTATCTATCTATCTATCTATCTATCTATCTATCTATCTATCTATCTATCTATCTATCTATCTATCTATCTATCTATCTATCTATCTATCTATCTATCTATCTATCTATCTATCTATCTATCTATCTATCTATATGCAGTGTATGTACTTTAATTATATGTCTTTTTAAAGGCTAAATAAAAATATATAAGTAGTTTAACACTGTTGTAGGGGGACATTTGTTTAATTCATTTGTCTGTTCAATTATTGGATTAACACTTAAACGCATACCTCGGGTCTTTAGTGACCCAGGACGTCATTCGCTACCCTCCTCCTCATTCATTTTTTAAAGTTAGACATTAACCTTCTAAATATTCCTCAATCTATTCATTATAAATGATAAACAATCATTTTTTTTAATAAAATGCCTGTTTTCCCATTCATTTTTTCTGCAAATTGTGTGAGTATATATTTTTTCTGCACAACAATAATTGAATCTTTGATGACTGAATAAGTGCAATTCACCTTTATTCCACAAGGTGGCAATATCTGTTACACAATGATGACGTGATGTTTCACTCATAATTACCACAGGTAGAAAACAAAAGAATAGGAAGTATCATCAGCAAAACTTGAAATGGCTCAGCGATATTCTGCAGAACAAGTACTGAATGCAATCTACTATTAGTGTCACTGTCACTTGATGGTGGATCTGGTGAAGAAGCTGTCAGCGATAGAGAGAGATCCATCTTCTGTAGAGATCCATCAGTGTTAGATATAGATCCGGGTCGCTAAAGACCTGAATATGTAATAATGATTAGCGAAACATTTCGGCATGTAATGGTTAAAAGTTAATTAACTCAAAGAATAATTACACCTTGCACCTTTTACTCGACTTGAAATCACTATGAAGAAAATGAATGGGGAAAATTCTGTAACAAAGGCTGCTAAAAAAAGTGGGTGGTCACTGTGGAACTCCATTATGGAAAAAGTATTTTAATGAAAGCCAAAGGTCTTTTGCTAAAGAACAGGAACAACAATGTTGAAAGTTCTACCTTGAGTACAATACATGTGCCCTAAGGCCATGTCATTGTGTGATGTAGGTTACATGAGCATAGTGCACATAGTGTGCATGTAGATTACATATTACTGCTGAGTTTGAATAGGGGTAGGCAAAGGCCCTCTACACATGCCATCATCAAGGCATGCTAATGCAGAGCCTGGGGTCAAACTGTGCGGGTGAATGGAGAGAGGGCAAGAGAGACATATATGAGGGTTTCCTCCATCAGGCATGTCCCACCAGCCCACTGACTGATGCCTCATGAATAGAGCTGCTCCTCACTGGCATCTACAGTAGCCAAATAAAATCAATCTACGCTTCACTTAGCCTGTCACTGACTTTTGCTAATGAACATAACTACATTGGTTATTGAATTTGAACAATCAAAATGTTAGCATTGAAAGCACAGCAGATTTCATTCTTATGCCAATGTATTTCCTGTTGGAACAGGAAGCTGGAGCCATATTAATGACTTTCTTTAAAAAAATACAGTTGTAATCAAAATGACTCAACCTCCATTGCAAATTTGGTTTATTGGCAAAATGTACAGACTTCCAGCTGTTTGCAATGAACAGGTTAACCAAATTAATTGAAATAGCTCAACACAACAAATGTTTCAAGTGGTTTTCCCAAATTCAACTAAAAAATCAGATCCGGTTCTCTGAACTGTGGCACAAACTAACATGGTGCCACCCATCGCGCATACAGCTCAACTAATGCGATAGTTATAAAGGTGTTTAAACAACAAAACACATCCACTTGCACATATTTGACAATCGGAATGTCAGATATTTCATGCTATGGCCTACGGCTCAACATCGACAAGACAGAGTACATGGAAAGGTGTATCCCCCCCCCATATATTTACATATATAAGTTCTATATATGTGCTTTGATGAGTGAGAAAACAAGCTGCTGCATCGGCAGATATGCATATAGCTGCACAATGATGACATACTGTAAACAGGAAGGGATATAACCAAAACCCCCCCAAAACAAGTAGATCTATCGCCAAGACATATGTACTTTTTTTTTTTTTTTTTTTAATGGGACCGCATGTGTGCCTTGGCTACCTTGCTGACTGGATCAGGACTAGAAATGCATGCTATGTGTTCTCTATGTGTCTTCTTAAGCAGCAATATATAATGTTGCAAGCTGATAGATATAGGAACCCAGCAACCACCTGAGCAATTATCATCAATTAAACCACTTGATAATAATTACATAACCCTATACTCTTATTTGATAAATGAAAAGCCATCAGAAGCGATAATGAATGACAGGAGCGTACTCTGGCGTGGTGTGAACATGTTAAGCATAGCTAATGAACTTTTTTTCTTTTCTCTGTTGCATACACACAACTACATAACACTCAGTTTATGCTTAGTAAATACTCGCCAGACTATAAACATGAAACTAGTTTAACTGTATTGATTCTTCTTTTAGCGTGACTCAAACACAACAAGCATTTTAATCAACCGTTGAATATATGGTGAATGCCATTTGAAGTATAATGCTTCATTTTAACTGTTTTCATATCCACACTCTAAAAAATGCTGGGTTATTTTAACCCAATGTTGGGTCAAATATGGAATAACCCAACGTTGGGTTAAAAAATGCAATTTAAAAATGGACAAATTACATTTTGGACAAAATCAAAAATGGACAAAAATGCAAGTTAAAAATGGACAAATTGCATTGGTTACATTAAAAATGTAACCCAACAGCTGCGTTTGTCCATTTTTAAATTGCATTTTTTAACCCTACGTTGGGTTAGTCCATATTCGCATCAAAGCCGTTGATTAAACAGCAACCAATCAGCTTGTGCTATGTAGATAACTACATGATTGCTACTGATAAATTAAAGACCTATCAGCCTGCACCATTCAGAATTTCATGCCAGAACTATGTAGATCATCATTCATTCATTCAGTGCTGTTGTGGTAGCGATGTGTCCGTGACAAGCAATGATGCGTCACCATGGAAACAATAAAGTGACACGTTCTAAATAACAGTCGCCTTGATAAACTTATGCTGGGGGGTCAGCCAGAATATTTTTAACTAAAATTAGTGGGGCTCAGTGATGCTCTGTGGCTGCTTTGCATCCTCTGGCACTGGAGACCTGCAGCGTGTGGAAGGCAAGAATGATTTATTCAAGTATCAGGAAATCCTAGGAGAAAACGTCATACCTTCAGTGAGAAAGCTGAAGCTTGGGCGTCGTTGGACCTTTCAACAGGACAATGATCCCAAGCATACCTCAAATTCCACCAAGGCTTGGTTGTAGAAGAAGTCCTGGAAGATTCTACAGTGGCCATCATAGTCACCTGACTTGAACTTCAGGTGGAATTTGAAGAAGGCGGTTGCAGCACACAAACCAAAGAATATTTCTGAACTGGAGGCCATTGCTCAAGAAGAATGGGCTAAGATTCCTCAGAAATACTGCCAGAAGCTGGTGTCTGGTTATACATCTTGTTTGCAGCAGGTCATAACAGCAAAAGGGTTTTCTACTAAGTACTGAAGATGCTTGCCATGAAGGGGTTGAGTAATTTTGAGACTGCAGAAGTCATTAAAAGTTGCATTTTCAGTTGAATTTGGGGAAACCACTTGAAACATTTGTTGTTTTGAGCTATTTCATTTTTTGTTTGATTTGTTCATTTCACCAACAGCTGAAAGTCTGTAAATTTTGCCCATAAACCTGATTTGCAATGGGGGTTGAATACCCTTTCAAAGCTATTAACTCTTTCCCCACCATTGATGGGTTTTTCCGGCAATCCGTGCTTTCACTGTTATATGTTATATGAAATAGTACAGCATCTCCGGATTCAAAAACAAGTGAAGAAGAAGATCTGCATAACCATAAGGAGCAGGTAGAAGTTGTTTATGCATAAGTAAGCTAACGTGATCATCAAACATTCAACAGCATATAAATCTAAACTGCCTAACGTTACCAAATGAAATATCGAACCCAGGAAGAGGTATAGGACTGCAATGTACTGATCATTGTTCTGAATCTGATTTAGACGATGATTTTGACAAAAACGCAACATTCAAGTATTGAAAAAAAAAATGAAAATGCTGCATCTGAAATCGCATACTTCCCTAAAGTATAGTAGGTGAAAAACAGTAGGTCACAAAAAAGTGTGTCTGAATTCACAGTACTTAAAAAAAAAAAGTAGGCAAAAAGTACCTGGGTGACCTACTTCTTCCGGTGAGATTCTGAAGTGTGCATATGGACACATGAGGCCACGGGAGCGGATTAATGAATGGCAGTGAAGTGACCCAACTGATACTAGTAGGTCACGTGATAATGACAACATGATGAATTTAGTACATCCGATTTACATTCACACACATTCATATACATAGAACGTACTTTTTTAGTAATCACTTGCACAATGTTCTACTTGCTACTCATTTAGGGGCCGGACTTTCTAATTCTAGAGAGCATTTGATTGGACAAAAATCTGTGTGGTGCAGGATAAGTCATCAACATTTTTGGTCTGTTTTTCCAGACGACAGACAATATATTTCAAATACACATTTATGTGAGTATAGCACAAGGAATAAGGCAATTTTGATTTCATGGAGTCATTAAAGCTACACTGTGTAGGATTTTCTCCCATCTAGCGTTGAAATTGTTTATGACTACCAACTGAATATTACTTTCTAGCCCCTCCCATTCCGAGGGCGTTTTAACTCCTACGATGGCCGTATTATTTCAAATCTGCCGGCAGTCGCGAGTAATCTCCCCCTCGCATTCGTCACGGTGTCACTGAGTGTTAAAATGCGAAAGGCGAAGCTTGAATTTCCAGGTATGTCCCTCTTTGGCTAATGTATTTTCAAGATGGAGGCGCAACATGGCTGCCGCCATTCGAGCGACTCGCTCGTATGTATTCTAAATGGCAGATTCTACACTTACGAGAATACATGATTAGTTGGTAGAAGTAATTACACATTAATGAGCACATATCATTTTCAAAGAACAAAGTGTTTTTTGCTAAGAATCAACTTAAAAAATTACACAGTGTAGCTTTAAAGTGACTTAATTGTTACAACTTGAACTGTAAATGACAATTCGCTACTTTATTGTTGAGACAGACAAAATAACTTTGTGGCATGTGTAACCTAAATATCCAGCTGGACCAAAGCCAAGTTTTGGACACTGATTGAATAAACTGCAGTTTGGACTTGTGTTTGTCTCTCAGAAGCATTAAATCCTTAACTTATGCTCACATAAATCAGAGACACTTATGAATTTTTAATTTTAGGTCAACTTTCCCTTTAACATCTATGATACATCTCTTTGTTCTCAGTTTATCTAGAAGCTGCTTAATATTTTGGACAAGCTGTCCGTGCGTAATGTTTTATATTGTGCTTTAGTCTCCTTGAACAGACAAAACAATAGCGCAGCATCTGGTTGAAGCTCAGCTCTTGTACCTTTTTGTTGGATGTTTGTTCTGGAGTGTTTGGGACAGTGCAGAACAGCGTGATCCACAGTAGTCATTGAGGTCAGAAATCATGCCAAGGACAAGGGAGGAAATTTCACCATGTGAAATGATTGACCAGTCAGTATATTATGCAAGAGCACTGTTGATGTTATCCGGGAAGTTCATGCAGGTTGTTATTCTCACGATCGGGTTTGTTTTGTAGGTATAAGCACATTTGTTATATGTCGTGTGCTGCTGAAGTCTGCAGAGGGGTGTCGTTGAAGTTGTCTTTGGGTGCTGATCTGAGACCAGATCTGTGGTTTGTCTTTTGATGGTTAAAATCAGAATTGGTCTGAGACAAAGCTGGTCCAAGATCACATGCATGATGGGAAATTATATGTTTCCCAACTCTAGATCAAAAGTACAAAGCTTAACCACAAGTAGTAAACAGCCTCTGAGTTTCACATGTGCCAGAGCTGCTGAATTGACATTTAAATGCTACAGTAAGGTCAATGTAAAAACACACAAAAACATGACCGAGAGAAAGAGCAAAAAGAGAAAAAGAAACGGCCACACAAAATCCTCTGCAGCAATCAAGCCCTGGTTATCAGAGTCAGGCCGTGATGAGAGTGCAGGTCATTTCTAATTTATGGCTTCCACAGAAAGGAGACAAACTGAACTGTATTATGTGACCTTCAGTCCTTTGAGGTGTGTTTGCCAATCAGACTCTCAGATCACGATGACACGTTGTTAGGAAGCGTGCAGTCAAGTGGTGATTATGATAGACACTGTAAGAGCTGCCACATTATAGTCCTTCTTTGCTTGTTTAGTGAGGGAAAGGAATCACATGCACAACCCACATGAGTCATGACTGGAAAGTATCAGTTTCCACCTATAATGACTGCGTAAAACGTATCAACTTGCTTAGGTAAAGCTGACAGGGCTTTGAGGGAGTTTTATCTATCTATCTATCTATCTATCTATCTATCTATCTATCTATCTATCTATCTATCTATCTATCTATCTATCTATCTATCTATCTATCTATCTATCTATCTATCTATCTATCTATCTATCTATCTATCTATCTATCTATCTATCTGTCTATCTGTCTATCTGTCTGTCTGTCCTAACCACTTTTTCTTTTTTCCTATATTGACAAAGGCAGAAAGAGCCTCATTAAGTCAAGTTCTATATAAACAATAAAAAGGTTATATTAAATTTTCCATGTGCCATACAAGGAAACTAATCTAAAAAGTCTAATCAGCCCATGTGGCTATATGGGCCTTGTGTTCTAGGACAGCATGGCCTTGAATGGGCAGTTCCACCTGTTCGTACGGTCAGGCTGTCCTCACAAACTGTTTGTAAGTCCAATGGGATTACATCTCAAAAGCCAGAGAGGACAAGTGTAACAATCTTCAGTAGCCTAATGATGCAGAGCCCCAGGGGAATACAATATTTCTTGATAGTATAGAAGGATGGCTGAGTCATCTCACTCACATGGTGAAATTGAGGATGTGATTCAACACTCCTGAAACGTTTTATTGATTAATGAGAGAAGAACACAAATATTCAATGTGTGGAACATTGAGTTTCATTTAAATTTTCTCACTGGCATCAAAAATGCATTTGGTGTCAAATTGTATGGTGAGGTGCACATATACATCCTGTGGTGTGTTCTTGGAGAATCTTACACTTATTATTGAATCACAGACATGTTAATTTAAATGCATTCTAATATGAAATGCTCATTTAGGTGCAGAATATCATTTACAGAATATTATATAAAGAGCAAAAATAATTCTGTAAAATATATCAAATTAATATAAAATAATAACACAAAATAGAATTAATTACAATTATGAATACATATTTTTATATCATTTATCTTTTTAGGGGTCATTTTCTTCCATTTGAGACCTGAGGCAGCCATCTTGTGAAATTTGAACTGCCGTCTTGTCGTTATCCTGTGATTTGCTTTAGAAACACTGCATGAAAACAGCCAGTTCTTGTGGTGGTGAAAGAATATGTAAAGTAATACAACCAGATGGCTCTCTGAATGCCATGTAGCCTTGCTCTCAATGAACACTTAGAACTTTCCAGAGAAGTACTGTGAATAGGACTGAAAGAGAGTACATTGCTTTCCCACAGGAGAACAGTGCATCGTTAGAGCTGAAGTGTTGGGCTTCAGCCCTTTATTTTCTCCTCTCCTGCATGCTTTCATATGGAATAAAAGATTAAGTAACTTTTGAAACACTGATCTCCATTTTCACCCCCACAGTCTGCTTGTGTAATGCAGGAATATGAATATATTTTCCAGTCTGGGATTCAGTTGGAGAGGGAGAGAGGGAGAGGGAGGGGGAGGGGCAGGGGGAGGGGGGAAGCATATTATAGCTATTATAGCAGTACTGTTTCGTCATTCAGTAGATCATTTAATATAGTGTAGGTCCTAATCCTGCTTTTTTTACATTACTAATCTTGATCAGAATGCTTTGAGAGGGTGAGGGGAAATCTTTATTGCTTTGCTCCATTCACATATTCTGTCTAGACCATTTTTCACTATATGATAACCACCAATTACTTTGCCATTTAAATTAGGCTATGGATAAAAATATAATGCTTTAAAGTAATCTCCTTCCTGAGTGGAGTTCCTTTTTATACTTTGTAAAAGTTTGGTGGGGGCAAGTAAGGTAGCGAACTCAGGGACACGTCGCCATCCAATGGGTGCGCGTGGCTCGGATGACGTTGCCAAGCGCTACCGGCGACACGCCCCCAGCATGGATACAATCAGCACTAATCGGCGCACGGCATACTGTCACTTTAACGTTGTGAGGACTACAGCCACGATGGGAGTTTTGATACTCAATCAAGACAAGTTTTCAGAGCTCTCATCACCGGAAACTTCTCTCTAAAGGAAGAAAGCAGTCGGTGTCGCGCGCTCACGGCTTGATCTCGCATGATTTACATGCAGGATGTCAGTGTTGCTGAAAAGCCGGTAAGATAGTGCAAAGTGATTTTGCTTATGAGAGCTGCCTATTCAGCACCACACAAAGGGGATCTACTGAGTTCAGTGGTCTGCTGTCATTGGGTTTGAATGTCATAAAAATTTTCTACTCTTAAAACGAAATGGATCACTTCGCAGCAGAGTGCCTTGTGTCAATGTCCAGCCAAGCAATTGTCCACGGTCCAAAAGGGAATAGAGAGATCAAGCCCGAAACTGCGTCTGCACAGAGGAATGGAGAAGAAACCAAGGAGCCTTTGAAAGACAACTCATCTCTTTTTGTGGTGGCGAGAATTCTGGCGGATTTTAATCAACAGACCCCCACCAATTTTGCCGAGCAGGCAAAAGTAAAAGAGGAGAGCACGCCACCAACAGCAACCCCGACCAGAGATGATGGGAACTCTGCCACACCTACCACCATCACCGGCGACCCTGCTCTTAAACAAAGAAACAAACGATTTAGGGGGCGAATTGAACAAGAACCCCCACAGAAAAAGCACAAATGCCACTATTCAGGTTGTGAAAAAGTTTATGGCAAATCGTCCCATCTCAAAGCCCACCTAAGGACACATACAGGTCAGTTTCCATTCCTGCCAAGTGTTTTGCCGTTTCGCAGATCCAATGTAAACATCGCGACACATGTTCCGCACAAGCTCAGTTTTACTTGACGGGACAACTGTTGTCGCACTGAATACTATGGTATCTTTTATAAAACGTGCATTTACTCTAACTTGTTGTTTGAAGGGAATAGTATTATTCGATGTAGCCTCGTAAATATTGTCACGCCCACCATGAGGAATATGGTAAACAGCAACAGTTCTTCTCCATCAGAGCCTCGCCTATATGAGCCACCTCACACACACACACACACACACACACACACACACACACACACACAAGCCCACCAGTTTGGAGTTTCAAAAAGCACTTTATTGGCATGATTATTCTGCGAATAATATTCCCCAAACATTAATACACACATCAAGAACGGTGACAGCGAAGAAAACAATACAATAAAAATAATAGTAAATTAAATTAAAGAAATATTATATTATATAATATTAAAGAAATACGATTAAAGAATACTATAAAATAAACATTCAACAAGACATTATTGCATAACAAACCATTTACAACATATGCGCGCGTGCTCGTGCATACAGACTTATTGTAGGCTACTCTATATGAATACCTTGGCATAAACAAAATCTGCACGCAATTAAATGTAACACTGCAGCAAAGAAGCCAAGAACCCCATGATGTAATCACTCATAAAAGTCTTGTATTCTATAGTTTCAGGAGTCGATGGTGGTGGTTGGTTTGCGAAAAGTGCACTAGTAGCTCGCGGTGCTGACAGCAACGGTTCAAAACAGCAGATTCGCGTATACTTCGTTTTTTTTTTCTTTGCGTTAGTCCGTTAGATATATTCAAGGGGGTTAAAATGAAAACTGAATAAAAGATGGGGGTTGGTGAGACTTCTGCGGTTGCTTGTTTGACTGTTAAGCTCTTTGTTGTGATGTGCCACACCCCCGTCAGACAGACTGCCAGCTGATCTGGCCAGCAACAGACTCGACCAGCCGAGCGCGGAGTCGCGCAGACAGAGTGCCCGCCCTCGGCGCGCACACCTCAAGCCTTTATAATTGACCGTTAGGATGTAAAATACATTTAGGAGAGTAATTGCACGTTCTGTACCACGTTTTCACGCGTCGTGGCGTGCAAAGCCGCCGCTATCATTTTATGTGTTGCTGTCTTCATGTCAGACAATAGATGTGCTAAATAAACGTTCTTGACACCTTATGGCCTCTGATCAGAGATAAATAGCATAAGTGTGAAAATTGTGTCTGGGTTTCCCGAAACACAACCTAGTTACTTAAAATGATGAATGTTCAGCCGCAGCAACTGTTTCTTTCAATTATCTGGTGTCAATGTGTGATGATTCAAATTTGATACACCCAGGCCTGGTTTCACATACAGGGTTTAGATTAAGCCAGGATTAGACTTTAGCTCAATTAGGACATTTAAGTAGCTTTTATAAACGTGCCTTAGAAAAAAAAAACATGACTGATTTGCATCTTGACACAAAGCAATGGCAGTAACATATTTTGAGAGATGTCTAAACTGAAAGCAACTAGCACTGACAGTGACAACTCAAACATTCATTTAAGTCTGTGACTAGCTTAAGCCTTGTCCGTGAAACCATTCTTTATCATCTTCTTTGCCTGATTTACCAGATGTAGAAGTTTAAGAATGTGTAATTATAATTGTTGGTTGATCACTTATCTGAATATTGGGGGAGGAGACATCACTAAAAAAAGTTGCTGCCTTAAATTTTTACAGTGTAGCCTACTTATTTTCAAACTAGTTGTTTTGGGCAATCCACTGACTGAAAACATGCAGTTCTGCACATTAATTAATCGATCTTAAGGTAGTCCTGTACACATTTTTTTGAAGTAAAGCTATTGTGCAGACTGAACAAGTAAATCACAGCACATTGTTAGCATTCTAATTAAAGCACTAGAGTTAAACATATAAAAAGTAAAACAATATAACACAAATGTGAGTAAACTAGTCATTCTCACTAATCCAGAACCTAACTAATCAACCATAGTGACTCATCTCATGTGGTTCTGGTGTTCTGAAAATCTGACATATCTGCTTACGATGACTTTAAACTGTCATCTTTGAAACTTCAACAAAGGCAGAACGTCGCATCAGATATACAACCAGGATGTACGCAACAATAAATGTGTTGAAAATGGTGGTTGCACATCTTGTCTTGCATGCTTATCAGGATTTGCTGCCACCACAAAAATCATATCTTGTGAGGCTGGCAAGACAACCCCCAAAACCTTACCTTAACATTAAAAGAATGTTTATAGTTTAAACGATTACATAGATACATTAAAATAATGATATAGTGTGGATTGACCAGATTTTCAGTACACGCCTTGTATATAATACTGTAAGCTTTGAAGTACTTGAGGGCGTGTCATCTACACAGTTGCTGTTTCTTTTAGTTTTTACTTTGCTTGATAATAGGTTTGGCCTTTTACAGTATATATAATGACATGTTTATGTCGAAACACACCACATACCACCCTGCATTCAGGCATATTGTTCTGTAAAACTCTAGCTCCAGTTGTGGTCCAGTGTATGGTGTTGGTTATATGTGTCTAGTTTTGTGTTGACAGGATAAGTCATCTAGAGCAGATAAACAGCACAATTCATAATTTGTGGTGATTTTGTTTATGGTGTGCATTTAAGACCTCCCTCACTTCCTGTCTTTCAGTTGGGTTATTCTCTAAGTTCCAGACTTTAGATTGGGTTTCACTGTAGTCACCGGGCTGCGATCGGACCATGATTCGGTTAAACAATGAGTGTTCCATCTCATTTGTTTTGGTAATCAGAGAATGTAGGTCATTTGAGTTCAGGCTCAGCCAACCTGCTCTGTTATGGAAGCCTTTCTTAAGTACTCAGCAGATTCTCCATCAGTCTCTACCAATGGAGCAAAGAGAGAATGGATCTTTCTCTCAGCAACACGCCGCTTTTTGAACTGAAGGGGGAACACAGAGTTATAAAAACAAACTTGGGGGAGCCAAAAGTACTGAAGTCCTCATTTGACTGCTGCAAACGCCCTGAATTCCCTGCTGGTTCTGGTTTGAACCCTGCTTTGGATCATTTGTTTTAATCTAGAAGGAATCGGGCACAGGGTTGCATCCAGTTTTCTATTCAGAGCACAGTGTGGTCGATGGAGTCATATTGTACAGTGGTAGGATAGAAGCTTGGGCTTTCTTTCATGCGCAGAGATGCAGTCACTCTAGTCAAACTGCTTTCATAAAAACGATTAGTAATTTCTGACGAGTGCAACAGGTCTTGATATGTTTCTTTGTTGCATGTTTCTGTCATGGCAACTTCGTAATAAAGTGTAAATATTTCATTTGTTTGCAGGACCTTGGCAGTGTTGTGCTATACGGTTGAATGAGTAAATCTTGGGGAAAGGGGGGAGGGCCCAACCATCACAAGTGCAAGCTTGCTGGAAAAAGAAGGCGTTTTATGATAGAGCTGGAGCAGATGTACTCTCATGATTATACAACATTGAAATATTGCAAAGGGCTCAACTTAATGCTTTGAAATGCACTGCCAAAATGCAGTTTTTTAAACTGTAATGTTCTTAAATGGAAGGAACCTTTGACTTTGTACTTTTGAAGACAGTATTGCATTAATAGAGATAACTATGTCAGCGTCAGAGTCTTTTTTTTTTAAGTTTTATGTCCCTTCCCAGGAATTTGTTACTAGCTCACATAACTTTGTAAAGCACTTGTTTGCAGACTGAAAAGACCCTTTCCATCTCCAACTGTCTCAAACCACATACGTTTGCCAAGCCAACAATTTTAGGTTCAGGATCTATTTGTAGCTTTGTTTTCTTTTTAAAGAAAGACTATGTATTGTAAGTTCTTGCCCTCAGTAATTCTGTGGTAACCTGTGGTTACAGAGTGTCCCTTACTTAGTTAAGTCTGCTAAAATGACCTTCTTTTGACCTTTTGAGAGGATGGTTTCAGTTTAATCTGTACTAGCCCTGCTTCTGTTGTCTGGGTGTCATTATGAACTTTTATCTAAAATGTTATAGTCAAGTTAAGATTAGATCTTGGCCTAGGAGAGCATCAAGCGTAATATTTGACAGATGTTTTATGGCTGTGCAGAGTCTCAAGGCAAGAAAGGAGGACACACAGGAAAAGTTGGAGAGGGTAGAAAGAAAGGAAAAGATTCCAACCAGCATGTGGCTGAATAAGGAAGGGCTCATTAATCATCCTAATAAACACAGATGGACAGATTCAGAGATGCTTGGTTTGCATTCGATGAGTTGTTAACTGTAATGGTGCACATTGTGCTTGCAGATGATAATTTATAACATTATCATTACTTTATTAGACTGCAGTTGACTTGTGATGAGAAAAGGAACTTGTGGTAGGCATATGCAGATGAAATGGGTGTGGGGCCATCCGGGAGCAAAAAGATTTTCACGAAACCTGCAAGTTTCGGTTCAGTAAGAGGAAGTGACATGGCTTGAGAAGAAAGCCAAGGCCATGACTGTGACGTATTCTGGCGGTTCAGTATGCAAAAAAAAGACATGGTGTCCTTTCAGTGCATGTGACTTTTCTCGTAAATGTAGTTCCTCTGAAAGTATTCTGCATGCGACAGTGACACCTGACTTTCAAAGTGAAACCACTGGATTAGTATTTTACCTCTACAGTGTTCGGTTTCTACACATTTAAAGATTTAGCCTAATGCAATGCAATGCAAAAACAACAACAACATTATTTTCCTTTCAGCATTAAATATGTTGAAATATGAAATATGTTGGGTTCAATAATGCTGATTACTTCAAAATATAATTTCAACTAGTCAAAAAAAAAAGAAAAGAAAATTTTGAGGTACTTACAATGGGGCCAATTTTTTGAGAATTTAAAAGCAGAATTTTTTTTTTTTGCAGGTTTCCATGTGTTTTGTTTGTCTTATGTCTGTACTATTAAAACAGTGAGTATTTTAATGTCCCTGAATATGCATAATTCACTTGAAAATTTTGAAAACCTAAAAAAACCCACAAAACTCAACATTATGCCACAGATGCGGCCAATTGAACTTTACAGAAATTGTACCCGAAATATTCCTTTGGCTTGCATTCGATTAAGTCACTTTCCAATATAATTCTATCCAAAGGTTTTCACCATAATTGTGCTTGTTAGCATTCTCTTCTGATGCTTTCTGAAAGTCAAGGTTAAATGAACAAGTTCATTAGGTTCACAAATTGCTTTCAGTGGCAAACCCATGACAGACCCTCGTGATCAGAATGGGTACATGTGGCCCCTGTGTTCTTGGTTAATCTCCCTCACCCCATAATTTAATCTTCTCCCGGTACAACTCTATAATGTCATCTGAGCCCAGATCCTAGACTCATTATTCTGATTGGGATACTCAGGACCTGAATCACTAGTCCTTGTACTCATGGGAATATCTCCAAGGAAGTGGAGGGGCATGTTACCACATCAAGCCACTAAGTACTTGAGAGAGTCTTGAATATTGATAGCACGCCTCAGATCACACTGTTGCATGATGTGCTGTGCGAGGGAGATTAAATGAGATCACCTCCAAGGCCTCCGAGGTTTTTTTGTAATCCTCCGTAGCATTGAGATGGTAAGTTTGAGCGAGCGGAGCGGTGGGACATAGAAGATGAGTGCAAACGCGGTACACAAATTGCTCATTCTGCTGAGTGGGATGGGGAAGAGAAGGGGAACACAGCAGGTTGAGGGTCTAAGGTTACCAGACAGCTTTGTCTGATCTCCTGTGAATATGAGGAGGCGGGGTTCCTCTTCAGACCGAAGGAGAATAAGAGGACAGAATTGGTCACAAATTGATGAGCAAGATTGGCTAAAGCAGCTTTGTTGGGAGAAGGATACTAACAAGTATATTGTGCCACCAAAGACAGGATTGGCTTTTTACAAACTGATAACCTCACACTTATCCTTAACTAATTTGAACAAGATTGTTCAAATTAAAACATGTTTAATTTGGAATCACAACTCGGCATGATGTAGTTCTGTTGTCCACCACTTGCCTTGACTGTTATGAATTACGTGATTATAGGGTCATTAGGAAAGGTCATGCTGCCTCTGTGTGTGGCTAGTATGCATTAGCTTCAATCATCAGTAGCACCCCTCTTTAACATACACATAAACAAAGCCCATAATCACATATTTCACAGTTGGTTAGATTTTTTGTTTCGGCCGGTGAACCATTATGTTCCTTACGTGATCCTTTATATTGTGTTCAAGAGTCCCAGGAGATATAGTAGTGTGCACAATGTATAGATGACATTGTTTTGCTACAGAATTCAGCGTATGGATAAAAACAGTGTACGTAGTCAAATGTTTTCACTCGAACAATAGATCGGACCATTGGTTAAAGTGCACATTAAAGCACACCATCCTCCCACGTTTATAGCAAATACGTGCAAAATTAAACTGACTTGTCAGCCATTTTTCTTTCCTCTGCACTGGGTTATTTACAGACATGACATCCTGTGCAGTTCAGGTGGAGGGTTTAGAGGATGGGCTGGACCTGGGCACTTTTGCCCTGTGCTGGGCGCAGTGCCATGGGTGGGGTGGGTCTGGGCGCAGTGTGAGGGTGATTGCTTCACAACAAGGAATCTGCTCTCTCTGACTAAAACTATTTTCC
The DNA here is from genome assembly GCF_964197995.2 of Scardinius erythrophthalmus. Lineage (NCBI taxonomy): Eukaryota > Metazoa > Chordata > Actinopteri > Cypriniformes > Leuciscidae > Scardinius > Scardinius erythrophthalmus. The sequence goes on from NC_138244.1 coordinate 17,856,426, forward strand.
GTTCCACACCCCTGGCCTGATACCTTGTAACCAGAATATATGTTAGATGCCCAAGAGTGCATGGGCTTGGCTGACCCACTTGTCATTCAGGATACACGCAATGCTTGTTAATTTGGAATGCTGTTAAGCAGGGGTCACATGAGTTTTATGTGTTTACTTGTGTTTATGTTTGAGAGAAGATTAGAATAAAGAGAAGTTAAAAGAAATTAGTTATAATAGGTCAATTAGCCTTTAAAAATATCAGAAACATAATTGTTTTAATGTTTTAGTTTAGGTTGTAAAATGTCTTATGTTGCTACTCCCCAAAACTTTTACACTTTATTTTAATGTGTCCCTGGTACAGTGTAATTATACATTTTAAGTACTGAGTAATAGTGATTAAATGTACTTACTATAGGGTTAGGGTAGGATTATGGTTTGGTTTAGGGTTATTGCATGTAATTATGCCTAATTTATAGTTATTACTATAGTAAATACATGTAACGTGTAACAAGGTTACATTAAAATAAAGTGTTACCAAATGTTTCACCACATGGCATTTTTTAGAGCATAATATTAGCATTTTAAACTTCTTAAATGGTATACAAGTTTTTTTAAATCCATATTAAATTTAATTTCTAAGAACTTGGAACATCATAAGAACTAAACATTTCTATGTGCTTTACTAAATTTTTATTTTATTTTAAAGATTTTTGCTTTTATTTATCATGGACACTCTTCATGACATTAGCTATGTTTCCATCCACCTATTTTTATGCACATTTTGGGATATTGCATAAAAACTGCTGAATGGAAACGCCAAGATGCACATAAATTCAAAAAATGTTGAGTCTGGTAATTTTTTACCCGATAAGAAACCATGAGCATAAACAACGATGGAAACACATTTACAGAATAAAGTCCTTGATGCGCATCAAAAAATCATGCGACTGCACGATTGGATGGCATAACTAGATTAACCAGCGGGCCGATCTTTACACGGTTAGACTACTACATTCCTAAACAGCAGGCATCTTCCTCCGAAATGCGTTTATTGCGTTTCGTCTGTGTGCTCTGAGACGCAAGTAATTTATTATTTATGAAAATTATTACAATGGCTTCTCCTACTTTTCTTAGTGATATTTAGCGTCAGTTGTTCTCTTCGACTCTCTGAATGAAAACGCTGCTTTATTCGCGTATGTTTTATGCAATATTCCCATTTTGCACATAAGTTAAATTCGTAACTTTGGATGGAAACATAGCTACTGACCCAGTTAACTATACACACCGGTTCTGTCCACTTAGCATTTCTCATTTCTGTGAAGATAAAGTCTCTTTGTGTCAGATTTTTACAGTCATTCTCCTGTGTGAATGGTAGAAACCTTGCTTTGGTGCATCTCTCTCTCACTCAAATATGATTGGCTGAAGTGCTAAAGCCCCCTGGGTGTTTCATCATGCGCTTATCCGCCCTTTTGCAGTCATCCATCTCTCCTGAAGCAGCCCTCACTGACGGGAATACAGCTCTCTTATTTTTCTTTCATATGAAGAAAAGCATACAGTCTTTAGCAACTATAAAAACCAAAAAACCACTCAGAATTCACCATACATTAGACCAACTCAGCCATATCTCACCATAGAGTTGGTGTTAGGCCTCAGCTTCCTATAAGTACCTTACGTACTCTGCTGAACTTATGGTTATTTAAGTTAGCTTTGGCAGCGTCATATAAAAGCCAGTCTGTTCCTACTCAACCATCCCCCAATGCCCTGTGTCCTCTCCACCCACCCATGAGGGTGTAAGGTGAAAGAACTGCTGAAGCGTTGTATAGTTTGAGCTATTTTTCTTTCATACATTTACTATGTATGGGTGTCGATGTCTCTGTGCAGGAAGAAGGGGATCTGGAGCTAGAGTGGAGCTGTATTTTCAGCTTGCTAAAGCATGAGCTGCTGACTTGGAGTCTCACGCAAACTCAACGTGGGGCGCTAACCCTGCAATTTGTGGGTGGGGATGTACTTTACGGAAAGGCAGAAGTGTGGGGGTGGGTACAGGGTGGAATCCGTTGTCAAAGCCCTCCATTGATGTAGGTCACTTGCTCAGCTTCATCTGCTGGCAATCTGATTTGAGGATCCTCTGCAGTTGCAGAAGCAATGCATGCATTTGGGTTTTTGAAATGAAAATTGAGGGGAGCCAAAAAAGAAAAGGAGAGAGGTTGTTCTTTGCTCTGTGCCAGAACCTTGGTTGCCTCCTAGGCTTTTATATTGACATTAGCTCTTTCCAGTGAGATGTTTGACCCCTTTACTGTCTAATAAATCTGTATGTGGAGGACCCCGGCCTGTGTGCTCTGCCAGGCGTGGCTGTGGGATGAAAAGGATCATTCAGTGGACAGTCATGGGGGAAGGGTTGCCTTAGTGGTTTCGCATAGAGAAGATCTCACTGTCAGTGGTGTCTACTCAAGGTAAATCTTCAGGAACTAGATATGCTCAAGGTGTAGTTCACCCAAAAATGAACATTTACTCTATTTACTTAACCTTGTTACATTTTGTTCAAAAAATGAATAACTTTTGTTTTCTTTTGCAGAAAACAAATAAATAAATTATAGTCTAAAGGGCCGTACACACCTGGACAAATATCGGCGCGCATTATCCGGCAGCGTTTTTCAACGCGCTTTTTGTGTTCACACCCAAGCGATTTTCGCTGACGATGAGCCGAGTGAACATGCAAATTCATTCCCTGACATTAGATGGCGCTTAATGTAAAACAGAAATACTCCATAACAGTTCTCTTTCATCAAGATTTTTGTAGTCGCTGTCGCGTTTGTCATATAGCCTAGTTCTTTATGTTCCGACACCAACGAGACCAGCAGCTCTACAATCATCTTGCCTTGCATCTTCCTCGTCTTATTTCTTCCCGGCAGTGTAGACGCTACTTGGCGTATATCTTCTTCGCGTTACGTATGTGTGCTCGGCAAGACCGTTTTGTGTTTGAGCGCCCCCAAGTTGTGTTTTACTGTAACTTCAGAAGCTCCATACACGTGAGCAAAAGCGGCAATCTCATTGGTCGGATAGTTTTTGACGCAGCGCGTCAAACCAAAAAAACGAAACCTGAGGCATTTTTTTACAAATGACGCTTTTATGCGTGGCGTTTTTCGCGTCGGTGTGCACACTCACATTGGCACCCTTTGTTTAGTCACGAGGCGAAATTCGTCCCGGTGTGAACAGGCCTTAAAGCAGTGGTCGGGAACCTATGGCTCACAAGCCACACCTGGCTCCTGACAAAAATCATGTGGCTAGCCAGGTCTCTCACCCTTTACCAACAAATGATCGATTCAAAATTAGACGCTTCACTAAAGATCAGGTCTCTTTCCCGAATAATCAGCTAATTACAGTTCCTTTGGTTGTACACTACTGCCTACCGAAGTTAATGAAAAGTTTATAATAATAATATATTTCAAGTTGTACCGGCCATAGTATGTGTTCAGTGTTGTTCGCTAGTGTTGCGACAGCAATCAGCAGCAAACCACTTACATTTCTATGGTAACTTAGAGCTCCAGCACTCCGATTCAAGCAGCTACGTAACTTATTTGAGGTAATGGTGAAAAAAAAAAAGATTTTTAGAACAGTATTGAAAATTTAAAAGTACATAAAAAAGTAACTGGACTAAAATGCATCCTTTTATTGAAAAAGGTGCCCTGCTGTGCCAAGAGACATTTCAAAATATTTCACTGGGTGTCGTATTTATGACCGTATGATAATCCGTGCAGCTTTCAGTGGGTGGAACTGTTTGAAGATATTAAAAACGACACATGGATGAATGAGAAAGATCGGGATGTGCTTGATATTAAAAATACATTTTAAAAGTGCAATAAGCCGTGAAAGAGAACTGAATCCACTACTGACAGGTTGTTTTCTGTGTGAGCTCAAGCATAGTAGCCTTTGTCTTCGGTTGCGCGCCTTAATAGTCAAATACGCACAGAAGTATGTCAAAATGCCTAACTTGGTGGGTATTCACGTAAACACGTTTGATGTAAGCACTGCGTTGTTCTTCACTCACTCATACAGACATACACACACACACACGCATTGGGTTTTCATGTTTTATGGGGATATTCCATAAGCATGAAGGTGAGAACTGAATTTTCCTTTTGGGTGGAACTATCCCTTTTAAGTTTTGCATCATTCAAGGATGTTAACAGAATCTCAAACAGCTTTGTTTAATGTTTGGACGATTTCATGGTTGACAAAATAAATGATCCAGCTGGACAGGAAGATTTGTCCATAAAAATTGGGATTTGAAAAGAGGACGCTTGTTCAAGATCAGCCTTCATAAGCAATTTCTGTTATTAGCTGTAGATATAAAAATATAATTTTAGCTCAGTGTCCTGACATTTAGCAGGCTTTGTGTCTGTACATGAGTGTCAGAGCAATGGGTGACCCCACCCACCTGCTCTTGCCTGTTACCATTTGTAGGCTTATGGTTACAGCTGTCTTAATGTCCCTCGTTAAATGGAGTTAAAATAATTAAGCTGTGTTGCAAAACAATCCTAGTGGCCCAGTTAGGCCAGGACCCGCAGAAAGGTCTATTCCAAGGCTGTAATCATGAGTAGGGCAATGCTGTGAGATGTGCTCCTCACAAGGTGGGAAAAGAGAGAGGAGGGGACGTAAATCTGCAGCAGTTGTGGCTGCTTTCTCATACAATGTGTCATAGACTCTGTGTGCACATGTGCTGTAGAGACTGGGAGGAGTGAGTTATGTCTACTAGGCTTGATTGAAATGCCTGATGGTGAAGGCTCTCTTGCCAGACACAAGGCCAGCACTATTGTTTCTCAACAGCATTAAAACCCTGGGAGGAGTATGTGCAATTGAAAAGCAAGTGGTTTTTGGCGTTTTTCATCAAAGACAATAGAGGTGATAAATTAAACATAGTTGCCTTTGTCACAATGTCTCTGGACAAGTCTGTTCCAGTCCTAATCGTTGCACCTGACCTAGCCGTAATGTCTTTGTTACACCCACATCCATTAGCATTAATCCTCAGTTTCTCAAAGTCACTGGCACGAACAGAGTACTGAGAGCCTGATGTGACTCACCAAGTCTCAATGTGGTTAGTCAACCCTGCGCCCCCTCCCTCCATTAGCACATACATATTTGTGTTGTACTTCTGTTTTTTGTTTCATTCCAACACTCGTCTCTGAATGCTGGAAAATTTTTGCTCAGTCAGCAATCTTCTGACTAGACCTTCACGAGATTAATATAAAGTTGTGTCTAATGCAGATATGACGATAATTTGCTAAATTACCCACAATTATAGTGTAAGTAAAAACTATGTTTGTGCCCAACTTTGTGGTTTTTGTTCTCCATGGTGTGTTGCGGTCTCTGTGAACTCACTTCTTGGCAACCTCTGTGTGATGGAGGGCGTGACCCATGCTCTCTCCCAACTTGGTTGCTGATGGGATTACATCCACTTCCAAAATTCCCTGCTCCTATGGGGTAGTAATGAGGTCATCTTGGCAAACATCTTAGCCTTAGCAGAAAGGGGAAGCTGGGTAGTTGGCAAAAATTCCCCAGTTTGCTGTGCTGAGACAAGCTGAGAACTTACTTGCAGACAGTTTAGGAAGCTTTGGGATTGCAAAGAGGCCTGTCTAGATTGTCAGTGTCCCAAAGCAGTCTTATCATTAACATTGAGGGCTTGAGCTGGCAGATTCCTGTATTACCCACCAGGAACAAATTATAACCTGCTGTGTAAGTGCTGCAACTACATTTGTGGTGCCATTTTGGAGCTTCTTATGGTTTTCCACAGATAATGAATCCAGAGGACGACCAGAGGCTAGGACAGTGCCCCTGATACAGAACTTTTGATCTAATTGGGATCACCATCTGCAACATTGGGATCTAATACATATGATATTGAAAGCATCCTGTCTAGTTCAAGTTTACATCTGTATTTGTTGTATTGTTTTTGCTTTGCCTCTGGCTAAAGGTAACTGAAGGCACATGTGTACTGTCTGTAAAATTCTTGGGAATAAACCTTGCAAAAACAAGGACAAATTCACAGTAACCTTCTTGATACTTATGGTTATAAATGAAGTCTTTTATACTAATCTAAGATCAGTTTCCACTCTCCTGGTCCTGACCGGACGTTCCTGCAAGTTAAAAAGAACAAATAGCAAACGGTTTCTGCTATAAACTCCTGTCTTCCATATTGTGTGGGCATTATGCATGGGTGCGGTTTGGTATCTGTAGGATTAATGTAAAATCTTTGTCTAATTACTTCAGTATAAACATTTTCTCAGTTTTCCGAATGACAGCAGCTGACGTGGGACTTGCAGAGTTTGATCTCTGGAATACATCTTTTCAGAGCACGTTCTAGGGCACGTTCAAGTGTGTGCTGCCCTTGAGCAAGCCTAGAGTGCACTTTGAGCTCATGGTTATAAAGGATTTGTAAGACCTCCCACTGGAGGTCCTCCCTGCCTGTCTTAATGTCTGCCTGCCTTTCTCACACAGTGTCTGGCTGTCTCCATTCCTACCTACGTCTCTGCCTGCGTAAGTGGCCTCACGGTTGAATAAACCTGAGGAATTTTATCTCACCCACACAGAGATGCTGGTAGCTCTTGTTGGAACAGGTGAGCGACACCAAGTCTCCTGGATCGACATTCGGTCTGCACTTGTGTTGCTCAGATAGTGGCCTGATCAGATGTCTGTGCCACAGACTGTTCACCTCAAAAGCCCCTTTTCTCCTGTTTCCTACAGATTCAAGGGAGTCTGAAGTTGTTCTTTATTCGGGCCTCTGTGCAATCGAGCATTTGCGATGTGTTTTTGTACATGAGAGAAGACATAAGTATGAGTTTATTTACTGACCCAGTGGCCCTGAAAGGGAACATTTATGTAAGGCTGCTGTCTGTGACATAATGGTATCGCCTCTGAAGGGAAACACTGTTGCCCAGTTACCTTCATTATGGGATGTCCATACTAGCAGGTGTGACGTAACTGCTGCAAAGGGTAACTGGGTCACTGTGTTCGTTAACATGGAGGTCAAATCTTAATCTCTCCTAATTACCTTCCCCAATTGCGAAAACACATGCAGAGCTAGTTGCACCACACCAGAGAGTCTATAGCCCATCAGTATGATGACATGCCAGTGCCTATGGCGTACAAACCATTATTATTATTATTAATATAGACATGTTGCAATGCTGCGGTTAAAAAAAAATGACCACGGGCAAGGGGTCAATAAAGTAAAGTTTACATAAATTTTGGCATGGACATTTGCATGAACAGCATGACACAGTTTCACCATGGGTTGCGGACTCACTATTGTTTTCCCAGAGGGACAAAAAGCAGAAGCGTCCTCATTGTCCCTTTTGCATGGTTCTTGATGTGCTGGATAGTGCCGCAGCAACTTCCATCTGTTATGAAACTGCCCCACGCTGGACAGTGCGATCTTTTTACATAAGCCTACTTCTGAGCCACATCAAGAGTGTCCTCATTGGTGAAAATAATATTCCCGGAAATGTGTCCCAGTTGAAAGTTATGGTCGCACCATGCAAGCAGAAAATGAAGATTAAAATAGATGAAAAGCTTAAACTTAAAAAACTTTTGAACTGAAATAGATATGTTCAAGTTGAAGTACCAAAATTATTAAACTAAAACTGAAATAAAAATGAATAGCTATATAAAGCTATATAAATAACAAAACAAACTGATAAAATGACAAAAACGAATTTTAAAATATTCATAAATACTATAATAGGATATAAATAATTTTAAAATACTGACAGCAAAGATTAGAATTTGAGATTTTTTTAAACCTGCCCTATTCGACTGCTTTGCTCGCGTGAGGATTAGACTTACTAACACCTGTGCATTCTATTGATGTCACCATTCACACCATTACATGGCCTAGTCCTGCTCATCTCTGTTTTAACCTGTAAAATATTCAATTTCATTCTATTGCAACTCTGTGAAGCTCCTCCATTTTTTTCCCTGACTCATAACACACACTTTACAACCTTGAGTTCTCACAGACGCTTTCTTGAATTAATTAGACTGTAAATTACAGGTTGGCTCCTGTCGTCACTGAAGGAAGAATCTTAAACCGCCCAACGCTCTGTCCCATTCCTACTACGCTAATGTTAGATCTTGTGTATTTATGTTTATACGCCACAATCATGACTAGATCCAGGATGTTTAAAACAGGTCAAACAACAGTGGCCCTCTCAAATTAGTTCTCGTCGGTGTGGCACATTTGAAGGTTAGAGGATTTAAATTGTGGTTTTGTATACTTATGGTATGTTTGGATGGGCTTGAATATGTGTGTGGCAAATGAGTATCAGATGATGTGTTTTTGAAGCAATGAGAGTGCTGAGAGGTTATTTGCTTTAGAGTGGGAGTGAGTGTTTGTGTGTGCGTAACTGTATTTTTGTGCATTTTGTCGCATGGGTGTGTGGGAGGATATAATATGGCCGATACAAGTGAACCTGCACAGACATTGTTATGGACATAAAGCTTCACACAGATTTTATTCTCGTGTGTGTGTGAAGGTTTTATTTGTTGACAATGTTGAAAGGGTCTATGTGTGAGGTGCATATGCCATCATGCATTTTTGTATGTGTGTTTGAGCAAATGGTGGGAGCAAATCTGTCTGAAAGTGAGTGATAGATCATAGATACGACTCTGCCTGCTGTTTCTCTCACTTTCTCAGTGTTTTATAGTAGGGGGAAGGGACCCCAGCAAAGCTGTCGTCCCACACATAAATTTGGTATCACGTATATGTTTCGTTTGAAGTTGTTTTTCATTGGGGCCTTAAGGGGAAACCACAAAACAAAGGCAGCAGCAACAAGCTGTCTGGATCACTGTGTTACTCTGTCTAATTTAACCAAGTAATGACTGAGATGTCTGGATATTTTTCCTGTTCTTTGCTTTTCAAAAATTATGCAAAGTGCAGATACAGAACCCATATGATTTCCAACGGTGGTTTCCAGACCTTTGTGGTGGCACTGCTCAGGGAGTGAAGCGGCTGTTGAAAAGCTGGTAAAATAAGTAAAGCAGTTCGCACATTCATGGGGGAAGACAACAAATGAAATGGAAATAAAATGCATGCTGTATCTGACATGTGGGCCCTTTTGTGCACAAAGAAATAGGGCGTTAGTACCACATCTACTCGCCTTACATGAAACTCTGAGGATACCGCACCGAGATATATGGTCCCATCTGGCTTTGGGTAGATTTGTGTCAAAGCCCACTTTTATTGCCTGAAGGGGAAAGGGTAGGGTATAATTTCCCATGCTTTTGGCTCATTGCTAGTTTCATGTTTGAGTACAAGTTGGGGCAGGGTACCAGAGTAGAGACTGTTAACCTGCCTAATTAAACTCGCTGTCTGGCTTTGCAACATGTGGCGGTAATGGGGGGAAGAAAAAATACTTTGCTAGGCCGTTTCGAGATGTGTGCCAGTTCCACATAAACCAGTGAGTATGTGTTTGTGTGTCCATCAGTTATCTCAATAATGAGTCAGTAAATCCTATAAGCCTCTTTGGAGCAGTCAAAATGATACATGTCCCTCTAGTATACTCATGATTCTCCAATTAGCATGATGCAATGCTTACTGGACTGGAACATATGGTTCATTTTGAATGCAGTGCATTCCTGGTTTAATGTGTGGGCTTTTCACTCAGCTTAGCGATTGTAAAAAAAAAAAAGAAAGTTTTTTGCAGACTTCTATAGGAGAGGATTAGCACACTCTCACAAGCCACTTCTAAATAGTTGTGCCACATCAGGTCTTTCACATCTGGTTAAAGACTGTTGATTTTGGGATTTAAAAGCCATCCATGGAAGGTAAACCCCTGCATGACCTGGACCTGAATGGTCTGGGTCATTCACCGTTGTTTTTAGTGTGAACTGATCTCGATTCTGTGGTGGTTTAGCTGTTCTAGTGTGTGAACTTGGGTTGTATGGGACCTGTATGGCTTTTGTGCTCTGTTCAAGGTTTGCCTTTTCTTCAGTGAATGCTACACGTTAGCATACCAAGAGAAACCACAAAACTGCTTCAACATCAGTGTAAAAGAGCATATTATACCAATGAGGCATGTCGGCACGGGCTTAACGGGGGCTATGTAGAATAAAAAGGCCGCAGTAGGACTTTCTTTACTGAAAGAGTTCATTGTCCACATAAGGACTGAAAAAAAAGAAATGGGTTCACATCAGTTGGCACCGTTGGCCCTATTTATCACTGTTAGCGACGCTTGGTGGTGTTTATGATGTGGCCTCCTTAACACCTTGTTTTTTACTTTTTCAAAAACGGATTCAAAGCAAAGTCTCAACAATTAAATTTCTGAAGCACAGCAGCAACTTCTTATTTGTAGATGCTTGTATATCTTTACTGATTCTTCTGTTTTGAAAGTATCACATATGTCTGACTGACCATGAATGTATGTAATAACTCTAACAGCTGTGTGCTCTGCTTTCTTTTTGTGTTTGTCACAGGAGAGCGCCCCTTTCCTTGCACCTGGCCCGACTGCAGTAAGAAGTTTGCTCGCTCTGATGAGCTGGCACGGCACTATCGCACCCATACAGGCGAGAAGAAGTTCGGCTGCCCCCTCTGCGACAAGCGATTCATGCGGAGCGACCACCTGATGAAACATGCACGCCGTCACTCCGACTTCCAGCCGGCCATGCTGAAGAGGCAGCATGGTGGTGGCAATGCCACCATTTCGAGCAACACGCGTCCCGGCTCCCTCAGCGATTACAGTCGATCTGATGCCTCAAGCCCCACCCTTAGCCCCGCCCTCAGCCCAGCCAACTCGCCTTAACCTGGCCGCACTTTCTGCCCACAGCGCCTGGGTCTCCAGGCTGATTTTTTCTTCTCTATCCATTGTTTTTCTTTCCCCAAAAAAATAACCGGTGTAATAAGCGCCCATGCTAAACCCCGCCGCTTGCTGTGGTGTACTGTACTGTACATAACTGCTTCTTGTAGTGCAATTTTCTTGTGCAACCCCTAAAAGAGAAAAAAAAAACACAAAAAAGAAAATGCCTTTTCCACATGGCAATATTTACATGATGTACCATATGTCTGTATTTTTATAGCTTCTGGCCACAGCCTCTTTCTATTATGTTTTTTTTTTTTTTTTTTGCTGATTCTTTCATATACAACCGCTCTGTTCAAGTGAACTAAAAAGTTGAAAGGTTTGACAGGTAAAGATGTTTCTTTTTTATTTAAAACGGGTGAGGGAGAGGGGCACACACACACCTCAGGATTCAGAACAGTTTTTTTCTCCTTTAATACTCACATTGACTGCACAATACAAGCATCACTTTACTCCGAAGTTCAACAGAGGTTGAATTTTGCGCCCTGCTCAGGGATGGCCTCGTTAGCTTGAAAGAATGAACATGATGAAGATAAACATACGTTAAGAAACAGCCTTACACTTGGACAAAAGGAACTTTTGCACTCTTTTTTTTTTTTTTTTGAGTTGGTTGGTTGGTTGGTTTTCACATCAGGGGAAGCAAATTCTGGGTTTTAACAGTCATTCATACTCTTTGATGTTTGTAAATTAGTCTTTTAAAGAGAGTAGCAGAACCACTCGCCAGATACGAAGGGTTGGGGGGTAATTCTGTCTTGAGACTGGAAATGACTTTATTTTCAACATCTCTATCTCCCCATAACCCTGTACTCACAAAGAGCTGTGCTGGCCTGGGTCCATGTTTCAAAGGGAATCCTCTCAATATAGCATGAATGTCGTGATCAATCCACTTTTACATGCTTGAGCCACCCAATGAAGAGAACAGACAGCACCACTTTTCTCAGTGGACTAAACTAAACTCCCCTTGAAATTTTGGAGGCTGAAGTTTCAAAGCAGCTGTTTCCTCAATAAAAACAGCACATTCATCAACTTCAGGGTTTTTCACTACAGTACGACACATTCAAAGGGACTCGTCTGGATGTACGCCTACTTCAGATACAAATAAAGACAAAAAGCACATGAGCAGAATCCACCAAAGACCAAGGTGTGAACGAGAGAACAGAGTTTTTTTTTTTTTATTCCACCCAAAGGAAGAAGGAAGGGAGGGAGGGAGGGATGTTGGCATCTTCTCAGGTAACAGCAGAAGTCCTGGCAGCAGAAGTCCATCTGCAGAGGCCTTCCACTTAGGAAACTGCATCATCCTACACAGGGCTATTCATAGCACACTAGCCAGGGAGACGAGAGCATTACAGTGGAGCTTTACGCACTCTGTCTCGCTCACTCTAGCTGATGAGAAGGAGTGGGCGTATGAGAGAGATGGATGGAGGGCCAAAGCAAAAGTTTAAAAGAAAGATATCAGTGTCACAACCAGGTGGCATGCAAAAATTTGTGAAATTACAATATTGCTGCCATATTTGAAGATTAATATACAGCTATGTGAATCTGGAATTTTGGCCAATGATATTGCACTGTGGGCAGAGCTATCCAGCAAAGCATACGAAAATCAAAACCATGTAATTGACATGTCGAATGCCAAAAATCGGCTTATTAACCAGTCTGGTTGATATATATTGGTCTGTCTAATCACAAAATGGAGAAATGTTGACTGAATAATTGCCCTTGGTTGCATTTTCCAAAAATATTGTGAGCCTAAGTAGATCGTAGAGTCCATTGGTGCCAATGATTTCTAAAATCTACTTAGGTTATCATCCAATACCGATAATCTCAAAGCTATCAAATATTGGCTGATTAATCGGTCTGGCCAATATATATTTATATATATATTCATCTGTCAGACACTGTTATCGCCAGAATGGCCAGTTATCATCAGATTAACCGGATATATCAGTCGATCACTAGTTGGGACACAGATAATACAGCTCATGTGAATTAGATTGTCAGAGTGTGTATGATCAGGGCCAACTCACTTTATGGTGAGGAGAGCAACAGGCCTCCATGAGAACAAAGAGTGCTATCTGCAGGAGGCAGGAAAGAGGGGGTTGACCCATAGCGAGACAGATAAAGACTGAAGCTTTATCAGGAGCTGAGCACTCCAGCAGAAGAAACACCCAGTCAGCTCCCTCTCTCTCTCACAGAGAAACCTCCCTCCCTTCTGCACTACTCCCCTCTCACCCGCCAACAGCATCCCACAATGCATTGCAGGAGCTTAAAGAGGGAAAATGGCCTCGTCTGATTGGATAGCATCCAAGCAGCCGGCAGGGGGGTGGGGGGGTTGTAATAGAGGAAGTTGAGGCCCAAATCATAACGTCTCACAGACAATGGGTATGATATGCTATCAGAGTTGAGCATGTTGGGAATTTTCAAATGAGATGTTATCAGTGTTTTTTTCCTCCAGTTCGGCACCGTCGACTTCTCAGACGAGATCAGTCACACTTTCCTTAAATGACTGTACTTTTTCACAAGCACAGGGAAACAATCGCACATCCTTTTTTTTTACTGTTACGGAGCACTGATACATCAGTGTGACCACTCATTACCTCAATGAACAGCTGCTTTCAAACTTAACTCATTAAAAACGGGGCTTTAGGCATTACTACTCGATTTGTACATATTCATACATATCAAGTGAACAATGAATTTGCCGTCCTTTGTCGCTTCAGCCTCCGAGGATGAAGGGACACCATGAGAAACTGTCGACCGGGCCTTACTCGCTCAGGCGAAAGGCATACAAGACCCTCCAGGAACTGAGGCACCGCTATCAAAACTGTTGTGGTGCCGCCTCATTCACGGTCTTACTTTCCCACACACGCAATGTTCCTAAAGTGACACTTTATTATTCGTTTAGCAACTTTTCTGTAACATTTTTTCACTTTATATTCATAAGCTCATTAGTCAAAACCAGCCATCTTGTCTTGTCTCATATGATCTTACACGTTTTCCTTGCACACCCTCCATGCCCAGTGCAGGGAGACCAGCATCAGAGCCACCCAGCTGGACGAGCGCTCCGGGGTTTGAGGAGCAGGTGGGGAGGCCTGTGAATGCCAGGCCTTGTCCCCCCCTTTATCCTTCCTAACAGTCCCCCATCCCCCTCCCAGGGCCTCTCTCATAGCCCTAAAAAAAAAACAAATCCACATAATCACGGCTTTCAGCAAAAGAAAACAGCCCTAATCAAAATAAACAGTGCCACGGCGGCATTATTTCTGCAATAAACCCACCCGTAAAGCCGTCTAGCTGTGGTTGCACACTCCCTTCGCCCCGACAGTCATTTCAGATGCGACGTTAACCATCGCCATTGCGACGTTGCCAACTTTAGCGTATTTCTCCTCCAGAATTTCATGTCAGCTTTACCTCCAAAGCAAGCTGGACACGTACAGTATGTTCACTGTGTGCAAGAATCTTTACTCATTTGTAGACATTTTATATTAGTATCTGTTCAACCGCCCTTGATTGTATCTGCAAATTCCCCCAACTGCTGGTTAGGAGAGGGTATTTCAGGGAATACAAGGGCGGAATAAGGCCGGTCTGAACCAACCGCTTCTTCATTAGTACTTCTCAAACCCGGTAAAACATGTTGGGTATCGTTCAGTGAACCTTGAAAACCCGAAACCTGCAGGCAACAGAAGTCTCTCGCATTTGGGTACTGGTTAGATAAGAGTATACACGACTAAATATATATTTTTTTCCTTATAATATTTACTGAAAAAATGTATTTTCTCAATGGAAATTCACTCAGCCCGGGTTAGTGTGAATTACATGTAAAACCGAACACGTGTGCTTATGTTTCTGTATTTTTCACTGTACCGATACTACTTGAATGCGAAGCAAGACCATTGAACACAGGTGGAAACATGTCTAGGTCATGACAAGTCAAACTGTACCTGCTACGTTTCTCGGCTTACAACCCATGGATGTACTCATTTCTCTTTACTTGTTATATTTCTGCATTGTGGTGTAATTTTTCTGATTATTTTCTTTATGTTCAGATCTTAGCTGTTATTATTATTATTATTACTGATATTTCTTGCGAAGTTTGTTAGTGTTTCATAAGGCTTTCTTTTCGGTCTGCTGCAACGATGCTAGTAAAATTGGACACTTGACTGACACTGAAAGCTCTTTGTCAGGAGCAGGATATAGGTGTACAACCACCAAGTTCAGAAACATGGAGGGTAAACGGTGGTTTTAGTTGGGGAAAAAAAGGAAATATCCTGACTTCTCAAAAGCATTGCATGAGACTGAGTGCGATTCGCACAATCAAGTTCGATATCGCATTACCATAGAGACCACAGCATTGTGAGTAGATAGTCACATTCGTGTTTTATTGTTTTCTTTGTTATTTAACATTAGAATTCCACCTATGTGTTAATTTTTTTCTGTCATGTATCTTTTCAAACTCATACCTCTAAAGAAATCAAGAAGGTTATGAAAATGATTATTATTATTATTTTATTTTTTTGATGGGGTGGGGTAGGGGAATTCATATCTGAAAGAATTGTCGATTTAAAACAATATTTTTTATGAATTATCAGGGTCTTATGAGCCACAGAGCATCATATTGAAAGCGAATCATCTTTCGTGAAACTCATTCTACCAGTGGATTGCATAAACCCACACTCCCGACTCATCCAGAAACGATAAGTTTTGTATAAGGCTATTTGTTCACGAAATCCAAAAAATGATTTTGATTGCATTTGAATCCAACATTCAACAAACTGCATGTTAGTTCAATAAAACGTGCCAAAGGCATTAGAAGGGTGATTTTTTTTGATCATATACAGTGATAGTCAAGATAAAAATGACCTTGTACAGTTTTCTATGAGTGATGTATGTTTTTATGTGTATGTAGCGGGGTGAATGATGTTTTTAGATTCGCAAGTATTTCTAATTTTCCCCCTTTGCCGTGTTCTCGATGTAGTTTTTGTTTCCTTTAGTTGTTTTTCTTAATATGTCAATGTTGTACAGAACAAATGCACATATTAGTAAAAGTGAAAACTCAGATATTAACCTGTCCACCATCCTACGTGAAAGCTCTACCATTCCAAAGGATTGCAATTTACATTTGCTATAAATATGCTGCTTATATCCAACCAATGCATCAAAGCTTAATTTCTTCATGTATTTATTTTGCAATTACTTTTTTTGACTGTGATATATGTATTACATGACTTTTGTTACTATAGTTGAATTTGGTACTTAACTTTTTTTCCTATTTGCTGTCCTTCTGACATTTATTTGTCTGTAAACTGCTACATACTCTCTTTACCTAAAGAAACAGCCATGTTCTGATACAATAAACAGAACCCTTGACCCTCTCAGAATAGAGAACAGACAAGATGGCTTCCATACAAGTGTGCAGTAATCAGTTCCAATATTGTCTTCCCATGCAAAATAAGGTCAGTTTGAATAACTGATGTTCTCAGTGCTGAAGGAGGATGACGTTTTAGTTTAAAGAGCTGTAGGATGCGATTGCCAAGGATGCTGTATAGTGCCACGACATGTAATTTCGCCCTCACTTCTGGCATTGGGTGCATTGGAAGTCTCTTATTGAATTCTTATTTTAAAGATGTTACCAAAGGCTTCAAGATCGAAATAATGAATGTTCATGCCGTGTTAGTTGGAAAGTTTCAGAAGAATATTTGTTTTACTGAAAGATTTTAAGCAAAAGATTAATGCACCCTAAACTCATTTTTAGTGGAATCAATCAAACTAGGCTGTTTTCAACATGGATATGCAAAAATGTTTGACTTGGTTGACCATTATTCACACATTCTAAGCCATTGGAAAGGCTTTTTTATTTATTTAATATAGTCCCAAGGAATACATATCTGGGAATAAATCCACATACAAAACAACTGTACAGCATTGTCTTTATAGTCCCACCGTGCAGTCAAAGATCCCGTACTGGTGAAAGTTACACTGTGTTTTTGCAGTTAGATGTTTCTCCAAAGAACCTATGGATGTTTAAATGCTATTCAGTGATTGTGTATCCAGGTTAATAAAGCTTCAGAGACATTGACACGCTTCGGGAATCACTAGACAGTGAGCGTAACTTCAGAAATGGATATTTAAGATGTCATGGCCTAAAAAGTTTTGGTCTGTGTAATGGTAACCTCTAATGGTGGATGTGGATTGAAGTCTTAGCCGTGGCTTAGTTTCGACTGTTGTTTATGTTTCGTCTCTTGCTCTGCACAGGAGACACTAACTGCTTTTGAGGGCTGTGGTCATTTCTGTTAGTCTGGTCGTCTGCCAAATCGTGTGGTTGGGTTCGCACAACCTCACGCCTGTAAAAAGCGAAGGGCGCCCATTTGTCTCTGATCCCCAGGTGTGGTGACCTAACTCCCCTAATTTGGGGGGAATCGCGCAGACGACCCCCTAACGAACACCGAAACTCATTTCAAATTAATACGCCAACATTTCCCATATGATTAAACCCCAGTCTGAAAATAAGACACTGTGAAAGAGCCATCTGAAAGACTGAACGCATCCTCGCTTCCATATGACTTTTCTCTCCGACACCTGTGAAATCATGTGTTCGATGTTCCGGATATGGGAACGAAATTATTTCTAATTCCTCCCTCTTCATACATACCAGATAAGCACATCGTGTGCTAACACTCTCCTATAGTAGAGATTTCAATAAATGTTGTATATTGAATCGTAATGAGGCACTAGCGGCCTCATGCTGTCCTGTAGACGTTCGCCGCGTGAACTCGACTTGCCTTCCTATTGTACGTATTCGTCTGTATTTTAACAATCTCTTTTAACGACACCGTGTGATGCCTGCTCCAGTGACTACATTGCGCTGGGTTTCTATGTCCCAGCACCTCTGTACTTTGTACAATAGCTCTTCTTTAGCAATGGCCAGTTCTGTTCTCCATAACCTCATTCAAAACAACTGCCGCATAATGAAACTATTTTTGATTTTATTTTGATTTGCAATCAACCAAATCACTACAGTGAAGTATTACAGTTGTACAGTTCCTTGAATTATTCAGATTATATTATTGTTGCTGGTCTATGGTTGCTCTGCTGTATCTTTTTATGACCTTTTTTTTTACATGTTAGACAATATTGTGACTATGTCCTATGCAAATATGAGAATTAACAAGAATTTGTCAAATAATGTATGTTGTCTGTCTTAACTTGTATGCATGAAATAGTGAAGTTTACATTTGAGAATAAATTCATAAATAAGAAGCATCACTAGGATTGTCTCTTTTTGTGTATTTTTTATTTTTTATTTTGTACAATATGGATTTAATTTTAATGTTTAAGCATAGGTGTGCACAGCTATTTAAAATTTGAAAATAAATATAATATTTACATATTTAAAAAAATAGTTATACAAAAATCTTTAATTTAATGCAAGCATTACATTAATTTGAATAAATTATTTTAATTTGTTTTATGTTATTATAAAATGTTTCATATATTAAATATATATTCAAATGTTATATATATATATATATATATATATATATATATATATATATATATATATATATATATATATACAGCTCATATTTAAATATATACAATCTATAAAATGTCATATTTTTAAATACATTTAAAAATAAAATGTAAATTATTTCATTTATTTCATTTAAATAAATGTATCTTTCATGTTTATGTGCATTTATTTATCTTATTACCCATATAATAAACTGGATATTTTACAGTCAGCCTGTTATTATCGCATATAAACCCGGACAGGGTGATATAAGGGGTTTACATCGTGATAATGAACTGATTTTACACTATAAAATTTGTTTCTTAAGAAAAAGTTGTAAAACAGATTTATTCTTATCAAAGTGATCCGAATTAAGACTAGAAAAATCCATCAAACTATAATGACTTGCTTATTTGCATGCTCAGTAGGCCTAACTTCAATACAGGCTGTACTCCTTAAAGATACCCTTGACATATACAGTTTTTGGCAGCTCTGGGTGCACTGCAGTCCTTGGCTCTGAATTTCAAAAGCTCTGGCATGAAGAGCCCAATTCTAGGCAGACTTTGCATCACATATTCACCGAACCCTTTAGTGCACAGCCAATGGCTGCACTTGTTGCTCAGCAGGATGCCAATAGAGCTGGTAAGTCCCGCCCATCCATAAAAACCCACTGGACCTCTAGGTTGAAAAATCATCAATGCAAGTGAATGGGAGAAAATAATTATTTTCTGGTCCCGTTTGAATTGTGCCATGAATGTGAACATATGTTGTCTGAGAATTTTTTATATAATTTTTCATGTTACGAGTTTGACAGTATATGGTACGATTCTTCGGCAAGCAGTTGTGGAAAAGACATAACGAGAAAGACTACATGTCGCCTATGTGACGTCACACCACAAAGTTGACTTACCCGTGGTTTTCGCCAACCTCAACGATTTTGTCCTCTCCCTGAAAGAAGGCGGTGAAGAGCACCAAAGACACAGCCATGTTTAGCGGGATCCGTGAGCTAGTGTTCATGTGCGTGTGGTGTTGACGTTTCAAACGCGTCGAAAGCAGCGAAGAGTTGTAGTCTACAAAGTGCTCTCACACAAAGTCTAACCGTATCAAACTTCTACCCGCTAAATTGTAGCATTCTTTACACGAAAAATTATATTAAAAATTCACAGACAACATATGTTCACATTCATGGCACAATTCAAACGGAACCAGAAAATAATTATTTTCTCCCATTCACTTGCATTGATGATTTTTCAACCTAGAGGTCCAGTGGGGTTAGCGGAAGGGACGCGACTTACCAGCTCTATAAGAACCAAGAACAGAGAGACGCCTGTTGTGTAAAACGATGCGCTCAGATACATTCGTCTGCAGGAAGTACAGCTTGTTTTTGACATTTGTGCACTCATGCAAATATTTACTGTAACTGATGCAGGGACTTGTCAACAGAGACTACAAAACAGGTGACATTTGTGTTTTCTGTCTTGTCATTTGCAACACTGGACAAGGCCGGTGTTGAATATATAGAGGGTCAAGATGGTGGGACATCAAAGGAACAATGTGCCTGGAACATGTGCGCTGCATCATACGCCATGTGTGTAAAGTCATATAGTTCTCACAACTGAAAATCTGGACCATTGGAATATCAAATATGGGCTGATTCAAAACTAGAGAGTGAGTGGCCCACATTTTGTCCCACTCAGTTATGTAATGAAGCAACACTTTCAAAATTCACAACCACCCACACTGAGTGGCCATTCCTTTTCTGGTTATTCTAATTTCCAAGCTTCTTAAGAAAAATGCTAAAAATATGCTGAGAGAAGGCACGTGTGTTTTTACATCTGCTCACCACTGTCGCTCTGTCTGTACATGAGGGCTTTCTCCTACTTTATCCCTCTTTCTATATCAGAGACACAATAGTTTCACACTCTCCTGCTTCTGTGTATTAAATCTGTTTTTGATCTAAAACTTTTGAACTGTAGTGTATGTGTGTGCGCGTTCACGAGAGCACCACGCATGTGTGTTGTGAGGACGCGAGAGCAGGGCTGCGTTTAACTACGCTCGCAAACTTCCATTTATAATAAATGTTTTTCTTTTAATGGTGGAATTCCATGTTCACAAATGTAAATTTTCCTGTAATAAAGAAAGAAAGAAATGGAGCTTTATATTGACTCAGTTCGATATTCTATGAAGCAAAAAGCAGTGAAACAGACAGTGGTGTCTTTATGAAGATTAAAGATTCCAAAACACATTTCCAAGGTTCCGCCAGTAGTGCACTCGCGCAACGTAAGCAAGAAGGGGAATTTGCGAGGGGCTGCATAGTATGCAACCCTAACCCTAACTCTGCAATGGTGTCAATCATTTAAGCTATATTCTTTATGTTTATGTAATGTAACCCTCTGTATTGTGTATTGTTCATTGTTTATTATTGTCTTGTTTTGTATTTGTTATTATTGCATAATAAAAAAAAAAAAATAAAAAAAAAGTTTGCGAGGGAAGGGCGTAAAAAATTACTTAAGCACAGCCCTGATGTTGTTGCGGGAAAGCGTGTTGGAGATTAATATTTTGTTAAATAAAGTGGTAAATTATATTTTTTTGCACAAACAAAGCCCAACCCTCTAAGCACATCTTGGCAATAGAATCGACAATATATATATAGGTGGACACCCTGCTGGACCATGCCCAGGAGGAGGCCATGCCTCTCGTAGAGTGAGCCCTTACGACTATGGGGCACTGGAGGCCCATAGAAATGTAGGCTAAAGCAATAGCATCCACCAACCATCTAGATAGTCTTTGCTTCGTGACCAGAAGCCCTTTGGTGCGGCCACCGAAGCTCACAAAAAGCTGCTCTGACTGCCTGTACTAAGCGGAGCGCTCAATGTATGTTCTCAGAGCCCTGACTGGGCAGAGCAGGTGCAACTGCTGCTCGTCCTCCGCGGAGGGGAGGGCAGAGAGCGTGATCAATTGTGCTTTGAACGGGGTTGAAAGCACTTTGGGCACATAGCAGTGTCTTGGTTTGAGTATGACTTTAGAGTCACCCGGGCCAAACTCCAGACAGGAAGCACTCACAGAGAGCGCTTGCAGGTCACCAACTCGCTTGACTGATGCTAAAGCTAGCAGCAGCGCAGTTTTCAGTGAGAGTGGCTTTAGTTCAACTGTTTGCAATGGTTCAAACGGGGGCCCCTTCAGTGCTCGAAGGACCATTGACAGGTCCCAGGAGGGCACCGTAGGGGGCCGTGTGGGGTTAAGCCTCCTGGCTCCACTTCAGGAAATGGACAATCATGTCGTCCTGCCCACTGACTGGCCAGCTGTCGGTACGTGAAAGGCTGAGATGGCTGCCACATAGACTTTAAGTGTGGATGGAGAATGGCCTGCATTCAACATCTCTTGAAGAAATGAGAGTATCTGTGATACCTCAAACAAGACTGGGTCCTGGTTTCTGGCTGCGCACCAGCTAGAGAACACAGACCACTTAAGAGCATAGAGGCGCCAGGTAGATGGAGCTCTAGCCTCGCTGATAGTACTCATGACGCTCGCTGGGCCACACATTTAGCCCCCATAGTTTGGGACAGGGGTGCCAGATCGTCCTTTTCGCCTGGGAAAGGAGGTCTTTCCTCAGGGGAATTGGCCATGGGGCTGCTGCGAGCAGCTGAATCATCTTGGGGAACCAAGGCTGGGTCCGCCAAAGAGGGGCCACTAGTAGGACTACATGTCTGCCTTCCCTGATCCTCTTTAAGACCTGGGGAAGGAGCAAGACCAGAGGAAAAGCATAAGTAAACAGCTGGGCCAATTGTGGGCCAGCGCGTCTCTGCTCTTCGAGAAAAATATTGGGCAATGACAATTGTCTTCAGAGGCAAAGAGGTCGACCTCTGCCCTCCCGAAAACACTCCATATCAATTGAACCGTTTGAGGATGGAGAGTCCATTCTCCGGGGGACACCTGGCCCCTGGACAGCATGTCTGCTCCCTGGTTCAGTCTGCCTGACACATGCGCTGCTCTCAGAGAACGGAGGGTTGCCACTCGCCCATAGGATGAGGTCTCTGGCCAGTTTGTATTGCCGTCTCGACCTGAGTCCGCCTTGGCGGTTTATGTAGGAAACGGCGTCAGCATGGGCCTTACCCAGGCAGACAACACACTCGCCATGACCGTCGTAATCATGCAGAGGGGCTCTGCATTTGCCACATGTGTGGCACGGCCTTTGAAACAACGCCACTGCTCTTTTACGATAAGCAGAGAAGAAATAAGGATACGGCAGTGTTTCAACGGATAGTGCAAGGGATCGCTGGCGATTGAGCGCGCTAATCAGTCAGGCCGCTGGCTCGCTGCTGGATCAGGCCGGCTGCAGGCTCTGCTTGACTTGGCGAGAAGGCGTAGGCTTCGAGAGAAGATCAGCAAGGTCCGAAGATCGTCGCTGAAGGAGATAAATCTGAATCCATGGCAATTCGATTGGTTTGCGCTGTTACGCCGCTCTCCCATTGGTTCGTGCAGTTCCCACTGACCAGCCAATAGCGTGCGAGTAAGCCTCAGCACTGTATGGCTATGCAGTAGAACTGCGTTATTTTATAAAAGCGATGTTTATCAATGTTGATGTTGATTAATGTTGCTGTTTGAGCATGAAAAAAAAAAGGTATGAAGCACAGTCACATAAAAGGGAGCTATTTTCTATATCAGTGCACACTGTTTCTGAACTCCCTGAAACACTTTGATTGTTGTCTTGAGTTTTCTTCTGGGAATGAACACTTCACAATATCCCTTTAAATAATTCCCGCTCAAGGCATGCGCAGAACAAAAGGGATGAGGCCTGGTTGAGATGAGTTAATAGTGTGTTGAAACTCACGGTTATGGTAAGGGGCGTGGTAAACACGCTCAAAACGGTCAACCAATCACACCATGATCCAGCTGACCAATCAGAGCACATTGTGCTTTTCGGAAGGAGGGGCTTCATAGAGACAGGTACTAAACAGAGCGTTACTGACAGACTGGGAAGAGAGGTGCTGCAATAATGTGAAAAATACGTTTTTTGAACATTCAAGCATGAAAACCTCGAAGACTCCAAAAACAAAATTAAGACATGGCATTGAAAAAAGGCATAAAAGGTCCTCTTTAATGTTTTTTTTTAATTTATTTTTTTATTAATCAATAGATCCGGGTGGAAGTTTTGCACCACTTGTACCTTGAATGTCCAGACAGACAGAGAGACAGGAATACGCATCATTTAGTTCTCTCACCCTCAGTGAATAATCAAACTGCAGTGAGAGAGAGACAGACAGACCATGTGAGCCCAGAGAACGAACTGTTCCTCTGCTGACTGTGTGTGAGTGTGTGTGTGTGTGTGTGTGTGTGTGTGTGTGTATACAGTGACTGCTGGTGGGTGGAGGGGTAAGAAGAAGGAGAGAAGATAGCTGAATCTTTTCCTTTTATTTCTCTGTCTCTATCTGCTTTTGGTTTTCGCCAGCTGGGATGCTAAACGGCAGCTTGTGGTCAATTGATGTGAGGTCGGCAATCATTTGACAAGCATTTCATTCAGTTTTGTGGCACAGTGGTTTTAGAGCATCAGTGCGAGTGTGAGATTAAAACAGATAAACTGCAAAGATAAAAGAAAAGAAGGTGTGTGTGGGTGTGAGAGAGAGAGAAAGGCAGTGAGATAAAAGAGTGGGTGAAATCGTGTACTTTATGATCAGGATTCGAGCTTCATGAGCTCAGACTGTGAGTGGGCGTCTCTGTGGGTGCCGTCGTGGTGTGATGCTCTTCTGTCCCTCACGTACTCCAACATGGCAAAGGGACGGCACCGGGTGGCACTGGTGCTTACTGTACGCCCGTCCAGGAAATTATACTGCTGATCCCGATCACCCTCTCGCTTACACACTTCCTGTCTAGCTTTTCTCTCCTTTCAATGTAGGCTAAAAAGATGTAAACTTGCATGACTTACGAATTTCAGGCATAAAGTTGCACTGTCTATTGGCTTACTCTGGATCCTTTAGCCTATTAAGCTGGAATCCTTCATAATATGACCCCATATTCTGTTCTGCTGACAACAACCAATAGATTTTTTTACACGCCATTCAGATGCAGTTCTGAATATTTCAGAGATAAAACACTGAAACAAAGCAGAATATACAGTTGTGCAGGAATCTGGAAGCAATATTTTGATGCTCTTTCAGAACTTTTTACTTAAAGGAACAGAACACCTACAGATTAAGTAATATTAGTCACATTAGTCATATGAACTAACCCAGACAGCAACAGTGTCGGCCCAGATCTGGCCCACATCTGGTACACTGTCTGGGAATTTTATGATGCTTTTATGTTGATTTACATCCTTTTAGAAGAATGCTCTTGCATTGCATGGAAAAAGAATGACCAGCACATTCTTCAGGATTTCTCCCATTTTTTGTTCCACAGAAGAAAGTAAATATATATATATATATATATATATATATATATATATATATATATATTTTTTTTTTATGGTGGACTGTTGAAACAGAAACACAGATTTTTAACAGCTTTATATAGCTTCAAAGCACCAAGCCAAAAAAAAAAAAAGAGTAGAAGAAAAAAAGAGAAGAAATAAAAACTGTCGGTAGTTTCCAATGCGCATTACTGTGTAGTTATTATTATATAAAACGTCTCGGTTACTAATGTAACCCTTGTTCCGTGAAGGAGGGAAGGGGAGACGTAATTGGGATCACTTTAGGGAGCCCT
Source organism: Scardinius erythrophthalmus (assembly GCF_964197995.2). Classification (NCBI taxonomy): domain Eukaryota; kingdom Metazoa; phylum Chordata; class Actinopteri; order Cypriniformes; family Leuciscidae; genus Scardinius; species Scardinius erythrophthalmus. Next base: position 17,881,458 of record NC_138244.1, read on the forward strand.
ATCATCTTCGAGTGTCTAGAGAAGAAGCCAATGACCGTTGGCGTGCATGAATCGCGTCATGCGCCCCGCCCCGCAGCGTGGGTATAAACAGGAAGTGGGCGCACGCACACATTGTTTTTTGCTGAGGAGCCGAGATAGTGACGGCCGTACAACGATGGTCAGCAATGGTGGCGACAGGACGTTACATCTCCCATTCCCTCCTGCGAGACGTTCCCTTTCAGTTGCTCACGTTCAACGTAACATCGACGTGACGAGGTAATTGGGATCCCTTGGAAAACGCCACGGTTGCTGCCACATCCAGCGCCCTACGCAAGACTCTCAGACCCCCAACTAACTGAGAACTAACCCTTCTTGCTGAGAACCAGCACGACCCACCCCGAGAAACCAATCGTACAGCCGAGAAGGTTTGTGATGTGGTAGAGGGTTTTCCCGACCTTCCCGACGGCCCAGGAAAGCATAGCTGCCCACTCTGGATCGGACTCTGGCATCGCTACACTCCCGGAAGGGGGCAACGCAGCCGAATCTTCATCTCCAGAGGAGCGAAGCTCCCCCTCCGATGCTGAGATTGACATCTGGTCGTCAGGAGGAGCCCCTAAAGACATGTTCATGAGAAGGACCAGCACATTCTTTTGGAAGCTCCAATGGCGGCCACGTTTGTGAAGATGTGAGGGGTCCACAGAGATTGCCTCAGCGGGGAAGCCCTCACGGTAATCCTTAGATCACCCTGGCTAAGCGCCGAAGTAGGCCTATTCTGCGGGGCAGAATAGACGCTAGATCGGGGCATAGGCGAGGGGACTGCACCCCCCTTGAGGTAAGCAAGTCTCGATCTCAACGCGGCCATAGTCATATTCTCGCTGTGGGAACACAAACTTTTTTTTTTTTATTGTGGCCGTCTGCCGGCGCCAGGGAACGACCGCATCCAGAAACGCACAAGCGGAATAACATCCTGAAAAGGACGCAGGGTCACGCTTGTGTTGCTCTTTTAGTTGAAAACAAAAAAGAGAAAATAAAACTCTTTCCGCGCTGAGGCACCCAGGGGTAGCCGCGGCTGTAATGAGTATAACTTAGGAAACGCCCACCGAACCGACTCACACACACAGTGTAGTGCTGTGAAAACAGCAGTTGTGAGCTGTACTGCTCGCGGCCACGGCTGATCGTACCGTCACACCAACGCTGGAACAGAGTTGAAGATGAATTTCCAACTGTAGTCTCTTCTTGCAGCACTCGTGAAGTCAAATAACCTCTCGGCTCCGAAAGTGAAAGACAATGTGTGCGGTCGCCCGCTTCCTGTTTATACCCGCGCTGCGGGGCGGGGCGCGTGACGTGATTCACACAGGGCAACAGTCACTGGCTCGTTCTGTAGACACTCGAAGATGATAGGGCTCCCTGATGTGATCCCAATTACGTTGTCACGTCGACGTTGAACGTGAGCGATTAAAACTATTAAAATGTTTTTTGGTAATTGAAATTATAAGCTGAAAATGTTTTAATATATTTATCAGATGAAAAACTTAAACTTAAAAAAAAACTTGAAAAAACTTTGAAACTAGAAATGTTGCCTTGGCAATTAACTGACCTTAACTGAAGTTGAAGTACTAAAATTAAACTAATTACTAAGTTAAATAAGTAAAACTTGAATAAAATAAATTAAAGCTAAATAGAAATATTTAAAAACACAAATTAATAGAAAGACAACAGCACATAACAAAACTAAAACCTAAACAAAACAGTACCCCATTTTTAAAGTCCGCGTGAACCGGAAGTTGCAAACAACTTTTCTCCAGTGCTGTGACGTATTTCCCAGTGAAACGGAATATTGAACAGAGGGCAGGGTTTTACTCTAGCGCTCCTCCTCTCCATCTCTCGCTCATAACAGACTAACGGTTTGAGGGGAGTGGTTAAGCGTTTCCCAACCCAAGTCCTCAAACCTACGTCATCAGAGAAGGGACGCCATTCCAGACCGGAAGTAACTTTTCAGACTTTGATTAAAGATTACGACGGCAAACAATTTTTTTCTGTGTTTTAACTTGCACGGATTAATTGTTCACCACAAGACTAGTAATATGCGCTAACAAAGTAAATAGGGTCAATTTTGATTTCAGTTGGACTTTAATGACAGTACCCCATTCCACCCTGTGGAATCCGCATGTACCAGATGTGGCCTGGATATATTAATAAATGCAATAACAGTAACACAAATAACACTCATGCATTCCATTTTACTAGATATTATGAATTTTATTATTTATTCATTATTTATTTATTAGTATGGTTAAAATGTTATCACATTCTCTCTCTCTCTCACAGTGAGAGGGAACATCTGTCTCTGAGGACACATATATCACAGACACACCTCATCTAGCATCTACAAGCTAAAAAGACTTGTGTATATGAACCGTCTGGCTTGTACAGTATAGTGGACACAGTTCTGAAACCAATTAACACTTCAGACTTCTGCATCAAAGCAGACTTACATGTGAAGGTTTTTCATTTAAGGTGCTGTAAATTATTTTTCATTGCCTTATAAATCATTGCCAAGCAGGGCGGCTAAAGCCTGGTGCACACTGTTCTTCTACGACTGCACAAATCAAACAAGAAAAACTACCATATGTAGCTAAAATTGTACTTTTTGGCCAGAATTTACTATTTCCTGTAGATCTCAGCAAGAAAGTCCAGAATCAAGGTAATTTCTTCATCTTCTGTCCATTTAAAATGGTCTAGACCGATCTGGATATTTGTGTCCATTAAAAAAAAACACATACATATACCTAATCAGTGAAAAACTGCAGCTTTTTTTCAAGATGTAGAGGTAAAAGCATTGCTAAAACAGAGATGATCCATGCTGTTACAGTCAGTCTTGTTTTAATTTAAATGCTTGTCGATCTTGGCAAAAAATAAGCATACATATTTATTAGAAGCTTAATTTCCTCTGGTCTCATCATGTCAGAGCCAAAACAGACACCGCTGTTACCAACATAAAGATGATAATTAGCATTTCTGATAAGGGTTTTTGTTGGAAAATTGTTTCCATACAACTGGCAACACAGATCACAGGGTGTGTCTCCATCTCAGGGCTTCTCCGGTCTCTGCCAAAAGAGCAAAAGCTGTTGATGGTTTCAATTGCAACCATAAATCTTGCAGACACACACACACGAAGAAAAGTCTTTCTCTGTCTCACTGTCTCTTTCAGAATAACCAGTGAAAAGACACTCCCACCAGTGAGTATTTTGGTTGTTTCCTTTCTCTGCTCATACACCGCCTACACAGGCTGGGCTGATTCACCTGCACAAAGACCTTTATGTTCTCCTCCAATCTTTCTAACATCTTGATCTTTTTTTTTGAATGGCTACACATAGACAATTAGTGTGCAAAAAAGGCCATCAACAGAGTAAGAAATTAATAAGAAGCATAGTTATGGCATCAGCTAACAGGCTAATGAGGCCATGCAAACCTGCTAAACTTTGACTCCGTGCTGTAAATAGTCTACAGAAAAATGACAAGAAAATGCTTTAGAACATGTTTTTTATGGAAGAGATACTTTAGCTTTTAGTGCGCTAATCGGGCTAATATAGCCATGCTAACCTGCTAAACCTTTGCTGTAAACAGCCTATAGAAAAATAAAATGGTTGGGGACATGGTTAGGACAAAAGCATATATTTCATGGAAGAGCTTTTAGCACACAAATGTACATTTACATTTATTAATTTAGCATAAGCTTTTATTCAATGCGACTTACAAACGAGGAATACGACATACTAACCTGCTAGCCTTGCCCCCTTGTTATCCACCTTATTTTGCAATGCGGAATTAAGCTATTTTTTTGTGAATGTGCAAGACTTCAGATTGATTTACTGCTACATGGCTTGACATTAACTTTTTTCTAACCAGACACTGTGGCTAGTGGTTTTCTAAAGTTACTAGCCACTCAGGATTTTCACAGGTCACAATTTTGACATCGATAACATGGGGAAAAATGGCCATATAGATATGTTTAATATTATCTCATAATTTGGCAGCAGGTATATTAGGCTGGTGTCACTTTAAGATCTGATGTACGGATCCAATATACTGTTACACATGCGTTTTCTTTCTCAACCGTTCACTTAAAACATAACATAACACACACTTTGGGTGTGAGCACAAAATCTGCACCGCAATCCCACGCTGAAATTCAAGCCCTGTAACAGTAACAATATTCATCCGGAGCAAATGAAACAAGTGAGTGAGGTGAGGATGGTTTGTGTGTCAACTTGCTGTCGGAGAGATGAGAGCGAAAACGCGCAGCTGGTATCATGTATCTATTCTGTGTAAATCGAGTATTGGAAGCGTTTCAGATATTCAATATATATTGATGCGTACCGAATTTTTGACAACACTACACTGCACTTAGTTTATTATTTCAGATGCCTTTTTAAAAGACTACTATTGTAAAATGTATATATTATATAATTCAAGCTGCCAAAGTGGCAAGTAGGAGTGACAGTGTTACACGCCACTGTTGAAATCCACCCGCATTTCGCAGGAGTTAATGTCAAGCCTGGCTATAGGGAAATAACGTTAAAATAAGGTGGATAAACAGACTACAGAAAAAGAATACACATAGGGGAAAAGTCAGTACAAAAATAGATTTATATGGAAGATCCTTTAGCTTTTTAGCATGCCCACCAGGCTAATGTGGAGTAGCTATATGCTAACCTTCTAAACTTTACCCCTTGCTGTAAACAACCCACAGAAAGGAGAGAGAAAAAACACACACACAAGAAAATACTTGGGAAAATGGATGGACACAGAATTACATGTGATGTTTTAGCATTTAGTGCGTTAACCGGGCTAAAATAGCCATGCTAACCTGCTAAACCTTGCTGTAAACAAACAGTCTACAGAAAAAAACAACTTTTTTTTGGTTTAAAAACATGAGGACGATTTACATGGCAGAGATACTTTAGCTTTTGCGCACTGCAATTTAGAACAGAGCCTTTTTAGGACACTGTGCTATAGGCAAACTATATTATTTGACACAATTGAACTAAATTAATTGTTTATGCTGAATATTTTTCAAAAGAACTGAATTATCCGCACTCCTTTTCTTGTTTTTCATTTTTACATTATCCAACGCAGCACATACATAACAGACATTTTGTTTTTCATTCTGATTATTTAAATGAATCATTTTAATTATTTATTGAACATTTGTTTAACAAATAATTAAAATTATTCATTTAAATGATCAGAATAAAAGACCGAACATCTGTTAGACCTATGTATGTACTGTGTTGCATAATGTAACATTTTATACATTTATTAATTATAATATTTATCCACAATTTTTTGTTGAACATTATTTATTGAAAATAATGAACACTTATTTTATTGCTGTTGTTGTTTTTATGATTTATTACTATTTTTAAAAGCAATAAGCCATTCAAGGCTGCATGTCACCATAAAATTACCACAGGCAAGCTTGTTTTACAGTAAGTACTCTGCTTCACATAATGCCTAAGAACCCCTCTTTACCCATGTTAAAGAATGGCTTATTGCTTTAACAGTATGAAATCTATTTGTGGTATCAACAGTCAGGAGAGTCACGATTGTAAAGTGTTTCCGCCGGGGACCGCGTACAATGGTACACTATCGCTGCCTCGTGCTGCTACGTACTGTAAGGCACAATAAAGCATTGGCTGCCGTGTCACAAGACCTCTTAACATTCAGTCCAATAAACACATGACGGCATGCCATGCCCAAGTTGAGCACATTCACCGTCTTCCTCTCCACCAATGCAGGAAAGACATGGATCACATTCACAAACAACATTTTAGCAAAGAACTGCATGACCTTATACTGTCTCTCCTGTTTTTCTTCTCAAATTTTTCAAATTTTTTTGAAAAAGTAAACCGTTGAAGAGAAAGTTGGATTATTGACAAGAGACTTCTGAGAGAAAAAAAATCACAGGCTGGGTGATGTTTTGAAGAGAGCTGCGCACAAACGCAAACTAGGTCATGGGAGAGCCGAGATCATGTGGCCTGCTTGAAAGGAAAAACATCTTTCCCCTTCTGCTTCGCCCTCGAGAGGTCAGGGCGCTACACGTATGTCAGTAGTATTTTGGTTTTCGCATTCAGGAAAGGTCTCAGAGTTTTCTAAGAAAAAGATCTAAGTAAACTCACAGGTCTCTTTGAGAAGTTCAGAAGAGATAACATCTCACACTGCTTGAATGTGCCAAGTTTCTGATCAAAAGTCAGAGCAGTGGTGTGCACAGGGGGGGCTTGAGCCCCTGCCCCTTTAATCGCTAATAGTAAAGTGCCTTTTCAGTCATATCGCAGTCTGTGCACGCCACCGAGTCAGAGGTTTTAATATGAACTCAAATACTTAAATTTAATTAACTTGAATCATGATTTCAGCATTTTTTACAGTGCAAGTTCCAACAATCGGGAGGTAAGGAACACACGTTATGGGTCATTTTATTTGATATCCACAGAAGCTGTGGAACACTAAAAGATTGTAGATAGATGACCTGGCGAGTTCCGACAACAATCCCATGAATTGTCGCAATTGTCGAAACAGGCAAAGAAAGACCAAAAGCTCTAGTTAAGCTGCCTTTTCTTTTCTCCGACAACTGACAGACCAGAAGTAATACAATGGAGTAGTAGCCTACGGAAGCTGCATGAAGTTCCGATCTGCGTAAATGGAATTTTTTTCCGTGTGCATTGAAACATTTTATATTTTGAGGCTAAACTGTATGAGACCAGCAGTCCAGATGTGGTGTAATCAAAACGTCGACTGCCATTTCACAAATTCACGAGGTAAGTCGGCTCTATATATACAGTGCAATGCATAAGTGAATACACCCATGCTAAAGTTGACTAAAAAGAGGAATAAAAAATCATATTTTGGAAATTGAACTTAATGCCTTAATTTAAAAAATTAGTAAAAATCCAACCTTTAAGGACACCAATTTTCTTTGTGAATGAATAATGTATCGTAAATAAATAAATGTTCTTCCTTAAAATACATGGTGCATAAGTGAGTAAACCCCTATGTTAAATTCCCATAGAGGCAGGCAGAATTTTATTTTTAAGTATTTTTTTTTTTTTAATTTTAGGATACTATGCATCCTGATAAAGTTCCCTTGGCCTCTGGAATTAAAATAGCCCCACATCATCACATAGCCTTCACCATACCTAGAGATTGGCATGGGGTACTTTCCATAAGATCATCTCTCAATGCAAATCAAACTAGCTTTTGGCTAACTGAAATAAAATCATGCCAATCTCCAGGTATGGTGAAGGCTATGTGATGATGTAGGGCTATTTTAATTCCAAAGGCCAAGGGAACTTTATCAGGATGCATAGTATCCTAAAAAAAACCCAAAACAAAATACTTAAAAATAAAAATCTGCCTGCCTCTATGGGAATTTAACATAGGGGTTTACTCACTTATGCACCATTTATTTTAAGGAGGAACATTTATTTATTTACGATACATTATTCATTCACAAAGAAAATTGGTGTCCTTAAAGGTTGGATTTTTCCTATTTTTTTAAATTAAGGCATTAAGTTCAATTTCCAAAATATGATTTTTTTATTCCTCTTTTTAGTCAACTTTAGCATGGGTGTATTCACTTATGCATTGCACTGTATATATATATATATATATATATATATATATATATATATATATATATATATATATATATATATATATGCCTGCTCTCGCACTGACTGGGGAGATAATCTGAATGTGCTCCTCCCTAACTTTGTTAATAAAACATCATTAAGGTTTGATGCGACAATTGACTTCGCAAAGACCCACCCTCTTTAGTTACCGTTGCTATGTCCAACAAGCCATGGCGCTCTCACGCCACACATCATGTTCTCACGCAGTGAAAAACACATCAGAGTGGACAACACGCCATGGTTTACTTAAGGTTACTTTTGATATGAATTTAGATAATAATAGTTAATTTATAGCATCAAATAAACATCAGAAGGAACGTTGTTTCAACCGCGGAACACAGCGTTTTTCAAGTTCAAGTCCACCGACGTTAATCTACTAAGCCCTATTCGGATGGGACTAGTTTTCTAAACAATGTTTGAGTTAGGCTACAATTCTGTTTTGGCTGTTTATAGTAAACCTACATACGTGAGCAGAGACATCTAGACAAGTATTTTACTCGTACCTGACACTGATATTAAAATGGGCAGTCTTCGCAGTTTCTGCAATTTGGCTCTATTTATTGATTGTATAGGCTACGTTATTTTTTCATCGGATACCATCCATTTTGAAACTAAATGAAAGCATGCCAAGATTGGTGTGCAAACCCCCGCCCGAATAGGGCTTAACTCTCCTGACTGCTTTGTCAGACAAAAGGGCGGATTCGGCCATTTCCTGTCAATAAAAGTCCCGGCGAAGGTTGACTTTTATGTGAATGTCAGAGATAATGTATAGTTGTACAGTTGTGTGCAGTGCTTCTGTACGATTATAAGGTAAAAAAAACCCCTGACAGTCCACCCACATGAAGACCACAATGCTTAAATAAAACATAAATGAGATTTCCATTATTACTAAATTTAAATTTGTATTGTTTATTTTATCATCATAAAAGTATATAAACAAAATGAAAAACCTCGACTACTTGATACTAAGTACCTCTTTTTAAATTTGAAATCCACTGATAAAACTACAGTGAACAGGTTTGCTGAATGCAAAGTCATTTTTACATCTTTATGACAGCTGGAACAGTTCAGTTCTTGGCAAAGTGACCTAGCTTCTACATCAGCAGAATTATATCTTCCCTTCCATGTGCCATTAGATCAGCTCTCAGTAAAACGTGTGGGTGTGTCTGTGATACTTTTGCAAAACTTGAGAGTATCTTATTTCAGACAGTTGTAAAGTCACTCACGCATGATGCAGATGACATTTGTCAATAACAGATAAGCCACCGGTGTATTTCGCAATTCATAATATCTCAGAGTCTCAAAGGTAAAGGGGCTTAAAATATGCATGATTAAAATTTTAGGGGTGACCCAAATTATTAAGCTATTTACCTCCCGTTCTTTAGAGTGACCTGATTTGTGCTTTAAATCCCAGGCCATTAAAATCCTTCTATGTACAGTATGCGAAAAATGTTCATCTTAAATGAACGTACAACATAACAGAGAGTTCACTGTCAGGGCGAGGCTTTTCTGGCAGATGTTAGACAGGTGAACTGAGGGGCAGCTGTTTGGTGCTGTTTCATGCTAATGCCATGTTCCACGACTGACAGCAAAGTCGTGGAAGCTGACCACCACAAGACCTGTGGATATACTGGATTTTATTCCAGTTTCAAGGCTCAATCCTATGAGAAGGCAGACAGTCTAATATGGGTGTTGTACGCTGTAGCCTGAAACAACAGCCTAGGGCGCTGCTCAAATTACAGAACGTTGAGGAAAAACACACATGCAGGCACGCAAGTCTGCTAGCACTCAAGCACACACCTTTCTTCCACAAGAACTATTAAAAGAACCACACGGACACCATAGTTAACAACTAATCTTATTTTGTCTCTTTTTCTCCTGCTATTTACATCGGTACCTAATGTGCAAATTAATAATTTAAAGTAGTGTAAAACTCTCAAATGAATACAAAATCATATTTTACAATTCTAAGACAGTGAGAGTCCATGAGCTTGTCCAATATAAAGGAGGGAGAGGAAAAGCAGGAGGATGGGAGGCAAAAGACACATAATTGTGAAGGTGTAGAAATGTGGGAAGAGAACAAAGCAGTGGACATCCTTGGCCAGGAAAGACAAAACACTCACAGAGACACGGAGTTGGTTACCTGGACACTGCCACACAACAAAACACAACAAGCGCTGCTCTTATGATAATCTTGTCCATTGAGTAGAAAAGCACTTGGTGGGGCCTTTGCTTAGCAGAGGCACACAAAGTGGCTAACACGCTAGTCATGCTAGTTAACTTGATTGGTGCAGCTACCTGTAACATCCTGATTTTCTAGCACACAATGAGAACTAGCACTGTGAGCTGTGGTACATTTGTATGTTTGTTAGCCAGTTAGTCAGTCAGTAGCTTAGCATGTTGTTGTATGTGACTGTTTTTGCACTGCCGTGAGCAAAATCTGAAATGATTTTTTTTTTTAAAGAAAAGAAAAAGGTAGGCTTGTACCATTAAATGTCCAGTTTTTACATGTAGAGATTTGGTTAAACAACGTATCCTACAAATTGACAAAGTAAAATAATATGAGCTTATGTCCAAACTAAATATTACTGCACCAAGCAACATATGAAAATGTTGTCCATAGCTTGGTTTAACTGGGCAGCTCCACCCAAAGTGCAATCTAATTGGTCTATTAAACGTAAAACATGTTCTGATTGGCTATGAATTTGTTGTGTCACCACATTTTTCATTTCCATTGTAGACATGAAAAGTGAAGTTATATATATATATATATTCCACATTGCCTTGTCAGAACATGATTTTACGCTGCTGTGTAATATACGAGTCAAAAATCTAAAATGCTTTTCAGAGGTAGATTTGAACCTTTAAATAACCAATTTTACATTTATAGATTTAGTTGCTTCTATGTATATGATCATCAAAATTGTGTGGTTAAGACTAATATACCTGAGGACAAATTAAATGGAGGTGAGGGACCTTTTTGGCACATGAGAGGCAAGCATGGCAGTGTTAGCATGAGTTAGCTACAGAATGTTGATGAGCAGTTGCCAGTTGCTTGTAGCCAAGCTGTGCCAACAGGTATTAAACAGTTTACACATACACAGTTTCATAAGCTTTCCACCTTCAGTCCACTGCTGAAGTATATACTGTTAGGGTTTGCATTTCATACTTACATCCTCAGGTAAGGTGGTTCTTGTAACTTAGCATTCGCTAGCATGACTGTTATATATTGCAAATACAGACAGCAGTGAGTGGAAGTCAAATGCTTACTGTATCGGATGTCAAGTAGCACACAATAGTGAGGTTTCATTTGATATCATCATGATGGAATGCAAACCCTCCTATGAAAAGGCTTTATATTACAATATAGTGCATGATGGAAAGTCACAAGATCAATTTGAGAGCACACATATTGAATATTTTCCACCATAATAATCCTTGTACAGCAGACCTTTTACAATCATATCGATATCCCTTAGAATCATATGGTGAAAAGTAGAATATGGCTGACGTCATGAATGCATAGATAAAAGGGGGGAGGGGTGGCGGTTGTTAACAAACTTATTGCTTTCAAAAAAATCAGAGTGCTGAACAGTGGACCTCCCTCCCTTGTAATTATTTGCAATGCACAGCAAAATCAATGTTATTCAGTATTAAGATTCCAAAGAGCTATGCTGTGAAGTATTGCATTATAACGACCTCTAAACTGAGTTTTCCTTTCTATGATTTGGGAAACTCCATTAGAGACTGACATATGCTTTTACATCTCTTTCTGCATGTACAAGGATTTTTACAACACAGATTGAGCAAAATGCACAGACGAGAGCTTTTACTCTAGAACAAGTAAAAGACTGAATTCAATTGGACATAGAACAAACAATAACACAATCTCTGGCCAAAGCTGTAAACTGATTCTGGTTGCACTTCCTGTCATTGTAAAGCAATGTCTGTTCACTATTGAGAGTAAAGTAACAAGAATACAAGGAGGCCGATCTTAAATATAGTAGGAAAATGTTATGCCAGTTCTTTGTATCACTTGCAAAGTGCAAAAAAGGTGGTGGTGTTGCTGTTCTTTTCACACACATTGGGGGGTGGCTATATATGTGTGCATGTTTGCAGGGCTATCCAGGTCGGTGCACCTTCAACTCTCGTTCCCTGCGTTTCAGCTCCTCTCTATAACAGTAGGAGCAAAAGTTCTCTGTCTCGGGTCGGCCATAGAAGGTGCAGTTCTCCCTCCTGCAGCGTTTCTGCTGAAAACAGTACATTGGGCAAACACCACTCTGCCCTTTGGTTTTGTCCTGCCCCAGCCAGGCGTGGGGCATCGGCTCCTCATCTGCGAACTCCAGACAGTCCCGGATGTCGCCAGTGTTGAAGCCGTTGGTATAAGTGTGGGATTTATGTTCCCCAGGCATGTTGTATGGTAGGATGTCTACGGCATTGACAGTACGGATGCCAGACATGCGGGCTGGGCTGTAGCTCTGAGAGGACAGTGAGCGGTTTTGCTGGGGGTAGGTGGCACAAGTTTTGAGAGTGCCTATCATTGGCTTGTAGGACTCATCTTGATAGCTGGATGATTGCACATTGACATCCCTCAGGTGGATGACACTGTGCCTCTGGATAGGTGGTGTATGGCTATAGTGAGCTGAAACAGGGACTGGTCCAGGTCTCTTAGCACCGTTACTAGGGGAGGAGAAAGGGACAGGGGACATGGAGGATCCTGGGATGGAGACTGGGATGGGTATCGGGATGGGAGAAGCAGCAAGCTTTGGGCTTCCCCTTTCTTGGACCTTAACAGCCTGGGAAAGATTATGGCTAGGGTGCAACACCGGTGAGCAACTCTCAGGTGGAGAGCTATCTGAACGCTCCCTTTGGAAAACACTCTCCTGCTCAGGCTTCTTTAGCGCCACCCCATTGGTCTGAGGCTTCTTCTCAGCCTCAGCCTTTCTCTTCTGTTCCTGCTCAGCACTGAAGCGTTCTTGGGCGCTGCTTAGGTAGAAGCTGATCATCTCTTCATGAAATTGGTGTCGATGGCTGGTGAGCAGCAACCCAGCAAAGATGAATTTGCGCTCACCCTGCATGGCTGCTCGAAGGATGTTCAGGCTGAGTTTGACATCTGTGCTGTACTTCCAGTTGTCCAGTGTCCGATCACCCGAGATTTTGCCTGATCCTGGCGGTCTCTCAACAGGTGAGCTACCAGAAGCGCGGTCTGTAGGCGAGGGACTGGTTGTCTTCTCTGAGGAGGATGTGCTGGCTGACTGGCCTGACTCCTCTTTGCTCCCTTTTCGTGTTTTTGAGTCCTTTTTCTTAGATTTCTGCTCTCCGTTCTCTACCGTTCTACCATTTGTTGAGGTGGACTTGCTGATCTTGCCATGGACAAGTCCTCCAAGTCCACCCATATTCTTCTTAAGTTTGATACCCAGAGTTTTGCTGAAGCTGCCCAGTTTGTTGGCCACTGAGTCTGCCCGTGTTTTGTCTTTGTCCTTTCGCTGTTTGTCCTTGTCTTTCTCCTTCATTGACTTTCCATTATTGAGGTTGGAGTTACTGCAAACAGACTCCCGATCCGAGTCCATGGATTCTGCCAGAGACTGTACATCCTCACCTGCAGAGGCAGTTGGCGACTCGGGCTGAGCCAAGGGAGCCTGTAATACACAGATCGGTCATAAGGACTCAAAACTGAGGTTACCTTTAGCAAAGTAATGTTGTCAAATATTACAAAACTTTTCCTGGAGGGCTACCATCCTGTAGATTTTAGTGCCAACCCTAATCAAACAAACCTGAACTACCTAACCAAGGTCTTTAGGAATATGTGAAAAAAACAGTCAAATGTGTTGGAGCAGGGTTGGAACTTCAGGGGTTGGCCGAAATGCCCCTCAAAATATATGTGCATGGCCCTGCCTCCAGGAGAAATTTTGTCAACTAATAAATGGATGACCACTTACCCTTGTTTCAGAAGGAATTCGAATCCATGTTACATTCATGTAGTTGTGCAGAAGGTTTAGTTTAGCTTCCAGTGATAGAATAAGACTAGAGTGAGAGGAGAACATAGTCAAACATCTTTTCTAAAAACCTGATTTGTAGCACAAAAGGTTTTTATCAGCTCGAATGAGGCCCGCTGTAATTTCTTGTCATCTCTTACGTGCCAGTGAAGGAATGGCAGAAATTACAAACCATTTGAGGCATGCAACTAGGAACTCAATCAGTGCATAAATCTTGTTTCCAGAGAATGACAGCAATTAGTTTGTATTCATCAGTCCATTATGGAGCCAATGGAGTGGGGGGCCAACTCATTACAGTTGCTTTATCGCAGATGTTTGTTTTGTGTCTCAGTTCTTCCTTCTGTAAATCATAGCTGGGGTGGCGCTGCTGCAATTTATTTATATGCTTTAATTGGCTGACCTCTGGAAAGTCACTGGAAAGATCCTGCATAAATCTTTTCAACCATAAGACAAAATGCAAGAATATGCAACTGATAAAAGTTTGGAACATGCACAGGCTTTAATTGTTGAATGAGGCTTTAAGATGAGTCATTCAAGTTCAGATCAACCTCTGTGAGAATAATTTGGCCTGGTGCCATTCTGGACAGATTTAACCCTTTTAAATCCCTCATATGGTAAAGATAACATATAGATAGATGCCCTCATTTGGCCCTACCTGACCTTTGTCTCAATTACCTCTCATTCAAGCTAGAGCATGCTCACAAGTTCTTAATTTAATTTAGCTAAACTTGCTATAGTGGTGGATGGAGGATGAGAGAGAGAAAAAGTGGGGTCTTACTTTGCCAGCTTAGCATTGTCATTGTCATCCCTCCCCCACTCCCAGTCCCTTCCAGGGTCCACCGCGAAGTGCAGCGCTAGCAGCTTGTGCTCAGAGTCAGTCAGTGGGATGACGGCTGAAAGGGAGGGACATATAGAAAACATGAAAGATTTAGATGTAACATTCAGAAATGGGATGCAAACCAGGTTGCAACTAGTTTCAAAACAAACTAGTTTCAATTTTTGAAGCAAATAGGTAGATATTACGACTAGGGAAAGGGATTAATGACTACACTGCTTAGCTTCTCTTAAAGGGATAGTTCACCCAAAACTTAAGGTTTTGTCATTATTTTTGATTAAACTGACATCCAACCTGTATCGTAGGCACAATATTTAATTTAACAGGTGGAGATTATCAGTGCATAATGCTGTCTTTCACTTTCACAAAAAGTGAATAAATAATGTAAGATTTTTTTATTTTCAGGGGAATTATTCCTAAAAACTGACTCAGTGGGCTGCTCCTCACAAAGAATCATCCATTACTCCTTCACTACTAGGTATGAAAAAACTAAAAAAAACTTGTTAGAGAAACAAAAATCATATTTCAATGCTTCCAACACCCATTTGACAGGAAAAACATTTCAACATTAATCAAGGGGTACGCGAGACATACGTGAAAAGGCCTGGGTGCGGCACTGTTTCCTAAAAAGAAAATAACACAGCCTTCCATCCGTTCTAACTACTTCCATTTTCCCCCCTTTCACGTCACTCTATTCATCACTGTACCTGACTAGTCTTTTCAGACCACAGGCATGGAATTGAAAAGAGAGAATGGGTTGAAGCAAAATAGATAAAGAGAGAGATTCAGTTCTCGTGACTGTTGGAAAATACAGCATGTTTGAACAGAGGACATTCCAGCCCCTTCTGGTTGTGACCATCCTCTCACAAACATGCTCTCACTGATAGAACAAACTGTCTCCTCTCCTCATGAACGGCCTGCCATTTGCCAGGTGACTGCTGGGTAGAACTCACAGTGAACATAATGCTCTTCAGTGACTCATTTAAATGACACTACGCAGAGTAGGAGTGAGAGACATCGAGTCACAGTACTGAATGAATGTGTGTGTGTGAAAGAAAAGGTCAAGGAGAGATACATTTTGTGTAGTAAGGCAGAAAAAAAGTACAAAAAAAAAACAGTTCATGATAAGTCCACATAGGATTATTTTACCACAAAATTTACACTCAAGATTTGCGCTTAAGATCATAATACAAAATTCTAACAATTTCTAACAAGTTATTATACAAATCTAATAATATGACACAAGATCACAAAAGGAGAAAAATACACCAGTATTTCACAAGACATGGACTGAGGAACATTTAAAACCTATTATTATAAAAACAAAACAAAAAAAAAAACAGTTTATCTTAGAGCAGTTCAAATCACAATATGTCAAAATAATCACAGTATGTTTTTTTTTTGCCAAATTATTAAACTATAGTGTGTAGAGAAGTCCTCCCTGTTAAATTTTCTTCCTCCCTTCCTCCTTTTTAAATTTTCAATCAGCACACGACTTTGCCTCCCACTCACGTCTTTTAGTTCACAATCCTGGCAACAACAAGCGCCAAAAATGTCCAGCTGGTCTACTGAACATTCATATAATCCAAAATCTCAGTCCACCCTCTAAGAATTTCCAACTTTTTCACTTCAGCAAGAAATTTTGTCTTGAATGTCCAAACATTCATATTAAACTACTGATTTGTACTCGTTGATTATAAAGTAAAAAGTAAAAAAGTTTATTGCAAAATTATTCTGATAGAAATATGTTGCTTAAGAGTATAGAAAGACTGCCATTCACACTATTGCATGGGAGTGGAAGGTCACTGCTGAGCTGTTATGACGTGTTTCTAGTTTTCATAGTAACATGAACTTCTCTGATTGGTGGATTAAAGTCGGATCTCTTGGGATTATGGGTAGTGTAGTTATACAACAGAAATTTGGCAATTAAACAAAAAAACTTTGAAAATAATGTCAGAATAACACTGACTAACAGAAACATACATCATTGCTATACAATCTCAAAGCTCATATACAACTATGTTTCTTTGATAGGACTGTAGTTCCAAGCCCAACAAAAAAATTTGATCCAAGAAAACATCAAAGCTGCCAAAATCATTTACCCCAACCATCACGTTCTGTTCAATATTATTGAAACACAAACTGCTGGCGCATGTGAGGCTATGATGTTTCTTCCAGCATTTTGTGGGTCAAATTCTTGGGGAGTCACACCAGGACAAGAAAGAGCATCCAAAGTCCAAACTGAAAGAAATGTAGGTGGAATTCCCAAAGTAGAGCACACACTGTTCGGAATAACATACAATTCATACACATGGGCCAACAAGTACCCCATTGTGTTCCCCATTGCACACACATAGATACAGTTTCCCACCAGACTGGGGTCAGACGGTGAACGCTGGAGCTATGTGGGGTTGTGTCCCCACTCCTACACTGCAGCTGTCCTCCTTTCTCTGGCCTAGCATACACACTCACACGCTTCACTGTTGTTACCAGTTGGGCTTATTCCAGGTCCAAACACCACAACTGCCAGTTCTACCCTGAGGGACTGGAGCATAATGTATTTTGTATCCCTTCTGGCAGTCATGCAGACCTGTCCTTGACTGACCCACTTCAAACGCATACGTTCGAAAACTGTGACGTCGAGGGCCGCTCTCAAGGAACAAGGGCCGTTGATTCCTGGAATATTTGTTTGTATTCGGTACTGTTATTATAACCCAAATACACTGACTGAATAAACAGGAGACATCAGTGCGAGTGATAATAGACAAGTAACCAGAAGATGACGAGACTGTAAATAAGGTCTTTTGCTGAGCGCTGCCGTGATAATACAAACAGAAGTTGTTGACAGACAACATTGCTCATGGAGTCTGACATGCTACATTACAAGCGCATTACTTGCAGAGTTTATTCTGTTGGCAGGATGTGGAGGTTGATGTATGCCGAGTGGGTCTGGCTGCACGACATGGCACCGCCTGAGGAAAGTTAGACAGGCAATGAGCGGGAATATCTGTCATGTGCGGCATGTGTGATATAATCCTTTTGAGAATGATCCCGAGGCATTATTTCCTAGGATCGTTGAGGTTTTCTTGACTCTCCCCCCTCTGGTGGGTGATATCAATCACTGCAGTTGCGCCCACTAAAGAAAACAATTAGTCCTCTTTAGTCACGCAAACCGTGCTTGTGCTTGATGAGGTGTGAATTCAGGAGTTTCGTTCGCAGCTGTGTATTTTACAGCCATTGTAAACAATAATCATGCAGCTAAACAAAGCTTCGACATGAATCTCAGAGGGAGATTCTGAGAGGGAATCTGATTGCCTAACATATTTTCCAGGGCCACATAAACCACGCAAACTGTTTACAGAAATATCCGAAAGACTCCTGATAATTACTGCTGATGGAATCTGCAGTTTGGATGTTTTTAACCCAAGCATGGTGTGAGCTGGTCATGGCACAAGAAGGTTTTTCATTCTTACAAGATGAAACTTTAAAAGCTGCCCGCCAGATGCCAAAGAAAATAGAGGTCTTCATAAAACTGGAGAGGCGTGACTCAAAATAGCAACGCAAGTTTCCTATTGGTTGACTGGTGTCATATAAAGTGTAACCACAGAAAAATGAAGGTGCATTAAAGCAGTACTAGCATGGCACGTCACAGGGAAGCCATTTAGTATGTCTGCAACCCGCAGGAAAAGTGCCTCTATTACAAAAAAAAAAAAAGATTCTAAAGGGCCTTAAAACACAAAAACAGCTTAAATTAACTGACTTTAAATCAATGACTAAAATCAGTGAGAGCAACTGCCCTGTGGTTAAAGAATGATTACACGAGTAAAAAGAGAAAATGGAATGAAAGGTATAGGACCCCATTTTGTTCACCTTGACTATTATTTTGTAGCTTATGTCTAACCATAAGGAATAGGTAAAGGTTCTGCTATCTGTATAGTGCCTAAATGATGATTTCATGAAACCATCTAAATAAAATAACTAAATAACATCTTATTTACAAAATTAAAGGACACACCTGTTGAGGTAGGGTTGAGGTATAGCTACTACAATTAGCTTAACATAGTCAATGGGAAGTCCTCACCATGATAAAATAACAAATGTGTGTGTGTGCATGGGTGAATAAGAGTCTGAGGATTTGTTTTTATTTTTAGGAAAAATTAGGACAGCAAAGAGAACCAAAAGTAGACTACTAATGTAAAAACCCCATGAATTGACTTGACACAATTTTCTTCTTTTTGGTGACGCATTTTAAAACAGGAAGTTTGAGCTATAGACATACTGACAGGCTTGTCCCTTTTCTTTTTTTTACAAACCGCTTTAATTTACATCACAGCTGTATTCTGTATTGCTAGTCAGAGGAATGTGGTATTAAAGGGATAGTTCACCCAAAAATGAAAATTCAGTCAATAATTACTCACCCTCATGTCGTTTGTAAGGGAAATTTTACATTTAGACATGTGTTTGACTCTTAGATGTGTTTTTACTATTAGAAGTGTTCATTTTACTTAGATGTGTTCTTTACTTATAGATGTGAACCTTTTACTCATGTGTATCACTTGTATTAACATTTAACACTTATAGATGTGTTCTTTTACTCTTAGATGTGTATCACTGGTTTTGACATAAGACATTTAACATTGAACATGTATTTGTACTCGTGAAGGAGTTAAAGAAATATAATCATATAAGCTAAAAATACATTATTGAAGATATGTAACCAAGTTTTTAGAAATGCATAAGTGAAGACAAGCTTGCGGGAACAAAATGTTCTGGGTTAGAAGACTAAGTAACAAAGAGACAATGTGCACTTCAAGTGACCTATTGTACTTGAAGTGTGAAAAGCATGTGCGTAGATTTGAGCAGCTTCGATCAAAATAGCGATAGGCAGAATGTGTGAAAACCAAGTAGCTTAAAAACAGGAACTTTTGCAGACGTAGGTATTGTGCTGTCTAGATAAATTTATGTGAGACAGGGGGGGTCTTGAACCAAGATGTTTCCTTTTAAGGTAAACAAGACTGGATGCAACGGACCCAGGATGTGTTAAGGGTATATAATGATGCCAACTGGAAGTAGCTTTGCTCTTCTCATGACAGACATTCTCTGTATGTGAACTGCCAATTTCTTGCAAGAAATAAAAGATCTTGATACTTTGACCTTTCAAAGGTTTTTGTATTTGTCTCCTTCCTCCTCACTTTTCGAATAGAATTATTTCCACAACAAATGGCGACGAGGATGGGATAACCGTGAACCAACCGATCGCCGTGATAGAGGGACAATTGAATTGATCATCCCGAGAGACCAGCTCTGCGGCTCAAAATCCTCAAGTTTAAGGAGAGAGAATTGTTCTACTCATCACGACGAACGGAGGTGAACGTACTCCCAGAACTGAACTCACGAGGTCATCAAAAGACGGTGAGAGAAAATTATTTACGTGGTAAATAAGATATAAGAAAATTATTTGCGTATTGAATATTTTTCCTAAAAGGGTCAGGAGTTTTGGAATAAGCTTGAAAGTAACTTCCAAAAGGATTTGAGAATAAGCCTGAAAGTAATAGTCTCAAATGCCAGGTGTTAATTGTTTTCCCAGAAGGGCCAGAGTTTGAGAAAGAGGGTTTCTCAAGCGTCCAAACAAGGGGCTGTTCGAAATAAGCCTGATAGTAATTTTCGGACATTTTAAGAAAGCACTTGTTTGGGAAAAAGACCTAACATCGACGGGTGTGGGCATTTTGAAAGTCCTAAATTGACGAATTTAGGCAGGCGTGGTGGCCACGCTGGGGGGAAGAATTAACACAGTAAATAAAGTAACGTGGTGACCACGTGAGAGAAAAGATTCAAATACGCAAATATAAATACTGTAGATAAACCCAATGGGTAATGAAAATTCGAAAAGCGTGGAGGAACAGGTTAATTTCTCTAAGGGCTCATATAAAGCAATGGATAAAATAATGGGAACCTGGTATCATGCTTTTGTGCCGTTTTTGATAAGTCAATATGGGTTTAACGGGGGTTTAAGTGTGTCACATTTGACTCAAACCAAAATAAATTGGGCGACTCATATTGTAAAAAAGAAGGACAAAGAGCAATATGATAAATGTGGTGAAATCATAGTAAAATGGTTGGATGAAGCAACACGCAGACAACAAAAACAAGTCTGTCGGGCTATCGCACCATTGTACTCTGATGAGGAAAGACAGGAGGCTTCAAAGAAAGCACTATTGAATCTTAAAAATGACTGTAGTGCTATTGCTGACTCTTCTTCTCCCTTTTTCGGTCACTACGCGAGAATGACGGTGGAGGACGAGGGATATCCGGCTCGACATCCACCACCTGCTCTCTTTCCTGCCCCGGGGGATGTTGCTCAAGTTGCGGGAGAGGTGCAAGCCAGCGCACCAACTGCACCGCCGCCCGAATACACTCCAACAGAGGAAGGAAGAAGTGACGCATCGACAACGCGCTCTGGTGCACTGTTCAGAGAAGCCAAGCAGCAGAAATGCAACAAAGACTTAGAAGACCTGCTAAGCACAAACATGAGAAAATTGACTTTGCACTCACGAAGGCAGCAAAAAAGAAAAGCTGATCAAGATTTGACCAGAGCCACGTTAAGACGGCAAATGGGGCGGCAACAGACCCTGCGAAACCAACGTTATCAGACTGATGATTCAGAGACAGAGATAAAGAGTGAAAGCGACGATGACGACGAAAGTCTCCAGAATTTTCAGGCACCGATGCTCGAAGTGGCGGGACCAAATGGATCGGTTCTGGTGATGCGACCATGGACCCAAGAGGAACTGAAGCAAGCTTCTGAACACCTGCCAAACATCGAAGCAGGTGGGGCAAAACTGGGGGCTGATTTAGCTCTTTTCTGCAGAGAATTCAGACCGACTCTCGGTGAACTGTGGAGACTACTGATTTTGAGATATGGAGCAGTGCAGATGGCTAAAATGTCTGAGCACTGGCCAGAAGATGCCCGAATGATACATGTCGACTACAACCATCAGACAAACGGTGACTATAAAATTAAAGTCGAGGGAATCATCAACGCTTTACAGAAAGTATTTCCACGCACGATGGACATTAACCAAGTTCGTCAATGCATTCAAGGGAAAGATGAAACCACTGAAGCATATTTTCTTCGGCTGAAAGAGTGCTTTGATCGCCATGGTGGTATCGAAAAAAGACCACCACCAACAGGCCAGAATGCAGAAGCTATGGGGTCTGATCCTTATGATGACTATTTGAGAACTTTGTTCATGGATGGAATGGACAGAGAAATTTCAAAAGAAATTGAAAGAAGCTGTGTTGGATGGCAACTGGCCTCCACAGTTGAAATCAGACGACATGCAAAACATCACGAAACAATCATCAAGAAGCAGAAAACAGCCAAAATCACCAAACAAGACAAAGATCTTACTCTAGCTCTGATAGCGCTGCATAACAACAATCTCAAGCAAAACCACTATCTACGCAACCAAAGTAGTAGTGGGGGAAAAGGCAGAGGACGAGGTCGTGGAAAAGATAGACATTTTACACAAAACCAGCAGCGTCCAGATCGGGACACTTGCTTTATCTGCGGACAAAAGGGACATTGGCGTGACACTTGCCCGCAAGCGGCGTTCAACACGGGGCAGGCAGACTGAGAGGAGGGGGGTGCGAGCAACGGGTTTCCTGACTCTCCATCAGATAAGTATCATTCTCCTTTCGTTTCTGACTCTGCTCTCTGCAAAGAAGAAGTGCTTGCTAATGTTTTCTATAGGGCTAAAGATTCCTTACCTTTGATAGAAGTAAATGTTTTGGACAAAACATTATTATTTTTGTTAGATACAGGCGCGAGTAACTCCATTATTCAAGAAACAGAATTAACACAACCTATTTCATATTCTGGGAAAATGACTTCTTCTAGAAGTGCTACTGGTCATGTGGTTGTTGAACCATTCTCAACGCCGTTTGAGTGTTCAATTAATGAGAGAAAATTCAAGCACCGTTTCCTGATTTCTCAGTCATGTCCAGTTAATCTGATGGGAAGAGATTTAATGTGCAAACTGGGTATTTCTGTTCACTGTACTGCTAAGGGGCTTCAGGCTGACATGAGAATGCTGCATTTAGAAGCAGAGGAAACCCATATGTTTGTTTATGAATGGCAAGTTTCTAACACGTGTCTGACCACAAAGGCTCATGACAGAGTGTTGTCATCATCTGATTTTATGAATGACTCAGATCTGCACTGTACTTCACATGTCAGCATTGAACCTGATGATGAATTTGAGCAGCGTTGGTTTAATGTTGAGGTGGAAAATATAAAGACAGATTACTTGTATTGGACAAACCACTGGTGTGTTTTGGGGGTGAAACTGACTGACAAACAGGCAATGTTTTATGACGTGGAAGATGCACAGCCTCATATCTCACTGGCTAAACCAGTGAAGGCTGAATGGCGTGACGCAGGTCCCTTCATGACCAAGTGCCATGAACTGACCGACTGGGTCATAATAGATCAACAAAGAATGATCTGCCAAAGTGAAAGTACCGGATGGTTTAAACAACCATGTCATAAAACATTGAGAGGTTTGAGATCAGTCACAGTCTTGGAGGAGGAAGTGAACTTTGACGGTCTGACTTTATTGCATCTCCCTATCATCCCTGAGGGGTTGGAGGGAGTTCCGAGTTGTCTGTGGGCTAAAGATAAGTATGATGTGGGTCTGATTGCAGGTTGTGAGCCTGTTCGAATCAAACCTAAATCTGATTACAGACCAAAGAAAATGCAGTATCCATTGAAAAAGGAAGCGATTGAAGGCATTACGCCAGTGTTTAATTCTTTGTTGGAAAAAGGGGTCATTGTTGAGTGTCCGGACTCACCTGTCCGTACTCCCATTTTTCCGGTAAAGAAAATTAGGGACGCAAATCAAGCTGTTGAATATAGATTTGTCCAGGATCTTAAAGCGGTTAATGACGCCGTGGAGGCTCGCGCTCCAAACGTACCGAACGCTTATACGATCCTCGCTCAAATTCCGGCTGACACTAAGTGTTACACACTTGTTGACATTTCGAATGCTTTTTTCAGCGTTCCAGTGCATCCTGACTCACAATTTTGGTTTGCTTTTAATTTCAATGGTAAAGCATACACCTTTACACGATTGTGTCAGGGTTTTTGTGAAAGTCCAACAATATTCAACGAAGCTTTAAAACGCAGTTTAGAAGATTTGATACTTCCACCTGGCGTGGCTCTGTTGCAGTATGTTGATGACTTGTTACTTTGCTGTCCAAACGAACAGGTCTGTAAGCAGGCTACAATCACATTGTTAACCTACTTGGCAGAACGGGGCCACAAGGTCAACCCAAGTAAAGTAGCTATAAATCAATCCAAAGTTACCTTTTTAGGTCACGTGTTGACAGCAAATGGGAAGTCATTATCTGACAAAAGGGTCACTGCAATACAAAACATTCCTAAACCGATCACGAAAAAGCAAATGATGTCGTTTTTGGGAATGACTTCGTATTGCAGAACATTCATTCCTAGCTACAGTGAAAAGGAAGGGCCTCTGTCAGCATTAATATACGGGCAGGAGATGGCAGCCTCTGACAAACTGACATGGACCGAAGAGGCAGAAAGGGCTTTTTGCGAAATGAAACAAGCTTTGCAGAGTTCTCCTACCCTCGGAATTCCGAATCCAGAGAAAAAGTTTACGCAGACAGTAGCTGAAAAAGATGGTTATATGTCTTCTGTCTTGTTACAAGAACATGCTGGGAGACAGAGACCTGTAGCGTACTTTTCCACCAGGTTAGACGCAGTTGCAAGGGGACTTCCTGCTTGTCTGAGAGCTGTGGCGGCAGCGGAGAGAGCTGTGATGGCTTCCAGAGATTTTGTGGGTTTCAGTGATTTAACACTGCTTGTACCACATGCTGTGTCTCTGATTTTGTTAGAACAAAAGACTTCTCACTTATCTGCAGCTCGCTGGCTGAGATATAATTTTGTGCTGCTAGAAATGCCTAACATTACTGTAAAACGATGTAATGTTTTGAATCCCGCAAATCTGCTCCCCACAGAGGAAGACGGAGAACCACACTGTTGTGTTTCAGCTTTGGAACAGATATGTAGTCCAAGACCAGACTTGACAGACGAGGCTTTACCCAACAGTGATATGATTCTTTTTGTGGATGGATCATCCAGCAAAGATGCTTTTGGCAAGAACAGAGCAGGTTATGCAGTTGTTTCATTAACTGAGGTTCTGGAACAACAACCACTGCCATCACATTTTTCTGCACAAGCTGCTGAATTGGTTGCTCTGACTGCAGCATGCAAATTGGCAAGTGGCCAACGTGTTACAATTTACACTGACTCAAGGTATGCTTTTGGTGTTGTACATGACTTTGGCTCGTTGTGGAGACATCGAAAGTTTTTGAAAGCGGATGGTAAGCCAATATTGAATCACCAGCTAGTGGGTCAATTATTGGATGCTTTGATGTTACCAAAAGAAGTGGCAGTGTGCAAATGTCTGGCCCATACTTCAGGCAGTGATGATGTTTCTAAAGGAAACAGACAAGCTGATTTAGCTGCAAAGGCTGCGGCTCTGCTTCCTGTTCAGATAACCACAGCAGCACGGCTGGATGAGGAACTAGGGGACATAGAAGCTATGCAGCAGCATGCATCTGCTGATGACAAGAGAAAATGGAGAGATGCAGGCTGTGTGTATAAAAATAATCAGTGGTGGGGCCCCAATGAAAAACCATGTTTACCTTCTCATTTCTTTCAGGCATATGCGAAACTGACACACGGTTTGGACCACGCTTCCAAGACAGGAATGTTTTCCATTATGAAAAATAACTGGTTTACCAAAGGTTTTTCCACAGTGGCAGCAGATTTTTGCAGCAGGTGTCTGATTTGCGGAACGAACAATGTGGCCAGGGGTCAGGCAATGAGACAGGCGGGGCATCCCAGGCCGCCAAGACCATTCTCACATGTAATGCTTGATTATATTGAGTTGACACAATCAGATAAGAAGAAATACTGCATAGTTGCTGTAGATCTTTTTTCAGGATGGGTTGAAGTTTTACCAACATCAAAAGCAGATGCACAAGGGATGGCAAAATTACTCCTACAGGAGATAATCCCACGATGGGGAATTCCTGAGAGATTATCAAGTGATAATGGCTCGCATTTTGTGAACAGTGCAATTTCAGCAGTTGAAGCGTTTCTGGGTACACCCTGGAAACACTTTTGTTCCTATCATCCAGAATCAGCTGGAGCGGTAGAGAGACAGAACCAGGTTCTGAAAAACAAGCTGGTAAAAATTTGCGATGAGACAGGGCTCTCATGGCCTAAGGCTCTGCCCATTGCTTTGACTTATATGAGAATGAGAAAGAGGGGGCGAGCACAACTCTCACCATTCGAGATTCTGTTTGCTCGTCCACCTCACATGGGCTGGGAACCACACAAACCTAGACCACTGCCTGACACCACTCTTTGTGAACATGACATGTTGCAATATTGTGTTGAACTGGATAAGGTGTTCTGTGATATCTCAAAACAGGTACAGGCAGCGGCTCCAGAACCGGCTGAGACAGCCCTGCACAGCATCAGACCAGGTGATTTCGTGCTGATAAAGGATCTGAGGCGGAAACACTGGAGAGCAAAACGGTGGCAGGGACCATTTCAAGTTTTGCTGACAACTCACACTGCAGTGAAAGTCGAGGAGAGGGCTCCGTGGATTCACGGGACGCACTGTCGGAAAGTGCCAGCTCCTGCGGTAGCTGCAGCGGAAGAAGAATCCCAGGTATCAGCTCATGCGGTAGCTGCAACGGAGGACGAATCCCAGGCATCAGCTCATGCGGTAGCTGCAACGGAAGAAGAATTCCATATACAGCCAACGAGTACCTAACAGGTTACAAACTAAAGGGTGCGGCTTGTCATCCTGTAAGTTTCCAATTCAAACACTATCATCTCTGGAGGGAGGACGAATCTTTAATTGAAGACGATTCAGCCATTCTAGGAATCATTAGAACTGAGTCAAGAACTTTGTGGAGTTTTGATGGTGAGGGCATTGGAGTGACTTGTCTATTAATAGCCACCAGACCTGCCCTGAGACCAACAATAGATAGAGAAAAGGGACTCATATCTTTTTCACAACAACATTTTCTTGCCTGGCAAGGTTGTAAATTGTGGGAATATGCTACTAAATCTTATCCTCTTAACTAGTCTGACCATGGGTCTAGCACAGGATGGTAGTATACAGGTACAAATGACAAAGGGGAAAGAAAGTAAACTGATTATAATATGTGATCCTATTTCAGCAGCAGGACCTGGGTATAATCCCACCAGCTTGAGCAAATGGGGCAAAGCCATGTATTTTTGTAAAGAACCATGTGAATGGCTAGATGTATACGGGGGTAATAAAGATGCTATGCTTGATGGTTTAATGACGAGAGCAGACTATAAATCACCTAATAGTCAAATCAGAAAGATGATTTCAGGTCTTATTGAATTCGAAGAAATCACTGAAAACCGTAAAATTAAATTGAAAGTCACTCTGTCAACAGGAAATGATGGTGCAGCTCAGTGGGAAGGAAAATTTTTCTGTGCATGGTGGACAGCAGGTACTGACACTTATGTTCCAATAGACATTACAATGGTAGATCCACCAACGGAAACCCATAGCTTGTCTGAACTGATAACTCATTCTAGCATACCTGAAGAAGAAGATGCTGAATTAGAAAGACAGTTTAATTTGCATCATGAAGACACGACTATTGCACATAGCAGAATACAATGTGGGGGCAATAGAGCATGTATGTTAAGTTTACTTCAACGACAAGCTTTGGAAATTAATCAATCATGTTGGTGGTGTCTGAGAATGGATAGGACCTGGAGGGTTCATCCGTTAAGATCAACTAATCTAGGAGAATTAAAAGGATTAATTCCGTGTGCTATGTGGAAATTACTGAATGGAGTAAACACTGACGAAAACAAATCAATGTCTCGAAAGGGGGTTGCGTGTCAGAATCCATCAGAACACAGCACCAAAGACTTTGACAATGTATGGGCAGTAAAACCGCAATTAGGCGACGTATGTTTATGCAAATTAGAGTTCCAAAGAGGGGCAGTAATGACAGGTACATCCCATTGCAAAACTACGATAACAATGCATAATAACAAATGTATAACATCAGATGGTGTGTTTATTGCGTGTCCAGGTAACGACGATGATCTAAGAGAAACTACAGCTGGAACAGTATGGGTCTGCGGTCAAACTGCTTTCCATTCCCTTCCTAAGAACTGGATGGGGTGCTGTTATCCAGGACTTTTAGATATAGGAACGGACGTTTATGTAAATAAAGAAAATGACGACTATAAGCAAACTTCTATGAGATCAAAGAGAAGCTTAGCTGATGAAAAGATACCGATAATGTTTCAAGGTACCAAACTTTGGAATCCTTGGACAAGTAGAATATCGATGACCGGATGGTCTTTCCTTGGTGGGGCAGGTACTGCTGCCAGCTTGTTAAAAATAAATGGCTTAGCCTGGCAGGTATTACGCTTAGCTAACGAAACTGAAGATGCTTTAGGACAACTGAATTATGAACTTAGAGGCGTCAGACAGGCAGTCGTACAACATCGTATCGTGCTCGACATCCTCACGTCAGAGCGAGGGGGCGTGTGCAAAATGTTAGGGACTTCCTGTTGCTTCAATCTGCCTGACGTCTATCAAAATGTAACAGACATAATAGAGCACATGAAACTGGCTGTGGCCACTCCACCAGAAATGTCATCTTCTCTGGATGCTTGGTTTTCTGGCCTCCAGGGGTGGACTAAATGGGTAATAAGTACTGTTATGCCGATAGCATGTTTGATTTTGATTTTGATGATCCCATGTTTGATAAATTGTATCTCTACAATCACTGCTAGAACAGTGTCTACCACGATGGTTAGAATAACTACAGGAGAGTACGTCACAATGATACGTAGGGAACCTGAGGCGGATGCCACAGTGCCCGAGACTGAAGAATATGAGAATGAGAGCGAACATGCGTTTGACTAAGAAATGAAGTAGCCATGGGAAAAATTTACTTGATGTAAATTACTATGATTATGGAGAAGTAAATGTCAAATTTAGTGTGTATGTTCTTTGAAAATGAACATGGGGTGGATTGTAAGGGAAATTTTACATTTAGACATGTGTTTGACTCTTAGATGTGTTTTTACTATTAGAAGTGTTCATTTTACTTAGATGTGTTCTTTACTTATAGATGTGAACCTTTTACTCATGTGTATCACTTGTATTAACATTTAACACTTATAGATGTGTTCTTTTACTCTTAGATGTGTATCACTGGTTTTGACATAAGACATTTAACATTGAACATGTATTTGTACTCGTGAAGGAGTTAAAGAAATATAATCATATAAGCTAAAAATACATTATTGAAGATATGTAACCAAGTTTTTAGAAATGCATAAGTGAAGACAAGCTTGCGGGAACAAAATGTTCTGGGTTAGAAGACTAAGTAACAAAGAGACAATGTGCACTTCAAGTGACCTATTGTACTTGAAGTGTGAAAAGCATGTGCGTAGATTTGAGCAGCTTCGATCAAAATAGCGATAGGCAGAATGTGTGAAAACCAAGTAGCTTAAAAACAGGAACTTTTGCAGACGTAGGTATTGTGCTGTCTAGATAAATTTATGTGAGACAGGGGGGGTCTTGAACCAAGATGTTTCCTTTTAAGGTAAACAAGACTGGATGCAACGGACCCAGGATGTGTTAAGGGTATATAATGATGCCAACTGGAAGTAGCTTTGCTCTTCTCATGACAGACATTCTCTGTATGTGAACTGCCAATTTCTTGCAAGAAATAAAAGATCTTGATACTTTGACCTTTCAAAGGTTTTTGTATTTGTCTCCTTCCTCCTCACTTTTCGAATAGAATTATTTCCACAACACGTTCCAAACCGTAAGACTTTCGTTCATCTTCAGAACACAAATGAAGATCTTTTTGAAGAAATCGGAGACCTTTCTGTCCCTCCATTGACAGCTCCGAGACAGCTAAAGAGATCGTAAAACTAATCCATATGAATAGAGAGGTTTAGTAATTTTCTGAAGAGATACGATCGCTTTATATGATGAACAGATTGAATTTATGCTTTTATTCACATTTAAACATTCATCAACTCACATCAGTTGTGCTAAACGGAAGCTCAAGCATGTTTTCTTGATAAGCGAGAACAATGAGGTTCATTATGGTGTTACGCAGCACGTTTGAGCTTCTGTAAGAACCAATGAGGTTCATTCTGGTGTTACGCAGCACGTTTGAGCTTCAGCAAGAACCAATGAGGTTCATTCTGGTGTTACGCAGCACGTTTGAGCTTCAGCAAGAACCAATGAGGTTCATTCTGGTGTTACGCAGCATGTTTGAGCTTCAGCAAGAACCAATGAGGTTCATTCTGGTGTTACGCAGCACGTTTGAGATTCAGAGAGAACCAATGAGGTTCATTCTGGTGTTACGCAGCACGTTTGAGCTTCAGCAAGAACCAATGAGGTTCATTCTGGTGTTACGCAGCACGTTTGAGATTCAGAGAGAACCAATGAGGTTCATTCTCGTGTTACGCAGCACGTTTGAGCTTCAGCAAGAACCAATGAGGTTCATTCTGGTGTTACGCAGCACGTTTGAGCTTCAGTAAGAACCAATGAGGTTCATTCTCGTGTTACGCAGCACGTTTGAGCTTCCACAAGAACCAATGAGGTTCATTCTCGTGTTACGCAGCACGTTTGAGCTTCAGTAAGAACCAATGAGGTTCATTCTCGTGTTACGCAGCACGTTTGAGCTTCAGCAAGAACCAATGAGGTTCATTCTGGTGTTACGCAGCACGTTTGAGTTTCAGCAAGGACCAATGAGGTTCATTCTCGTGTTACGCAGCACGTTTGAGTTTCAGCAAGAACCAATGAGGTTCATTCTCGTGTTACGCAGCACGTTTGAGTTTCAGCAAGGACCAATGAGGTTCATTCTGGTGTTACGCAGCACGTTTGAGCTTCAGCAAGAACCAATGAGGTTCATTCTGGTGTTACGCAGCACGTTTGAGCTTCAGCAAGAACCAATGAGGTTCATTCTGGTGTTAGGCAGCACGTTTGAGCTTCAGCAAGAACCAATGAGGTTCATTCTCGTGTTACGCAGCACGTTTGAGCTTCAGTAAGAACCAATGAGGTTCATTATCGTGTTACGCAGCACGTTTGAGCTTCAGTAAGAACCAATGAGGTTCATTATCGTGTTACGCAGCACGTTTGAGCTTCTGCAAGAACCAATGAGGTTCATTCTCGTGTTACGCAGCACGTTTGAGCTTCAGTAAGAACCAATGAGGTTCATTCTCGTGTTACGCAGCACGTTTGAGCTTCAGCAAGAACCAATGAGGTTCATTCTCGTGTTACGCAGCACGTTTGAGCTTCTGCAAGAACCAATGAGGTTCATTCTCGTGTTATGCAGCACGTTTGAGCTTCTGCAAGAACCAATGAGGTTCATTCTCGTGTTACGCAGCACGTTTGAGCTTCTGCAAGAACCAATGAGGTTCATTCTCGTGTTACGCAGCACGTTTGAGCTTCTGCAAGAACCAATGAGGTTCATTCTGGTGTTACGCAGCACGTTTGAGCTTCAGCAAGAACCAATGAGGTTCATTCTGGTGTTACGCAGCACGTTTGAGCTTCAGTAAGAACCAATGAGGTTCATTCTCGTGTTACGCAGCACGTTTGAGCTTCAGCAAGAACCAATGAGGTTCATTCTCGTGTTACGCAGCACGTTTGAGCTTCAGCAAGAACCAATGAGGTTCATTCTCGTGTTACGCAGCACGTTTGAGCTTCTGCAAGAACCAATGAGGTTCATTCTCGTGTTATGCAGCACGTTTGAGCTTCTGCAAGAACCAATGAGGTTCATTCTCGTGTTATGCAGCACGTTTGAGCTTCAGCAAGAACCAATGAGGTTCATTCTCGTGTTACGCAGCACGTTTGAGCTTCTGCAAGAACCAATGAGGTTCATTCTCGTGTTACGCAGCACGTTTGAGCTTCTGCAAGAACCAATGAGGTTCATTCTGGTGTTACGCAGCACGTTTGAGCTTCAGCAAGAACCAATGAGGTTCATTCTGGTGTTACGCAGCACGTTTGAGCTTCAGTAAGAACCAATGAGGTTCATTATCGTGTTACGCAGCACGTTTGAGCTTCTGCAAGAACCAATGAGGTTCATTCTCGTGTTACGCAGCACGTTTGAGCTTCAGCAAGAACCAATGAGGTTCATTATCATGTTACGCAGCACGTTTGAGCTTCTGCAAGAACCAATGAGGTTCATTCTCGTGTTACGCAGCACGTTTGAGCTTCAGCAAGAACCAATGAGGTTCATTCTGGTGTTACGCAGCACGTTTGAGCTTCAGTAAGAACCAATGAGGTTCATTCTCGTGTTACGCAGCACGTTTGAGCTTCAGCAAGAACCAATGAGGTTCATTCTCGTGTTACGCAGCACGTTTGAGCTTCTGCAAGAACCAATGAGGTTCATTCTCGTGTTACGCAGCACGTTTGAGCTTCTGCAAGAACCAATGAGGTTCATTCTGGTGTTACGCAGCACGTTTGAGCTTCAGCAAGAACCAATGAGGTTCATTCTCGTGTTACGCAGCACGTTTGAGCTTCAGCAAGAACCAATTAGGTTCATTCTCGTGTTACGCAGCACGTTTGAGCTTCAGCAAGAACCAATGAGGTTCATTCTCGTGTTACGCAGCACGTTTGAGCTTCAGCAAGAACCAATGAGGTTCATTCTCGTGTTGCGCAGCACGTTTGAGCTTCAGCAAGAACCAATTAGGTTCATTCTCGTGTTACGCAGCACGTTTGAGCTTCAGCAAGAACCAATGAGGTTCATTCTCGTGTTACGCAGCACGTTTGAGTTTCAGCAAGAACCAATGAGGTTCATTCTCGTGTTACGCAGCACGTTTGAGTTTCAGCAAGGACCAATGAGGTTCATTCTGGTGTTACGCAGCACGTTTGAGCTTCAGCAAGAACCAATGAGGTTCATTCTGGTGTTAGGCAGCACGTTTGAGCTTCAGCAAGAACCAATGAGGTTCATTCTCGTGTTACGCAGCACGTTTGAGCTTCAGTAAGAACCAATGAGGTTCATTATCGTGTTGCGCAGCACGTTTGAGCTTCTGCAAGAACCAATGAGGTTCATTCTGGTGTTACGCAGCACGTTTGAGCTTCAGCAAGAACCAATGAGGTTCATTCTCGTGTTGCGCAGCACGTTTGAGCTTCAGTAAGAACCAATGAGGTTCATTCTCGTGTTACGCAGCACGTTTGAGCTTCAGCAAGAACCAATGAGGTTCATTATCATGTTACGCAGCACGTTTGAGCTTCTGCAAGAACCAATGAGGTTCATTCTCGTGTTACGCAGCACGTTTGAGCTTCAGCAAGAACCAATGAGGTTCATTCTGGTGTTACGCAGCACGTTTGAGCTTCAGTAAGAACCAATGAGGTTCATTCTCGTGTTACGCAGCACGTTTGAGCTTCAGCAAGAACCAATGAGGTTCATTCTCGTGTTACGCAGCACGTTTGAGCTTCTGCAAGAACCAATGAGGTTCATTCTCGTGTTACGCAGCACGTTTGAGCTTCTGCAAGAACCAATGAGGTTCATTCTGGTGTTACGCAGCACGTTTGAGCTTCAGCAAGAACCAATGAGGTTCATTCTCGTGTTACGCAGCACGTTTGAGCTTCAGCAAGAACCAATTAGGTTCATTCTCGTGTTACGCAGCACGTTTGAGCTTCAGCAAGAACCAATGAGGTTCATTCTCGTGTTACGCAGCACGTTTGAGCTTCAGCAAGAACCAATGAGGTTCATTCTCGTGTTGCGCAGCACGTTTGAGCTTCAGCAAGAACCAATTAGGTTCATTCTCGTGTTACGCAGCACGTTTGAGCTTCAGCAAGAACCAATGAGGTTCATTCTCGTGTTACGCAGCACGTTTGAGTTTCAGCAAGAACCAATGAGGTTCATTCTCGTGTTACGCAGCACGTTTGAGTTTCAGCAAGGACCAATGAGGTTCATTCTGGTGTTACGCAGCACGTTTGAGCTTCAGCAAGAACCAATGAGGTTCATTCTGGTGTTAGGCAGCACGTTTGAGCTTCAGCAAGAACCAATGAGGTTCATTCTCGTGTTACGCAGCACGTTTGAGCTTCAGTAAGAACCAATGAGGTTCATTATCGTGTTACGCAGCACGTTTGAGCTTCAGTAAGAACCAATGAGGTTCATTATCGTGTTACGCAGCACGTTTGAGCTTCTGCAAGAACCAATGAGGTTCATTCTCGTGTTACGCAGCACGTTTGAGCTTCAGTAAGAACCAATGAGGTTCATTCTCGTGTTACGCAGCACGTTTGAGCTTCAGCAAGAACCAATGAGGTTCATTCTCGTGTTACGCAGCACGTTTGAGCTTCTGCAAGAACCAATGAGGTTCATTCTCGTGTTATGCAGCACGTTTGAGCTTCTGCAAGAACCAATGAGGTTCATTCTCGTGTTATGCAGCACGTTTGAGCTTCTGCAAGAACCAATGAGGTTCATTCTCGTGTTACGCAGCACGTTTGAGCTTCTGCAAGAACCAATGAGGTTCATTCTCGTGTTACGCAGCACGTTTGAGCTTCTGCAAGAACCAATGAGGTTCATTCTGGTGTTACGCAGCACGTTTGAGCTTCAGCAAGAACCAATGAGGTTCATTCTGGTGTTACGCAGCACGTTTGAGCTTCAGTAAGAACCAATGAGGTTCATTCTCGTGTTACGCAGCACGTTTGAGCTTCAGCAAGAACCAATGAGGTTCATTCTCGTGTTACGCAGCACGTTTGAGCTTCAGCAAGAACCAATGAGGTTCATTCTCGTGTTACGCAGCACGTTTGAGCTTCTGCAAGAACCAATGAGGTTCATTCTCGTGTTATGCAGCACGTTTGAGCTTCTGCAAGAACCAATGAGGTTCATTCTCGTGTTATGCAGCACGTTTGAGCTTCAGCAAGAACCAATGAGGTTCATTCTCGTGTTACGCAGCACGTTTGAGCTTCTGCAAGAACCAATGAGGTTCATTCTCGTGTTACGCAGCACGTTTGAGCTTCTGCAAGAACCAATGAGGTTCATTCTGGTGTTACGCAGCACGTTTGAGCTTCAGCAAGAACCAATGAGGTTCATTCTGGTGTTACGCAGCACGTTTGAGCTTCAGTAAGAACCAATGAGGTTCATTATCGTGTTACGCAGCACGTTTGAGCTTCTGCAAGAACCAATGAGGTTCATTCTCGTGTTACGCAGCACGTTTGAGCTTCAGCAAGAACCAATGAGGTTCATTATCATGTTACGCAGCACGTTTGAGCTTCTGCAAGAACCAATGAGGTTCATTCTCGTGTTACGCAGCACGTTTGAGCTTCAGCAAGAACCAATGAGGTTCATTCTGGTGTTACGCAGCACGTTTGAGCTTCAGTAAGAACCAATGAGGTTCATTCTCGTGTTACGCAGCACGTTTGAGCTTCAGCAAGAACCAATGAGGTTCATTCTCGTGTTACGCAGCACGTTTGAGCTTCTGCAAGAACCAATGAGGTTCATTCTCGTGTTACGCAGCACGTTTGAGCTTCTGCAAGAACCAATGAGGTTCATTCTGGTGTTACGCAGCACGTTTGAGCTTCAGCAAGAACCAATGAGGTTCATTCTCGTGTTACGCAGCACGTTTGAGCTTCAGCAAGAACCAATTAGGTTCATTCTCGTGTTACGCAGCACGTTTGAGCTTCAGCAAGAACCAATGAGGTTCATTCTCGTGTTACGCAGCACGTTTGAGCTTCAGCAAGAACCAATGAGGTTCATTCTCGTGTTGCGCAGCACGTTTGAGCTTCAGCAAGAACCAATTAGGTTCATTCTCGTGTTACGCAGCACGTTTGAGCTTCAGCAAGAACCAATGAGGTTCATTCTCGTGTTACGCAGCACGTTTGAGCTTCAGCAAGAATCAATGAGGTTCATTCTCGTGTTGCGCAGCACGTTTGAGCTTCAGCAAGAATCAATGAGGTTCATTCTCGTGTTATGCAGCACGTTTGAGCTTCAGCAAGAACCAATGAGGTTCATTCTCGTGTTACGCAGCACGTTTGAGCTTCTGCAAGAACCAATGAGGTTCATTCTCGTGTTACGCAGCACGTTTGAGCTTCTGCAAGAACCAATGAGGTTCATTCTGGTGTTACGCAGCACGTTTGAGCTTCAGCAAGAACCAATGAGGTTCATTCTGGTGTTACGCAGCACGTTTGAGCTTCAGTAAGAACCAATGAGGTTCATTATCGTGTTACGCAGCACGTTTGAGCTTCTGCAAGAACCAATGAGGTTCATTCTCGTGTTACGCAGCACGTTTGAGCTTCAGCAAGAACCAATGAGGTTCATTATCATGTTACGCAGCACGTTTGAGCTTCTGCAAGAACCAATGAGGTTCATTCTCGTGTTACGCAGCACGTTTGAGCTTCAGCAAGAACCAATGAGGTTCATTCTGGTGTTACGCAGCACGTTTGAGCTTCAGTAAGAACCAATGAGGTTCATTCTCGTGTTACGCAGCACGTTTGAGCTTCAGCAAGAACCAATGAGGTTCATTCTCGTGTTACGCAGCACGTTTGAGCTTCTGCAAGAACCAATGAGGTTCATTCTCGTGTTACGCAGCACGTTTGAGCTTCTGCAAGAACCAATGAGGTTCATTCTGGTGTTACGCAGCACGTTTGAGCTTCAGCAAGAACCAATGAGGTTCATTCTCGTGTTACGCAGCACGTTTGAGCTTCAGCAAGAACCAATTAGGTTCATTCTCGTGTTACGCAGCACGTTTGAGCTTCAGCAAGAACCAATGAGGTTCATTCTCGTGTTACGCAGCACGTTTGAGCTTCAGCAAGAACCAATGAGGTTCATTCTCGTGTTGCGCAGCACGTTTGAGCTTCAGCAAGAACCAATTAGGTTCATTCTCGTGTTACGCAGCACGTTTGAGCTTCAGCAAGAACCAATGAGGTTCATTCTCGTGTTACGCAGCACGTTTGAGTTTCAGCAAGAACCAATGAGGTTCATTCTCGTGTTACGCAGCACGTTTGAGTTTCAGCAAGGACCAATGAGGTTCATTCTGGTGTTACGCAGCACGTTTGAGCTTCAGCAAGAACCAATGAGGTTCATTCTGGTGTTAGGCAGCACGTTTGAGCTTCAGCAAGAACCAATGAGGTTCATTCTCGTGTTACGCAGCACGTTTGAGCTTCAGTAAGAACCAATGAGGTTCATTATCGTGTTGCGCAGCACGTTTGAGCTTCTGCAAGAACCAATGAGGTTCATTCTGGTGTTACGCAGCACGTTTGAGCTTCAGCAAGAACCAATGAGGTTCATTCTCGTGTTGCGCAGCACGTTTGAGCTTCAGTAAGAACCAATGAGGTTCATTCTCGTGTTACGCAGCACGTTTGAGCTTCAGCAAGAACCAATGAGGTTCATTATCATGTTACGCAGCACGTTTGAGCTTCTGCAAGAACCAATGAGGTTCATTCTCGTGTTACGCAGCACGTTTGAGCTTCAGCAAGAACCAATGAGGTTCATTCTGGTGTTACGCAGCACGTTTGAGCTTCAGTAAGAACCAATGAGGTTCATTCTCGTGTTACGCAGCACGTTTGAGCTTCAGCAAGAACCAATGAGGTTCATTCTCGTGTTACGCAGCACGTTTGAGCTTCTGCAAGAACCAATGAGGTTCATTCTCGTGTTACGCAGCACGTTTGAGCTTCTGCAAGAACCAATGAGGTTCATTCTGGTGTTACGCAGCACGTTTGAGCTTCAGCAAGAACCAATGAGGTTCATTCTCGTGTTACGCAGCACGTTTGAGCTTCAGCAAGAACCAATTAGGTTCATTCTCGTGTTACGCAGCACGTTTGAGCTTCAGCAAGAACCAATGAGGTTCATTCTCGTGTTACGCAGCACGTTTGAGCTTCAGCAAGAACCAATGAGGTTCATTCTCGTGTTGCGCAGCACGTTTGAGCTTCAGCAAGAACCAATTAGGTTCATTCTCGTGTTACGCAGCACGTTTGAGCTTCAGCAAGAACCAATGAGGTTCATTCTCGTGTTACGCAGCACGTTTGAGTTTCAGCAAGAACCAATGAGGTTCATTCTCGTGTTACGCAGCACGTTTGAGTTTCAGCAAGGACCAATGAGGTTCATTCTGGTGTTACGCAGCACGTTTGAGCTTCAGCAAGAACCAATGAGGTTCATTCTGGTGTTAGGCAGCACGTTTGAGCTTCAGCAAGAACCAATGAGGTTCATTCTCGTGTTACGCAGCACGTTTGAGCTTCAGTAAGAACCAATGAGGTTCATTATCGTGTTACGCAGCACGTTTGAGCTTCAGTAAGAACCAATGAGGTTCATTATCGTGTTACGCAGCACGTTTGAGCTTCTGCAAGAACCAATGAGGTTCATTCTCGTGTTACGCAGCACGTTTGAGCTTCAGTAAGAACCAATGAGGTTCATTCTCGTGTTACGCAGCACGTTTGAGCTTCAGCAAGAACCAATGAGGTTCATTCTCGTGTTACGCAGCACGTTTGAGCTTCTGCAAGAACCAATGAGGTTCATTCTCGTGTTATGCAGCACGTTTGAGCTTCTGCAAGAACCAATGAGGTTCATTCTCGTGTTATGCAGCACGTTTGAGCTTCTGCAAGAACCAATGAGGTTCATTCTCGTGTTACGCAGCACGTTTGAGCTTCTGCAAGAACCAATGAGGTTCATTCTCGTGTTACGCAGCACGTTTGAGCTTCTGCAAGAACCAATGAGGTTCATTCTGGTGTTACGCAGCACGTTTGAGCTTCAGCAAGAACCAATGAGGTTCATTCTGGTGTTACGCAGCACGTTTGAGCTTCAGTAAGAACCAATGAGGTTCATTCTCGTGTTACGCAGCACGTTTGAGCTTCAGCAAGAACCAATGAGGTTCATTCTCGTGTTACGCAGCACGTTTGAGCTTCAGCAAGAACCAATGAGGTTCATTCTCGTGTTACGCAGCACGTTTGAGCTTCTGCAAGAACCAATGAGGTTCATTCTCGTGTTATGCAGCACGTTTGAGCTTCTGCAAGAACCAATGAGGTTCATTCTCGTGTTATGCAGCACGTTTGAGCTTCAGCAAGAACCAATGAGGTTCATTCTCGTGTTACGCAGCACGTTTGAGCTTCTGCAAGAACCAATGAGGTTCATTCTCGTGTTACGCAGCACGTTTGAGCTTCTGCAAGAACCAATGAGGTTCATTCTGGTGTTACGCAGCACGTTTGAGCTTCAGCAAGAACCAATGAGGTTCATTCTGGTGTTACGCAGCACGTTTGAGCTTCAGTAAGAACCAATGAGGTTCATTATCGTGTTACGCAGCACGTTTGAGCTTCTGCAAGAACCAATGAGGTTCATTCTCGTGTTACGCAGCACGTTTGAGCTTCAGCAAGAACCAATGAGGTTCATTATCATGTTACGCAGCACGTTTGAGCTTCTGCAAGAACCAATGAGGTTCATTCTCGTGTTACGCAGCACGTTTGAGCTTCAGCAAGAACCAATGAGGTTCATTCTGGTGTTACGCAGCACGTTTGAGCTTCAGTAAGAACCAATGAGGTTCATTCTCGTGTTACGCAGCACGTTTGAGCTTCAGCAAGAACCAATGAGGTTCATTCTCGTGTTACGCAGCACGTTTGAGCTTCTGCAAGAACCAATGAGGTTCATTCTCGTGTTACGCAGCACGTTTGAGCTTCTGCAAGAACCAATGAGGTTCATTCTGGTGTTACGCAGCACGTTTGAGCTTCAGCAAGAACCAATGAGGTTCATTCTCGTGTTACGCAGCACGTTTGAGCTTCAGCAAGAACCAATTAGGTTCATTCTCGTGTTACGCAGCACGTTTGAGCTTCAGCAAGAACCAATGAGGTTCATTCTCGTGTTACGCAGCACGTTTGAGCTTCAGCAAGAACCAATGAGGTTCATTCTCGTGTTGCGCAGCACGTTTGAGCTTCAGCAAGAACCAATTAGGTTCATTCTCGTGTTACGCAGCACGTTTGAGCTTCAGCAAGAACCAATGAGGTTCATTCTCGTGTTACGCAGCACGTTTGAGCTTCAGCAAGAATCAATGAGGTTCATTCTCGTGTTGCGCAGCACGTTTGAGCTTCAGCAAGAATCAATGAGGTTCATTCTCGTGTTGCGCAGCACGTTTGAGCTTCTGCAAGAACCAATGAGGTTCATTCTCGTGTTACGCAGCACGTTTGAGCTTCAGTAAGAACCAATGAGGTTCATTCTCGTGTTACGCAGCACGTTTGAGCTTCAGCAAGAATCAATGAGGTTCATTCTCGTGTTGCGCAGCACGTTTGAGCTTCTGCAAGAACCAATGAGGTTCATTCTGGTGTTACGCAGCACGTTTGAGCTTCAGCAAGAACCAATGAGGTTCATTCTCGTGTTACGCAGCACGTTTGAGCTTCAGCAAGAACCAATGAGGTTCATTCTCATGTTACGCAGCACGTTTGAGCTTCAGCAAGAATCAGTGAGGTTCATTCTCGTGTTACGCAGCACGTTTGAGCTTCAGTAAGAACCAATGAGGTTCATTCTCGTGTTACGCAGCACGTTTGAGCTTCTGCAAGAACCAATGAGGTTAATTCTCGTGTTGCGCAGCACGTTTGAGCTTCTGCAAGAACCAATGAGGTTCATTCTGGTGTTACGCAGCACGTTTGAGCTTCAGCAAGAACCAATGAGGTTCATTCTCGTGTTACGCAGCACGTTTGAGCTTCAGTAAGAACCAATGAGGTTCATTCTCGTGTTACGCAGCACGTTTGAGCTTCAGTAAGAACCAATGAGGTTCATTCTCGTGTTACGCAGCACGTTTGAGCTTCAGCAAGAACCAATGAGGTTCATTCTCGTGTTACGCAGCACGTTTGAGCTTCTGCAAGAACCAATGAGGTTCATTCTGGTGTTACGCAGCACGTTTGAGCTTCAGCAAGAACCAATGAGGTTCATTCTCGTGTTACGCAGCACGTTTGAGCTTCAGTAAGAACCAATGAGGTTCATTCTGGTGTTACGCAGCACGTTTGAGCTTCAGCAAGAACCAATGAGGTTCATTCTCGTGTTACGCAGCACGTTTGAGCTTCAGTAAGAACCAATGAGGTTCATTCTCGTGTTGCGCAGCACGTTTGAGCTTCAGCAAGAACCAATGAGGTTCATTCTCGTGTTACGCAGCACGTTTGAGCTTCAGCAAGAACCAATGAGGTTCATTCTCGTGTTACGCAGCACGTTTGAGCTTCAGTAAGAACCAATGAGGTTCATTCTCGTGTTACGCAGCACGTTTGAGCTTCAGTAAGAACCAATGAGGTTCATTCTCGTGTTACGCAGCACGTTTGAGCTTCAGCAAGAACCAATGAGGTTCATTCTCGTGTTACGCAGCACGTTTGAGCTTCAGTAAGAACCAATGAGGTTCATTCTCGTTTTACACAGCACGTTTGAGCTTCAGCAAGAACCAATGAGGTTCATTCTCGTGTTATGCAGCACGTTTGAGCTTCAGCAAGAACCAATGAGGTTCATTCTCGTGTTACGCAGCACGTTTGAGCTTCAGCAAGAACCAATGAGGTTCATTCTCGTGTTATGCAGCACGTTTGAGCTTCAGCAAGAACCAATGAGGTTCATTCTCGTGTTACGCAGCACGTTTGAGCTTCAGCAAGAACCAATGAGGTTTGGTTGAGCTTCTGTTTATATGAATAAAAGCCTAAATTGAATCTGTTCATCATATAAAGCGATCAAGTCTCTTAAGAAAATTTGGACTAAACCGCTGAATTCATATGGATTCGTTTTATGATTTCTTTATGAACTTTTTGAAGCGTCAAAGTGCTGGTTGCGTAGCTGGTCAATGGAGGGACAGAAAAAAATATCAAAAAGGTCTTAATTTGAACGACATGAGGGTGAGTAATTAATTTTAGGGTGAAGCATTTTCATTCTAAAGAATTTTATTGAGCAAAAAATTGACCCGTCCACGAGTGCAGAATGAGACATCCAAATTTTTGCTCTGCTTTTCTGCAAGAGAAAGAGTGTAATTTTTTAATGCCGAATGCAAATTCTTTTATAAACTTTCAGACTAACATTATAGATTTTCAAAGATAGCAAACACCAAAAGCCACAAAACTCGTGAAAAATGTCACAGAGTCTTTGACACACAACTCTGACTCTCTCTCTTCTCTCACTCTCTCTCTCTTTTACACACACACACACATACACAAAAGAGTCTCAGTGTTCTCGGCAAACCGCTGGCACCTGTACACACACTGGGCAGACGGGCACTCCCTGGCAGACCCGAGCGGAAGATCCGGGAGGGAGGAGGGGGGAGGGGTATCACCCACCAAGACAGCCACACAGACTCTCTGTCGGGAAGTGGAAGAAGGGAGGTAGGGGTTTGGGAGGAGCAGATTAGGGTCTAAACCACATGTAGGGGTTGGCCTGGACTGATCTGCCCTAAACGGCAGAGACCAAGTGGTTCTTTAGGGACAGAGAGAGAAAGAGGGAGAGGGATCGGGTAAGAATAGAATCAGGGGAAATGAGTCAGAGGGAGATGCCCTGTTGTGTGTGTACATTTGTGTAAAGGACTGGTGAATGTGTATGTGGAGCCTCATGGTACTAACTGTCTCCAGACACGCTGCATCATTTGACCTAATTTGGCTCAGAAGAAACCGAGGCAAACGCTCCTTCACCTCTCTGCATAGCACAAGCAGTAATTCCCAACTAGGATTACTTTGATTTTTTTTTTTATTTTTTTTTTAAGATCATTAAAAACATAAATTAGAGTTAAATTTTAGGGTTGTTGATAGTTTAAAAAAAATTGCAATCTCATGATTTTTCTTCAATGCCTTTTTTTTTCATTAAAGGAAAGAAAACAAAATAGTGTATGTTGTCAATTTGTGTGGATGGGACTTCTGTGTGATTTTCCATACTTGTTGAGATAATTTAATTCCACCACACACAACTGCAAATGACTTTCCCATCTGGATTTCATTTATACATTAATTTGCTATTAGGTCATTCTTGAGGAAAGTTTTTAACCTGTCAAAACTTTATCAGATAAAGTAGCTCAGGTGCCTCATAAAGCAAGAGGAAACTACTTAGTGAGTTATTTAATCAATTGTGTTTATCAATTGTGCAAGAGGAAACTACTTGGTGAGTTATTTAATCAATTGTGTTTAGTTCAGTTTAAAAGTTATAATCATATAATATATGAATGAATGTTAAATGATATCCAGTATGACACGTTTAAAAAAGAAAAAGATAGGCAACCCACCAATTTCCTGTATTCCAGACGGGAGTGAGCAAGGTGTTTTTATTTTATTTTCAGAGGAGTCAGTCATTCATATCCTGGAAAAATGGGACTACAGCGAAGACCTCTAATCTGTCAACAACCCGCTGC
Source organism: Scardinius erythrophthalmus (assembly GCF_964197995.2). NCBI lineage: Eukaryota > Metazoa > Chordata > Actinopteri > Cypriniformes > Leuciscidae > Scardinius > Scardinius erythrophthalmus. Next base: position 17,924,373 of record NC_138244.1, read on the forward strand.
TTCAAACCGACCACATGCTTTTGGGGTCATCGGGTACGTGCAAGGAGGTTTCTTGCGGTTAACAGAAGGAGAGAGCGCCATCTAGTGGGATAAACACTCAACCAAGCCGTTGTCTTATAAAAAAAAAACATCACCCAGACATGTTATTTACATAAACTACAGACAATGCTGTCTCTATCCATTTTTATGGCACAAAACTTAATCTAATATGTTCTTTAATGAAACAAATCAGAGTTAACTTTTGGGGGCTAGTTATCAAACTTTTACTTTTTTCTAATCAGGGTTTACTGAAAAGCAATTGAAATTTGCAGGTATTTTTGTAGGCCAAAACCCAGAAATGAGTTAGCATTTTAGCTCTTCTGGTTCCATTGTCCTGAATGTTTTTTTTAAAGGGTTAAATGCTTGAAATAAGGTCTGTGGTAAACACAAGCTCAAGATATTTTCATGTTTTATTCTACAACATAAAATACACCAGTAATACCCTCTTGTCATGTTTTGAAGCTTTTGGCGGTTGCTAACAAGTGGCAAAATGGGACTACAGAGGTTAAATTGGGTTTTTGTCGAGGGAACCAGCACTCTAAAGGGCATGTTATCACACGATGTGGGGCAAGTTGTCACAATTGCAAGTCATTACATGACTTTCGGACATATTTAAGAAAAAAAAAAAAGAATGTGCTTTTTTTCTATAACGTTATAAGGCATTCAACATGTCTCTAACTCAGCCAACAAGGCATTCAAACTCCCTCCATTAAAAAAGTAAAATTTTCACAAAAATTCACAAAACATATTCTGATTTAAAAGATTGTGTGTGTGTGTGTGTGTGTGTGTGTGTGTGAGGAGAACAGCTTTTAATGTATTGACAGCCTCAGTGTGTCCGTGAAATGGGGGTTGGAGAGAGAGAGAGAGAGAGAGAGAGAGAGAGAGAGAGAGAGAGAGAGAGAGAGAGAGAGAGAGAGAGAGAGAGAGAGAGAGAGAGAGAGAGAGAGAGAGAGAGAGGATCTCTGCCTGCATTCCCATTCAGCCCTAGACAACATCAGCCTGTTGTGTGTTGTGTGTTGTTTTTTTACCTCACACTGGAAACACTGCAGTGTACAGACTATACTTCTGAGGGGGCACATTGTATTGCACATTACACTATACTATACAGATTACAAGATAAACCATAATGATCTAGAATGGAGGCTCTAATTCAGACAGACAGCGAATTATGTACTTAACTTGCAGCCAGACTCCCTGAGAGAGTCTGAAACAGTATTAAACAATATAGTTCCTTTTTTTTCCTGTTTCAGTCTCTGATCGACTGGAGTCTACGAAATGTGCGTTTAATAATTGATAAAAGGTAATTAGATTTCAGGTCTGCATTATTCATTCAGCATGAGATGGATTCGAGTCGGTTCTTTGCTAAAACTACTAGCTTGAATTGGATGAATGAATCAGCAAATAAAATAATTAAACCTCACTGACTTCAGGTTCACACACATTTAGTATTGCATACTAACAGGATTTTCATACCATTTCATTTCTACAGTATGCAGTATACAAAATGTGCACTGTGATTTTTAGCATTTTGGGCCAGATTTACTAACTTGAGCCAGCGCAAACCCTCTTTTGGCATTAAAAAACTACTGTCAGGATTTACTAAAGACGCAGTGAAAAAATTGGGCTGAAAAGGCGTGGACAGTTATTTTTGCGGCTGACCTTATTGCATATGCATTTGTAGGAGTTTCCCTTTCAGAAGCAAAATTTATGGGAGGAAAATATTTAAATGAATCATGCAAGATAATTTACTAAGGTTTGACCTCGTATTTAAACTTCTAACACTATTTAATCACTAAACATTCCTTCCTAAATATCTGGCTGGAATTAACCATAAAATCTGGAGAGTCTAGGTTTACTTTGACCCTTAAACGCATACCTCAGGTCTTTAGTGACCAGGGATGTCATTCACCACCCTCCCCCTCATTCATTTTTTAAAGTTAGACATCAACCTTCTTAGCATTCCTCAAGAAATTCATAATAAACAATATAACAACAAAAAAATGCTTTCCCATGCATTTTTTTGTAAAAATTGTATAGGGTCGTTAACGCTAACGACCCGAGGTGTGTAACAGTGTAAGTATATTTTTCTGCACAACAATAATTGAATCATTGATTACTCATTGACTTTGCAATTCCATGTTTGATATACAGTGAAGTCTGATACAATGATGAAGTGACATTTCACTCATAGTTACCGCAAAGAGAAAACAAAAGAATAGTAAGTATCATCAGCAAAACTTGAAATGGCTCAGCTATTTACTGCAGAGCAAGTACTGAACGCAGACTAATATTAGTGTCATTGTCACTTGATGGTGGATCTGGTGAAGAAGCTGTCAGCGATCAAAATATTGATTTTGAAGATGTTGAAAATGATAGTTTTGTGAATATGTTTGAGTTCGAGAATATGAGGCAGATGCTGAATGTACAGGGACATGAGCTCTGATGAGGACAGTGATGATTGAATAAAACATCTGCTCAAACTGAACCCTTCCAATATAATCTATGTAATTGCGACAGGTAGAGATCCATCCGTGTTAGATATAGATCCGGGTCGCTAAAGAGCCGAATATGTAATAATGATTGGCGAAACATTCATGCATTTAAGGGTTAATATCAATTAGACATACCTACTTAACCACTGCTGTATCATCTCATTGTGTCATTGTTTAATTCAATCTGCTGAGATCGGTTGATGGTTTTGGTGTCTACCTTGCTCTCTCTGCTGGTCTCTCTGCTCCATGGACACCAGGGCGGAGAAGTGGGCCTGATCGTAGGCCAGAACCAGCGGGGAACAGTGACAACGGTTGGGAGGAACCTCCAGCGGCAGGTACAACCCTCCAAAGGGAATGGGGGCAAAAGCTGCAAGGTAAGCACAACAAAAATGGTAGAAGTTCATTTGTCTATATGAAACTTCAATTCATCTACTTTTAATTTAAAGACTAAATTCATACTACAATGTTTCGTTGACACTGGTGGAACTGAATCTTAAAGGAATAAGTTCATTCAAAAATAAAATAAAAGCAAATCTTCCGCTCCATTGGATCATCTTTGGATCATTGAAACAGCGAGTTGAACAGATTAGTCCAAATTTGTAAATGAATGGAACCTGATGGAGTTTGGGTTCCTTGCCATTGTTGCCTTTGGCTTGCTTAATTGTGGCCAATTAATGTTCTGCAATATTCTTGATCCAACTACACTACACTATAGGATGAAAACAAAACTTGAACTGAATTGAGCTGAATAATGACACTACTGTTTTCTGTAGAGCTGCTTTATCACTGAATTTAAGTTGTCTCATAATGAATGAACTTTACATAGTTGTTGAACTGAAAAGGTTTGATTCAAAAGAATAGGTTTGTTCATGAAACTACTCTCATTAATGTAACATGGAAAACTAGGGCAGAAGACAATATTTTCAGTGAAAAATGAAATAATTTTAAACTGTTTCTAACAAAGTTTTCATATAAAGACTGGTGCCAGTGCTCAAGTCATATGTAAATATCAAGGTTTTGTTTCCTTTTTGAAGTTTTAAAGGTCTTTTTTTTTCTTCACAAAAGAAAGTATGGTAACTTGTTTTCGCCATGAAATAAAAACATTTAACATAATGATTTTCCCTCACAATTCTGACTTTTTTTTCCAAAATTGCGAGATATAAACTCGCAATTGCAGGTTATGTCAGAATTGCGAGATATAAACTCACAATTAAGAGTTATAAAGTCCAATTCTGAGGGAAAAAGAATTGCACGTTTCTATCTCACAATTCTGACTTTATAACTTGCAGTTGCAACTTTATATTACACAATTCTGACTTAATAACTCGCAATTGTGAGTTATATCACAATTCTGAGGAAAAAAAGTGAGAATTGCGAGTTTATATAAAAAATTTCTGAATTGTGAGATAAAAAGTCGCAATTACCCTTTTTATGTTTTATTCAGTGGCGGAAACAAGCTTCCATAAGAAAGTCGTGGTTTGGTTCATACTAATCCCTTAAAAGCATTCAAGCATGTAATTACAGTCACACAAAGTTGAGGTATTTAATAACTCTTGATAACAGCTTTAATTGGAAATAAAGTTGTTTTCTATTTAAACAGGGTTAAAAAGAAAACGATAAAGCCCTCTAGTGGTCTGAATAAATAAATGCACATATTCTGGCAGGAAAAGTGACTGTGGTTGTGAATCTTACCTTCCCCTCCGGAGTCTCTGAGCATGGTGTCAGCTATCACCACGATAGGTCTTCTCAGAACATGGGCCAATACAAACACATGGAACTCCTCCAAACTCTCGTAAACCGGGTCCTCTGAGTTGTCCACACTTTAGGAGAAACACACACAGACACATATAGTGGTATATTTGATGTACAATATAATTCTCATGACATAAGAGCGGTTGTGTAATGGTGAAAGTAAGGAAATTAAAACAATACAGGCAATACTTTATAATTAAAGCAGCATTTTGTTAACAATGTGTGCAGCTTCCAATTCACCACAATGTCACGTCTAATGATCTACAACAAATTTGAGTGAGCTTTAGACTCAGACAGCAGACACTTAATGCCTAAATAATAATCTGAAGAAGACATTTTGGATCATCATATTTTCTAAATGCATTGTAAAGCACTTAGAAATATGGCTGCATTCAGAATGGACTTCTTGCACACTGTTACTGCGTACTGTACAGTATATACTGAATAATCTCGACTAATAAAAAAAAAATAGTATGCAAAGTATGTGTAGCAGCTAAATAGCACAGAAAATGACCATGTGACAATATTCACTGTATATACTGTAACATCTCGTACCTAACTGTTCATAAAATGTCACTAAAACATTTCAGAATTAATAAGGATTCAAATTTAAATGGATCATCTACAGTATTGATGTAAAACTTTCCTCTTTCCATTGTGGAAATGCTGCCAAAACTCATAAAAAGCTTTTTAATAGGCAAACCGTTCCAATTAATAACCTTCATGGCACTTATTAACACTTCCCTTAAGTGTTGTATAGTATTATATAGAAACTTTATTAGACTTTTAAAATACTCTACCAGACTTACAAAACATTGTATATAGCTGTTTATGTCGTTGTTTATAGCTGAATAAAGTGACTGATGTTTCAACCTCTTAGTCCTTGTATACAGGTAAAAAGGAAGCCGTTCATATTTAGCTCACTATTGTGAGAGCACACACAACCCTGATCTCTCTGAGAAAAACAGGAAGCTGCATTTTCCAAGCCAGAAGACTGAAGCATGACCAGAGACCTGGCGGTTGATGCTTTCACTTTCCAGTCAGTGTGACTTCAGAAGGCAGATTAAAGGTAAGGGGTACGTTTCCTTCTGAAGCAAGATTCTTGAATTTGCGGTCGAAACTTGAATTCAACCGCAACGCTTCAGTTGACACTACTGAGGAGAAACCTGTTGACTTCCAGCGAAGAGTTTCCACCTCGCTGATCTGTGACCTGAGATCAACTGTTCTGGGTTTTATTCTGCAGCACTAGCGTCACCAAATGGAACTGCACAAATATTGACTGTTTTCAAACAGGTTACCCTAACAATCGCATTTTCTGCCATTGGTTGAACAAATAGATAGCTCCACCCCAAATGCATGCAATTGGTTGAGCCACTGTTGCTATGCTGGGCTGGTCAGAATTCTCAAACAACAGAAAAATGTTTTGAAAACACCACCGAGACACAGAACTACATTTTTTAGAAGAATTAGCCTAGAGAAAATCAGTGGCTTCCTCAGCATATAAAACTAGAATTTTACAATTTTTAACATGAAATTACATCTTTCATATTTAAGGTGAGTTTTCCCACTTATAATGGTTTTTCAGAATTTTCTAAATGCTCTCAGAGCTATGGATGTTCAGGATGGAATATTAGCATATTGCTTATGCATACTACAGTACTCAGTGTATACTGAATACATATTAGTTTAAAATAAAAATAGTGTTAAAATAAATATAGTATGTGAAACAGTAATATGCAACTATAAATGATTCTGATATTAGCATGCTACATTGTTGCTATCATCTTAGAAATTAAAGGGATAGTTTAAACTTTCCTCAACAACCTAAAATTTCCTAAAAATCTGGTTTAGTCCAAATTTTCTGAAAAGTCTTGATCGCTTTATATGATGGATAGATTGAATTTAGGCTTTTATTAAAGAGAAGTTGAACCGAACCTGCTTTACGCACAAGAACAAACCTCTTCTGGAAGCTCAAACGTGCTGCGTAACACGAGAATGAACCTTGTTGGTTCTTGCAGAAGCTTAAATGTTCTGTGTATCATGAGAATAAACCTCTTTGGTTCTTGCATGTCAAGCGAACATGCTTGAGCTTCCGTTTCCCACAACTGATGTGAGAGTAGATGAATGTTTATATGTGAACAAAAGCCAAAATTTAATCTGTTCATCATAATTCAATCGAGTCTCTTCAGAAAATTTGGACTAAACCGCTCGATTCATATAGTTTTGCGATCTCTTTATGAAGTAGTTGCGTAACTGTCAATGGAGGGACAGAAAGCTCTTAGATTTCATCAGAAAGATCTTCATTTGTGTTCCGAAGATGAACGAAAGTCTTACGGGTTTGGAATGACATGAGGGTGAGGAATTGATGACAGACTTTTCAAATTTGGGTGAACTTTCCCTTTAAGGCTGACATTACTTCTGGTTCATGTGTCCCACTGGAAATGGAAGTTCATTTCAAGCACAAATTATTGTGGGATACAATGTTCGACACAGCGTACAATTTGGCAAATGCAGTAGGATATAGCCTTTCAGAAAATGTACATATTGTGCACAGTATACATACTGCAGAAAGAGTATTAGCAATATGCAATTCTGAATTAAGCCAAATACAATGTAACACTCCAATTAGTGCCACCAGGTGGCAGTGGCACACCTTTAAATGAGCATAAAGTGGTTTTTCAATCACATAATAAGCTCAATACCATGCACTGCATTATTCTCCATGCATTATAACAGTCCCTCAAATTGCTAAAGAAGGTTTATGGGTTCTTTGTGTTTTAAAAATGACATAGTGTCTAAAAGTCATGTGTTAAGTGTAGCTGCTGTATGGAGTTAATCTCTAGTGGCCTCTAATAGCAGTCTGAGTGCAGTGTGAGTGATCTATGGGATCTGAAGATGGGCATGCTGGGACAGCCCATAGCTCGCCCACAGTTTGAGTGGAAATCATTGCACATTATCTCTGACATACTCATGTCTTACAAAATGTAATGTGTGTATGTGTACATTATGATGGGTAAATGTGTGTTGGAGGCTGATATGATTTTTTTATTCCGAAGCATTTGATGTTGTATTGTTGTAAATGGTTACAAAATTGGCACAAGACTACATGTTTGTAGTGAAACGGAATATCTATACAGCAGGTGGGAATGGAAAGACAACCGAAAGTGACATAACAACATAATATGTAAATGTGTGAGGGTGTGTGGGTGAGCATTACCCTCCACTGGAGTTGCCGTTCTTGCTGAAGTGTGTGCGTGGCTCACTGGAGGCCAGCTTCAGCAATTCGTTCCACTCTCTCTCCCATTCCTCCTCAGTGTACACCAGCCCCGACTACAGAGGGAAAGAGATTTCTGATTTGCAACGTCCCACAATATCACTTGCAACATTTCCTCTTGATATTACTGGAGATGCTCCATTTATATCCATCACACCTGTCAAAACCACCTGTCCTTATACCATAAATTAATACTTATTAAAAACCCATTCAACTAAAAAATTTATATATTGAATTTTATAATTTAATCTATTAAATCTATATATAATTTAATAAATTTTCTAGATATTCTTTAGCTGAATTGCTTTATTTTACTTTATTATATTTATTTTATTTTTTATATAAAATATATATATATTATTTTATATAATTTATATATTTTTTATATATTTATATATTTTTTTATAACGCATTACTTTTAATTTTACAACGAGTTACTTTTTCAAATAAGTAATGCAAGTTACTTTGTTTTCCCGTTTATTGACTGACATCTTTCCTATTTTCCTTTTTTTTTTACATATGCATCTGCTTACATATGATGCATGATACATTGCATGTTTCTGCATCTTTTTCGCCTGTGTTTTGCTCAGGAGATTTGGTACTCTTTCAGAATATGCGTAATAGCGCCCCCTTCCGTATAACAGTGAAAACACAGAAAGCCGAAAATTTTCAAACAATCACTTTTGTCACAACAACTGTAAAAAAGAAATTGGGATTTTTAGATGATTTCAAAGATAATTTCTTATTCTAAGTATGTCCTATTAGGGACACCAGTGAATCTAAATGGCTGCTCTACAATTCATGTGTGATTAAATAGAATGCATTTGCTATACATTATCGCTCTGCCTGATGGCAATCCAATAAATTGGGCTGAAAATCAGTTTGAGAGCTGACTATAGTCTCAATTATTTGCTAAACTTCCCTTTATTTGTCAGTACACATAATTATTGTATACACTGACACTTACACGCTTGAGTTACAGCAAGAAAATAAATTGTCACTGAATAGAAAAGCAGAAGGTTGTGTAAACATAAGAAAACACCTCTGAACGTATTCAACACATTTAAAATAATTCCTCTGCACATGCACTTTTAATTCTTTGGTTTTCTACCCTGTGTTATCTCAGTGGCATCAATATGCACAAGTTCTAAAGGAAACACACCCACTCGTTCACACTCATCCACCTCTCACACTCCCATATGCGCACAAACATTTCCACACCCACTCATTTCATGCGACTTTAACCAGTGATCCTCATTCAGCAAAAGCTGATTCAAGAGCTCTGGGCCTTCAGAACAATGAAAAGAGTACTGCTAATAAAAAATTCAAGGATCTGCTATCGATCACACTGCTGATTGTCTGTCCTCCGGTATGCTGTTACAGCAATAAGCTCTTACGCTAAAAGCTGTGGAGGAAACGCACAAGCTAATCAGCAGGGGTGTTTATGGGGAAAGCCATTATGAACTGCAGGCTAATGTTTACGCTACTCACTTGGCAGGCAGCTTCTTACCAAAGTACTTGCAAGAAGTGCATTTATTGAGTTTGTATTATCTAAGTAGGCAGCTAAGGAAACAAATTGAGAACTAAAAGGAATGTAAACGTCGACAAAACCATCACGGACACAGTAATAGCATAACATGCAGTGCTGCTATTTGGTACAGTAATGGAAGTGGCAGTTTATCTACACAAAAGGTTTTTTTAAATCCTTTATGGCTAGCATATGTTTTGAATGTTAAATAAAAACAGTATTATTTGTGTGTCTGAGGCCTTGTTTAACAGATGCTAAAATAGCAAAAACTTGTAATTGGCTAGGTGCAAAATGGCAAAAAAAAATTGGGTCAAGGAAAGACTTGATTTTGTTCTCTTATAACTGTCGATATCTATAACAGAAGAAGTCATTTAGAACAGAAATAAAATGATAATGGTGATGATTATTATATTAAATAAACAATGTTGAAAGGGAAAGGCAATACTCCGGCATGTAGCGATGTTGCGCTTCGGGTGACCCAAGTTCAAGTCCCGGTTTGTGGTCCTTTCTTAACCCCGCCCCCCTCTCTCTACCAATTCGCTTCCTGTCCTCTCTCAGCTATAGCCTACTATCTAAAAAAAAGCAAAAATTCCCAAAGTATACCTCAGTTTTTACACATATATTAGGCTACATTGGCATAACGTGTGCAGCCAGCGTTTTCTCGTACATACACCTTGATTATCTTTTTTTTGTTGCAACAATTACTTTGTCCACAAGGTGGCAACACTGGCAACACAAAAAAAGAAATTAATGAGACAGACTAACAACAAACTACTGCATAGCTGAGCCCTTGTGTGAGGGATTTAAGAGATATTTTTAATTGCTCATAACTTTTGGAGAGAGATTTATGAACAAACTTTCTTCCAGTAACTTAAATGTTCATAAGAAGTTATCTGGTCTTTAATAATGTTCTCAAAACGTTAGCACAAAACCATTATTTATATATTGTTCGTCTTTTGAACTTTTTTTAAAAAATATATTTATATAACTTTTAAAAAATTTATATTACTACTTGTTTCAGAATGTTCAGAGAACATTCAAAAGTAACGTTCTCATAATGTTTCCAAAATTATAAAATGTAATGTTCGCCTAACGTTCGCATAACCAAGAAACAATGGACTTTTTGAACGTTCAAAGAAAAGTCAAAGTAACATTTTCAAAACTTCTTAGAACATATTCTTGTTAGCTGGATAGTTGCCAACCTCTTTGTTCTGTTGAGTCTGCTGCCACCTCCACCTCCTCTTCAGAGCTTCTCTCTCTGCTCCGCTCTTCATCATGGCATACAGACTCTTCCGCAGCACCAGATCCCGGTCATGGAAGCCCCACATTCCTGGAAAACACGGAAAGCCAGACATACAACTCCATATTTATCTTGTATTTCTAATTAAAGGAACATCACATAAAATCTGAGACTGAACACTTCTCTTCTTTCCAGATGTTGCAGGTGTTCATGTAATACATGTGACATGTGAGTATGAAAGTGAATTGTGAAAGTCTCACCTAAAGAAGCTGCATGGAGAAGGCAGTTGCCGTCTCCTGTTGTGGCTAATGGTAATAGCTTCTTACAGCTGGTGCACATGGTGGACCACCAGTTCAAACGACCTACGGCACAGTTTAAACACACTGAAATTACTTAAACTTGGATTTATAAACACCATTCAACATTTCATCACACTCTCAAAGCTAAAACTTAGTCTTAAAGTTTATAAAGTTACTGGTCATAGGCATACTGACAATTTTCTTTAGTTAAAGGCAGGGTAGGCAATTTGTTAAAAAAAACATTTTTTGTCATGCTGGTTGAAAGTCTCTTCACACCCTGATAGCAATCACTAGGTTAAGAGGTCTAAATGTATTCATATGTGTATCGTCTGTGGAAGATGTTGGACCATAAAAAGTTTGTCCAATCATTGCATTCGGTCCAGATTTTTGTTAGCCACCTTTAACACCTTTTATAGTTCCTCCATGACGAAAACAACAAGCGTATGTTGTATTCACCCCATAACTACTGTCATTTGAAGACATGGAAACCTGTGACATTATACTCAGAGCGGTTTGTGACTCAATTGTGTTTCTATATCAACACTATCAATGCTGAAATGAATCTGAAGCAGTCAGATGATACAGGTTAGAGCTCTTTAAGTTGTTTATGTTCATTATTATTTGAAATGTTATGTGCTTTGAAACATGAGTTTAACGCTGTCTATCATCTCATAACGCTTTGCAGACTTTGCTGTGTGCGTTCATGTGTTTTAAAGGAGGCATGGCTTTGGAGACGCTCTGAAGGGATCTCATGCTTTCAAAGCTAATTTGCTATTGCTAGCCGCTCCGAAAATTGCCTATCCTACCTTTAAATGTGCAGTAAGCGATTTTTGCAAGAAACTGTTGAAAGTGGATTTGACCGAGAACCACAACAAACTTGTAGCCAATCAGCAGTAGGGGGGGTGTCTACTCATAATGGGAGATGAAAGTGAGCTGAGCAAGAGATTTGGGAGATTTGAAGACTGTAGAAAGAGAGATGGCTGAGAGACATTACAAAAGAGAAAAGCTCAGAGGAATATCACTGGAAAAAGAAGGGTCATGATCAGGCAAGAGCTTTAGTTAAAATTAGAAAAACTTTCCAGCACTGGAGAGACCTCAGCGAGAAGGCCTGAAAACAGACGCTGAGATTGCGTTGTTTCTGCTCCATATGTGAGTAACATGGTTTTGAGTGTGTGTGACTAACAACCAACTATTGCTCGTATATACTCGTGTACTGTGTTAATTTTTTTGTGCTTCCTTGTCATTCGTTCGCCATTTTCGCTTTATTTTTTGCGAAGCATTATTTTGTCCATCAAGGTCAGACATGAGTAAAAACATGAACACACTAGAGAGCCACTTTATAGTAGAAATTTAGGTTGGAATTCTAATTGAAAGAGACATGTTATATAATACAATACTATATATAGCTGCTTGCTTTAAAGCATACTATTGTAATCAAGTGGTCTCTAAATAAACACAACGTGACTTTATTGGAGAGCCGAATTGCAGAGCTTGTGCAAACATATCCTCTTCACTATGATCAGATGCTTTCTTAACTGCTGCTTTTTCACCGCTGTGTTTTTGTTCTGTTTATTTAGTCATTGAGAGGAAAGTGTGCAGTACAAATGTACACATCTAACAGTCACTCTCAGCAGTGTGGGTGGCGTCTTTAAGTACGCTAACATTATTCCGCTGAAAAGGTATTTATTATTTTTTACATATATAGCTCACCAAGCATTTTTTCTTTTTTCATGGCAAGCAGTAGCAGAATAAGTAGTCCTCTGCAAGCTCTCGGCCCTGAGGCGGTTTGCACTGGGCATTGACCTATCACCCACTCTTTTCTCTGAAGCTGGTAAAGCTCACCGCGAGGGAACGTCAGTGCCTCTACTCTCAGCCCTTCTGCCCTCCCTTGGGACAGGGTCTTCCTCCCACAGTCCAAAGCATTTCCAAAGTCCCGAGGCCATTCCCAACCAGTTAACATATTGCTATAATATTATTTTGCTTACACAGACTGGAATTGCATCCTTGTAATATCTGATCTTTTGCTAATTAACTATATACAACCCCAAATCTAGAAAAGTTGGGACCCATGAGCCATGACCCATCTTTGCTTGCAAAGACTTGAGATGCTTGAACACTTACACTCAATCACAATACCCTCACATATTACTATTTATTGTGGACTGTGTAAAAAGAGTTTAACTTGGACATTCTATAAGCTTTTCACTTTTATTTTGCATCTGTCCCAACTTTTGGAGTGTGTTGCAGTCATCAAAATCAAAAGTTTGTTTATATTTACAAAATACAATTAAGATGGTCAGTGAACATTTTTTAAATCTTTTCTTTGTACTTTTGTCAGTTAAATAAAAATTAAATAATTCTTGATTTTATTGCATTTTACAAAATGTCACAACATTTCTGGATTTAAATCTAGTTTAAAACACATGTGCCAATTTCTTAGAAACTTTGTTGGTTTCATGTGGTTTTGTACCATTTTCAAGAAAAGATTCAGTGTAATGACTCTAAAAATGCAAAGTGGTGTAATTATTATGTAAACATATTTTTCTTACACTCTGAAAACCTGTAAGTGCATCCTAATCATAAACAAAAAATAAGTTATCTATTTCAAAGTAATTTTTTTAAATATTTAATTTAATATTAAATTTAAATTATAATTATAATAAAAAATAATTACTGAACTGAACTAACCTTTCCTTTTTATAAAACTAACCTATATTTTAAGAGACTTATTGACTTTGGGGTCCGTATGGGGTCTTCTATGATATAATTTCCTGTTTTATGATTATTATTATTTTTTGTGCATGTTAATTGTACTACATGCCTAATAGACAAAGTTAAAATAGATAAATTAATACATTTAAATAAGAGACATGTCATTGACCCATACTTGTAAGTACAATCTTTAGAGTTTCACTGAAGAAAAAGTGATATTTAAATGATGAATTTTTGGGTGAACTATCCGTTTAAATCTTAAATTTTGGTGTTGGCATGAGCTATGTTATTTGGTAAGTGCATGTTTTTGTTCATTGGTCCGCTTGGCTTTCCAGTTGATCCAAGATCAGGGATTAGTTTAATTCTGTTGCTGCTGTGTTGCGTTGACTCTAACAATCTAGTTAATCTTGTGCAATCCAAGCTGACATTAGTACTGATCATAAACCTGTGTTTATCATCACTGTAATGAAAGGCTAGGCTTTGTATTCGCTCCATCACTGATCTGAGCGCAGTGTTTGTGGCTCACCGGCTTGCTCCAGGGCCACCATGGTGGATTGCTCGATGAGGTCGCGCTCGATGAAGCTGCGGAAGTCCTCGCTGTACACGCTCAGGTCGGGCAGCTGGAATGTGTAGATGGGCATCTCTAGGGGGAACTGCTCCCTGCCACAATCCCCTGAAACCTGCAGCCGCGCCAGAGACATGATGGCAGAGCTGGCATGGGAAATGCCCCGAGACAGACGCTTCTCTAGAAAAGAGAGAGAGGGGCAAGAGATTAGAAATAAAGATTCACTTGCTTAATAAATGTTCCTGTGAATGAATCCCATACTGTTAATTTGTTTATATGAACTAAACTGACTTTTTTTATTTTATACAAATCAAATCCTTTACATTTTGGTACTTTCAAAGAGTTTTATTCTTTCAAAAGAGTTTATACCAGACAGTTTAAGCATATGTGAGTATAGATTTTTATTATAATTTTCTGCAGGAAATTGTCAGATGGGCCTAACTTCAACATCTGTAGGCATATTGTTAAGGCAGCCTTTCTCAAACTTTTTTCAGTCAGGGCACCTTTCAAAAGTGCATAAAATCTCAAGGCACCCCAGTGTAAAATATAATTTAAAAACATTGCATAACCCAAATGCAAATGCAAATTTTATATATATATATATATATATATATATATATATATATATATATATATATATATATATATATATATATATATATATATATATATTATCTATATATTATATATTTATATATATATATATTTATCTAAAATGAATTGACAATTTTATTAATCCGTTCATAATATGTTTAACCCTTTCACACGTAAATTTAATATATTCTGGCTGACCCCCCCAGCGTGAGTTTTTCAAGGGGACCGTTATTTAGAATGTGTCACTTTATGGTTTCCATGGTGACGCGTCATTGCTTGTCACGTGACACACCGCAGCAACAAAAGAGATGAATGAATTATGATCTGCTTTTATGTCATTTTTACTTTTTTATTCAAAATATCCACAAATTTGTTAGATATGGCATGAAATATCTGATATTCCGATTGTCAAATATATGCAAGTGGAAGTGTTTTGTTTTTTGAACACCATTATAACGATCGCGTTAGTTGAGCTGTATGCGCGATGGGCGCCGCCATGTTAGTTTGTGCCGCAGACGCAGTTCAGAGAATCGGATCTGTTGGATTTACAACAAGTGAATTCATCCACTTCTCCCGAAATACATAAAAGTAAGTGGCAGGTGAACTGGGAGAAGAATAGAGTAAATTTTAAAGTTACTTACACAATGTGTATCTGATATGAATAAAACTAATTATAATATAAGTTATTATTATTGCCTCTTCCTTTGACATCAGTGTGTATTTAACAAACTCTAAATGTATTGTTTTTTTTTAGTAATTATGTCTGCAACCTAAAACAAACATTATGTGGATGAAAACACTGAAAAGTTGTGATATATGACAGCTGCGCGCGCCTCTGGCTCAGCGCCAGCCAACGCGCGAAAGCACATTTGAATTTAGCAGTTGATCACGTCATGCACTGACCGTTCTAATCATAGACATAATATACATAGACGCCCTATTGGCCGCTGGATCGTACGTCAACGGCGCCGCCATACTGCGGAGGGCAACTTTCCCATACCTCTCATAACGAGAATTGAGAAAAATGCCTATTTCTTGTGCTGCTTGGGGCTTTACAAATCGCCACACAATTGAAAACAGGTCTCAGGGAATTACCTTTCTCAAGCAAAACTGAAAATTTGTTTCTGGTTGCATTTCATTTACTATTTTTATTTTCAGAGGAGAAAGGCCACGAAATTTAAAAATACTGCTGTTATTGTGTCACGAAATGTAGTTTTAAGAGTTTTTCAGTCGACAATGTAGTTGTTTAAAGCTCAAATCTGTGGTTTATTTATAAAGATAGCGCCTTTTTAAAAATGTTATCTGACGGTTTCGGAGTTGTGAGATCCAGCGATCCCCGCGGGCGCTCAGCGCTCATGTACCCCGCCGAGAACAGCCTTGCCTCGGCTATAGTGCCTGTCGTACACCGCTTCTGAGTTCTGACGTTAGTCGCTGTCAGTCTAGTGAGAATAATTCGTCTTGTGTTTATCTAACGGGCGATCTTTGGTTTCATTGATCTATAATTTGTTCCTTGGCAGATTGTTTTGGCTGAGGGCAAAGTGAAGTTTCATAACTTAATATATTTAGGCTATTATAACAGTGTAGCCTGCTGTATGTTTGACTGGATCGTTTACTTTATTTCTTGATTTGTATAGCTTCTTATACCTTTTAAAAACTGAAATTTAACAAAAAGAGACAGGGTTGCGTCATTTTTTATTTTATATAGCCTATGTAATAATATTTTAAAATGTATAAATTTACATTATTTATTATTGTTATTATAATAATATACCACTTACAATTATCAATCTATTATAGTTATGCTGTCAAATTATTTTACTATTCATAGTAACTATTTAACCTATTATTTTTTATTGTCTATATTCTGTAATTGATATTTCATATTGCTATTATTAAAGTATACATAAACTATATGCTATTATCAATATATTATTATTATTATTATTATTATTATATTAGTACTTATGATATTATATAATTATACTTTTCATTACTATTTTATTTACTGTATACTGTTTGTTTATTTTATTGACTAAACTATTTACTATTAGCCTACCTCTCACTTTATCTTATATTTACTATTTGCATTGCACTGTAGTTGTACCATATCATATTACCATAAAGGATCCATCAGTTATCTTTGTTATTGCTAAAATCGGGTCAATGACAGAATATGCTTTTCCCACAATAAGAAAACTTTATTTAATTTAATGTGAAAATTAAATTATATCTCAGTATGGGGGTGTTCACAATTCTTATCCAAGAATGAAAAGCTAAATACATGACAAGCCAGAGCTTTGGCCATTCCTTATTAAAAAAAATAATAATAATATATAAGTCTAACTATCGAGAGTTTAACTAACTACAGATGGAACTTTTTTTGTACACCACATACAAACCACTGAAATCGGTTGATAAATGTAATTTTTTTTGGTTTTTATACAGAAAAACCGCAGCTCAGCAGTTTACTTGCATTTGATTACAGCGCAGTCTTGCCCTCCACAAAATGGCGGACGCGTTGACGTATCGCAGCAACGTTCCAAAGCGGCCAATAGGGCGTCTATGTATATTATGTCTATGGTTCTAATCACACCGGTGCTCCAGGGACCAGCCTAGACTGATCGTACGTGCGAAAGGGTTAAAAGAAGAAGAATGTATTTATGTAAATTCAAATATATTTATAAATGAAATGTCAGATTTTTTTTTTTTTTTTTTTTTTTTTAGCCTACGTATTTTTTTGGCGGCACCCCTGACACAGTCAGGAGGCACCCCAGTGTGCCGCGGCACCCACTTTGAGAAAGGCTGTGTTAAGGAATCTGAAGCGCTGTCCTACTTACAAGAAAGACAGGTAGGGGGCGCTACACATGCATAGATGAATTGTTCACAATCAGATAAATAATATTTAGAAAATTATATGAAAAATATTTCATTTCATGACAACTTTAAACTGGTACAAGAGAAAATACGGAGAAAACACACCAATAAGTCAAAACAGGAGGATCTGATAGAGAGCTCTGCTCACCCTGAGTGTTGTCTTCTTGTTTTTGGGGGCATTGCTCAGGCTTGCTGATGTGCTGCGGGGTGCCGCTACGTTCCGGCTGCTTGTAGAAACGGCCCTCATTGAAGACGTGGGGCAGGTTGGCCGTGTGGACCTGCCGGAGCTGCTCATAGTCATTGAGAGCGGCGCTCAGGTCCCAGTTTTTACCTGATCCACCACAGACAAACAACAGAATTCATGAATACATGGTGAGCATATAGTAATACTTAAGCGTAAAAGGTCTTACTTTTCATTTTCTCTTGCAGGTCAAACTGAAAACTGTCATGGCAGAGCAGCAACGAAAATAATCTTGCAGAAAAAGTTAAAGGCCGCATCCTAAATCACATACTTCCCTACTATATAGTAGGTGAAAAAGCATGTGACAAGAAGTATGTCCGAAAGAATTCACAGTATAAAAGAGTAGGCAAAAAGTACCTGGATGACCTACCACTTCCAGTGAGATTCTTAAGTGTGCATATACACTTGACTATCCCATGAGGCCACGGGAGAGGATTTGTGAATGACAGTGAAGCAACGCAACTGACACTGGTAGGATACATGATAATGAAAACATGGCGAATGTAGTACATCCAAGATTACATTCATACTATATAGAACGTACATTTTTTAGAGGTCGCTAAGTAAATACATATTCAAAAAAGCACCTAATCAAGACGCAGCCATAGTTAGCTAACTCAACAACAGCACACCCTGTTTATTAATTCAGACAAATTAAGTCTATCGCCCCCTTGAGGGCCGTAGTTTGTTAGCGCCACATTAATCTGCAATAAAACTGATGAGATAATAGTACACACACACTCCAAACCATGCTGTGCACCAAATATCCCAAAATTAGTCCTTTGTTAACACTGATAAAAAATAAGATTTTTAATCTATACCAATTTACAAGGAAAAGGAAGTGAAATCAGACATCAGAACATTATAATAATGTAATGTACTATAAAACTATAATGCTTATAATACATTTAAGTATCACACACACACACACACACACACACACACACACACACACACACATATATATATATATATATATGAAGAGTTCAGATGCAAAAACCTCTAAATGCCATCTGAAATTTTCTTCTAGAATGATCATTTTTATCAAGCTCGTATATTTAAGTTCAAAAATTTCACTTAAATGGCAATTAATAGGTAATTTTCATTGCCATTTAAGTGAAATTACTGAACTTAAATATACAAGCTTTGTAAAAATGATCATTCTAGGAGGAAATTTCAGATGGCATTTAGAGGTTTTTGCATCTGAACTCTTCATATATACATACATACATATAAGTAAAGCAATGTTGTCTACAATATAAATATGCAAATATATTAAAAGACTTCGAAAATCGAAAATCAAGAACAATGTTTTCATGCCCACTAAATGGGAGGTCATTGTTAATGAACGTTGCCTGCATGGTCTTCCTCTTTCATTTCCCCAAGCCATTGTTTGTGTACTCCTGCCAACTCCCATAAGGCTTTTCAGTTTAATCCCAATTACATCATCTGCCAACACGAGTGCCACAAACCCTAAACAATGATGCTCAGCTTCACATCAAGCCTGATAATAAAGGGAGACAAAACGCTTGTGGTATTTATCCAGCATGCTCTGAGTAAAGACAGTTTGATGAAATGACAATAAAGATTTGTTTTTGTTCAGTTCGTTTTGTGTTCAGAAATAGGGAAAGTTCATACCAAGGAAAACTGGAGTACGATCACAGGAAAGACACAGAAGCCAAACCCTCTAATGTGAAATGACAGTCACCTCAAGACTCCTACGCACAAACACAGCTGCTTCCATGTCCTCCAGCTACTGTCTTATCTCCGTAACCCAAAGGCTTTGCAGGGACCAAAGAAACAGGTCCTTCTAACCGTCGAGAGCCTGTGTGTGTGTGTGTGTGTGTGTGTGTGTGTGTGTGTGTGTGTGTGTGTGTGTGTGTTTCAGGATTTGTGGAAACCAAATGTCCCTGCAAGGAAAGCAAAACCTATATTCCTACATAATGAAAAATGTTAACTTTTTGTATACTATATACAGTAATATACTACACAATATTTTATATACCCACTGTGCAGGTCCAATATATTTAAATGCCTATATAACTGCACATTTATAATGCTTAAAGTTGCTTAAATGTAATTTTTCATGTAAATATTAAAAATATATTTAAATTAGGGCTGTCAAACGATTAATCGCGATTAATCGCATCCAAAATAAAAGTTTGTTTTTACATAATACATGTGTGTGTACGGTGTATAATTATTTTCTATATATAAATACACACACATCATGCATGTATATATTTAAGAAATATTTGCATGTATATACTGTGTATATATATTTATATTATATATAATTTATATTATATATAAATAATTTATATATAAATAACACATTTTCTTAAATATATATGCATGTGTGTGTATTTATATATAGAAAATAAAATAAATAATTTATATATAAATAACACATTTTCTTAAATATATATATGCATGTGTGTGTATTTATATATAGAAAATAATTATACTCCGTACACAGACATAAATTATGTAAACACAAACTTTTATTTTGAATGCGATTAATCACGATTAATCGTTTGACAGCCCTAATTTAAATACATCAAAGTTAATGACCAGTGACCCCAATTTGTATGGATTTAATTTAGTGCTGTCGAATCGATTAATCATATATATATATATATATATATATATATATATATATATATATATATATATATATATATATATATATATATATATATATATACAGTACACTTAAAAACGTTTATGTTAGATACGATTAATCGTGATTAATCGATTTGACAGCATGAATTTAATTACATGAAATATGTAGAATTTACAATATATTTTATATAATAAATAAATAAAATCTTACTAAAACTAAAATATTTTATAATTTGAAGCCTAGCATACATTTTCCTGCAAACTGGCTAGATTTCTATCCAGCAGTCTGAACAGGGTTATTACATTCTCACTGTAATCTTAGTAGCACCAGAACCCACATCAATCAATACAAATCTCATTGTAGTTTATGGATTTGTACATCCTCTGACCAGCCTGAAATTTTAAAAGACATTTTAAGGTTTAATCGAATGACCACTCAGCACCTCTGATACACGCGTTTTGCGGTTTACTAAGCATTATGTGTCTCAATCAATGTGCTGAAGGCGGTGGATGGAAGCTTCCTGTTGACTATCACTCCTCTGTCTGTCCTTTAGGTGTACAATTTGATTTTGTAGACATCATCACATATTGCGGGTACAATCAGACCACATAAATATATAAAATATGTCAATAATCAGTGCTTTTAAATTCTAGAGCTGGAAGTTTTCCGGTTCCAAACATGATCAAACACACAATTTAATTAAACAAGTACCCTTGGGAGCTTTGACAGCAAAAGGTTTGCAGGGTTTTAAAGGAAAACATCCTGTTCAATTCTGTTCAATAATATTCAATAATGATATTGAACTGATCCCAGATATCCTTATATGTGAGTTTGAGACTTGAGTATTGAGTTTATATATATATATATGTGTGTGTGTGTGTGTCTTTTAACAATTTACTTTTATTTACATTTACTTATTTACTTAAATATATATACACATATAAAAAATATATAAATAAAATTAATTTATATTTTCATATATATTTCAGATAATACTATTTATTTCTAATAATATTTTGCAATGTTTACTGTACTGCTTTAGTAAATATGAATACAATAAAAATATAATATTCATGTTATATTTAGTTATTTTTATTATATTATATATATATAGTATTTTTATAGTATAGTATTTTATTTGGTGCGGTCAAATCGATTATTTGTCTCATCTAAAGTAAAAGTTTGTAAATATATAATATATGTGTCTATATATATATTTACAAACTTTTATATTAGATGTGATTTATCATAATTAGACAGCACTAATTATAGTACTATATTATATTACATTATATTATATTATATTATATATTCTGCAAGGGCCTGGCTGTAATTCAAAGTTAAAGCAGTACAACCAACTTTCAGTGCTAATTTCCTTGTTCAAACAAGACAAAATGAGCAGGTAAAGAATGGAACTGGACAACTCTAATTTGGTGCTCCTCTGTGTCTTTGCTAATGAATGAGGACATTCGCAGTCCTTCTGCAAGATGTTCCTTCAGTAATTAACCTTTTCTTTTCCCATCAATCTGTTACTCCGCTTTATCTCAATGGGGAGACTTTGTTAATACAGTGACACGTGCGAATGGTCAGTCACCCATGTGATGTGAAGGGACGACACACCGAATATCTCACAGCGACGAACACTATGAAAATCTTTAAGCTGACTACATTCTGCATACTGCACACTATACACTGTATTCAACTAGTATAGTATGTAAAACACATTATTTAACAACAAATGTTTCAAACAGTAGTGTACTACAGAAATATAGAAATATTTGCATACTATGCACTGTATACAGTACATACTGCAGAAATAAAACAAGTAGTTGTGATACCTTATCAGTCCTTTAGAGGGTGATACAATACACCCCTCACAAACCACAAATGTAGATTCATTGGTGACACAACTAAAGAATTTTAAATTTAAATATTTATAATGGGTCTTGTTGAATTGCCATCATGAAATGTAATCTCTATCTCAATAGTGACTCTCATACCAAAATGTCTGCCAGTGTCGACTGAGTCATTTTTCCGAGAACAACCACACAAAGGGCCTGTGCCTGAGATGAAACGCCGAGGCCCTTCCCACTCAGCTTTCCACAACAGCTTCTGTGACGGTGGTTCCGCAGGGAGCCGTTGGAGGGCAACGACAGCCAGGTGGGATGACGTGTTAATGATGAGTGGCGCTGACAACCAGGGACAAATCATTCCACTGCCACAATCAATCTGTCAATCCGACCTAAACACACACAGCCAAGGATCATTTGAGCCTTGTGGCAGATCTTTGATCTGATCTGAGAGCTGTTTTGTGAGGTTTGGTAGAAATTTAGTTCTCAAAGAGCTCCAACTATTTGTCTTGTCAAGGTGAAAGAGTACGATTTTTGTTGTGAATATATTAGCTTTATAACAGTATTAGAGAAGCAACACCCGCCGGAATTTCCCAGCATGCTCGGGACATGCTAAAAACACTTAAGTCGCGTCCCAAATGACATTCCAAACTACTGTATGTACTATGCACTTATGCACTAGTATGTACAATGTATGAATTTGATAAGGTCATTTTGTCATTGGAGTCTGATGTAATTAAAGCTGCGACAGTCGAGTGCATGAAGTGTCCAACATTCCATACTTAGTTTTTATCCGGTTAATTAAAGGTGCTCTAAGCGATGTTTTCTTGTTGACGTTCGAAGTATTGTCAAACATGACGGAGGCTAGCTCGACCCTCCCTCCCCCACATCCCGTCCCCTCCCCCTCCCTTCCGTGTTTCCTGAAACAGTCATGAACCATTTAGAAAAAACAAACTGGATTTAGCCACCTGAATGTCGGATAAGAAGCCCTTCTGCCGGCGGAGTTCTCGCCACCTTTTGAACACTTTTCCAATGTAAATTCGGGACTTCGCGTTCCTTCTCCTTTTCCCTATTCTTTGTTATTTGTTCATCGGAACGTCGTCTCTTTGGTCGTGTGTCGGCCATATCAAAATTCTCAAGAATATACCATTTTAACGTTAGTCGTTGTCTAGGACATCTGTCCTCTAGCTAACTTCCCTCTTCATGCTTCTTTCTCCTCCACTCCCCACACCCCCCTTCATGTGCACGCACACAAACCCCACCCCCAAATCATTCTTGTCGGTTATTGGCTGGAACACTGTTTGTTATGTTTCGTGGCCAAGGCTGGGCCAGTTTGTTTTTCTTGCCGTTTGCGGAGCCTGGGCTGTCTACAGAGACCGTGTTTTTTTTACAGTGTTCAGGGGACAGCCAGCTAGCGGATAGTGAGGAGATGTTTGCTGTATGTGACAAAAAATGTTTTGGCCTAAAAAACACATGACATTAGCCACTTTCCGACCGAACCTTTTTACAGTTCCTAAAAGTGGCTAAAGTACCCGGATGTCGGCGTGTTCGCACCGCAGGAACTAGGAACGATTTTAGTTCTAGGAACTAATTTAGGTCCTGCTTCAGAGTAGGGTCTAAACCAGCACTATAGGAACTACCCGTGACGTTAGTGTACGCTGATTGACCGAACGCACGCGGAACACCAGCACCCGCAATTTTTAAAACAGCTAGAATGTAAACACACAGATTATAGCCTATATATATACTCCATAAACTAACTATACAAACATGGAAAACAGTGATAGATGGGTCTCTAAACCTTTATACTGAAGAGAAAATCCAACGCAACTTTGAGGGGACCAAGCCAAACATGATTATGTTTATCTGCCCAGCTAGCGACACTGGACATCAACCACACAGCATAACGTTAGGCTAATAACCTTTTTTCATATACTGTCTACTTTCTATAACAGTTCTATCTAATAACATGTTAAACAGTATTGTAAGACAGATCGCTAAATAATAAACACAAGTATGCGAGCATTGTTTGCTCTGGCGTTCTCAGCGCCGCCAAAATAAAGGTCAGTCGCGCCGTCAAAATAAAAGTCACCGTGCTTGCGTCACTCCCTTACCCCTCCTACCAGTTCCTATGGCCACTTGGCCAGTGCGAACGCAAACAGCAAAACCGAGTTTGGGGGAGAGTAGTTCTTAGAACTGTTTAGAAGTGGACAGTTCCTAGAACTAAGTTCCTGTAACTACTTGGTCGGAAAGCGGCTATTGCTTAGAACACCTTTAAGTGCATCTTCCAGGTATTTTAAAGTGCAACTTTTCTTTTGGGAATAGTGTGTGTGCACACACTACTCTCACTATTTAAACTACAAAACAGCATAGAATAGTGCATAAGTACATGGATTGGTATGCACCATTAGCAACCGCATAGCAATACTGCCAACCGTCCACGCCAGCAGGTGTCAGTGCGAAATCCAAGACCAATGTATTACTAAGTGCACTTTTACAGTAGTTAAGCTACTGTTAAGCTCATATTTGGTATGTAGCTAGACAACACTACAAGTTGCTAACAAAAAGTAGCTAGGTATGTTAGCTTCCCTTGTGAAAAAAATAGGCCTATTTCATAAACAGCCATGAGTGTACTCTCTTTAAGTGGTCTTTCATTTAATTAATATTATAATATCTACAAGTACTTTTAGGATTTGAAGTGCACTACAAGTGCACACTCACTACAATTAAGTGCACTTCTTTTTCATGTAGGGGGCAATGTATATTCAATTATATAAATATCAGATATTGTATATACAGATATTTTATATATCTTAAGAATTTACTTGAAAAAACAGCTGTATGTTTTTGGTTACAAAATCAAAAAGCATGTCAGAAAGGGTGACAGCACATTAAAAAGATCAGACTTCCCAATGCTACTTGGGAAAGAGAGACATTTTTATGAGAGTGAATCTCTAGAGTGTGTCTTAAGAGATCTGAAAAAGAAAAAACACCTGACCTACAAACTGCTGATCAGGAGTAACTAGCATAAAAGCAGTTATGCTAGCTATAAATTTTTCAGTGGCATGACTAGCCCAGCTGTTTTTCCAGTTTGATTATTTCCTCAGCTCACTTGGGCAAAGAAAATACACTTATTTGTAGCATAAAAGGCAAATTACTAGCAAAAAAAGTTTATTACTGTAAACGCTATTTTGAAAACAGCTAGGCTAGTCATGCTACTGAAAAAAATAGCCTAGCTAACATCCCTGCTTGTATGCTATTACTCCTGATTGTTAGTTCGCAAGGTATTTTTCTGTTTAAACTGTGTGTAAAACCATTCTTATTTAAATTCTTGCAATGAATTTATTGTTTTTACAGAAACTTCTGCTTGTGTTTCATGAATGAGGTCCAGTATGTTGCAACTGGATATGTCCCGAAGATATTAATGGAAATGCAGTGTCCGTCTTATTTGGTTGAATTGAAACAGACATTGTATGACTGCATTCTTGTCTCGTTTAACGGTGAACGTGATTTCATCAAGTAGGTGAAATTCACTAAGTATGTTCCTGATACTGGAACAACATTTCAATCAACCAATTAGATTTGAGGGTTTGAAGTTTACAGTTTATGTTGAGTTTAGGCTTACAACCAGGGTAAGGTGGTTCTACATCAGTGTTATTCAACCTATCATTTCATTTTGATTTTAGACGCGTTGGACCGTGCATACTATCTAGTGGACTTTGTTTTCAAGCGCTCAAGTTACTCGCGCATGGGCACCTTCCTCCTGATGACGAAAATTATGTCACACAGACAGTGAGGGAACCATTGCGTG
Source organism: Scardinius erythrophthalmus (assembly GCF_964197995.2). Taxonomy (NCBI): domain Eukaryota; kingdom Metazoa; phylum Chordata; class Actinopteri; order Cypriniformes; family Leuciscidae; genus Scardinius; species Scardinius erythrophthalmus. The sequence goes on from NC_138244.1 coordinate 17,950,270, forward strand.
TCCTACTTGGCAAAATCACGGTGACCCTCTTTTAACCTAGTTTTCATTCCTGTCAAATAAAATATTCAGTTTACTTAGACTAAAGTCTAGCATATCAGCACAATAATCATGATAACAGGAACATAGTACTTTATCCAGATGGATAGCACAACAAGATGAAGTTCAACAAGCAGACGTTCAAAAAGTCGGCTGTAAAACCAAAACCTGTCTTTTTTGAGGAAGACAAGATCGGAGGCGGCAGGAAAGGAAATGGAATCAAACCCATGGATTTATGATTCCCATATTTTTTTTTGCACACATTGGCCCTGTTTCACAGACCAGGCTTAGATTAAGCCAGGATTAGGCCTTAGTTCAATTAGGGCATTTAAACAGCTTTTATAAACGTGTCTTAGAAAAAACATTACTGGTGTGCATCTTGAGACAATACAAAACAGTATTTTAAGATCTGTCAGTGCAAGTTGCTTTCAGTTAAAACAGCTCAAACATGCATTTTAGCCTGGGACTAGACTTAAGAGAACGTTCTGTGTTTGCTAGGAAGCACTCCAGTCAGCTTTAAACAGAGTGCCTGGATCTCTAGGACTGACCAATAAAGGGCTGTTCACACTCACAGTGACTTGAAGTGAACAAACCGCTGGGATCAAGCGGCATGAGCAACAGAGACCATTAGTGGCGTGTTGTGGGTGTTTCCAAATAATCTGTGATCAGACTTTCAGAAGCTATGAACAACTCCACAGGCCACAAATGAAACATCCAGCGGCAAAAACGCCTACTAGTAATAATAGCAACATGGCGGCGGCACAAATGGCATTGCAGACATATACAGAGGTTATTGAGTGCACGTTACATAAATATCAAGGTCCGTGCAGTGCTTTGTGAACACTTGGAGTGTGCGTGATGGCGGCTGGGATGCTGTTCCCGTTCAATAGATCCACTTCTTCCTGCACGTATGCATGAAGGAGATGGAGGTGAAAGGTTCTCGACATTTGATCTGTTCAAGCGCATGTGCAGGATGACGAGGACTTCCTGCTGTTCACTTTCTGGGAACCGTCTCGCATTTATAAGCTTTACATGATACGGATTACATAACAGCATATTAGGAGAAAATCACCATTTTGTTTTTAGACCTAATAAGCCATAAACATGTGGAAAGAGGTGTTTTCCCCAAGCTTTTTCGGATACAAAGCATGTTTTGCTTGACTGCAGCGGAGCCATTTATTTGGGATCTAGGGGGAGGACTGAAGGCACTTCATAACCTTTTCATTCACAACTACGGCTTGTTAGAGGCAGGATTGTTTTCGGTTTCAGTGAAATGTCAGCGGTGGGGCCATTAAAAGAGCATTAACAAATTGCTAATTCTGAATAACAAGCCTCAGCCTCACTGTTTTTACAGAAGTGCCTCACAGTAGAGCAGTTAGTACTGATCTGAGAACAGTCTTGTGTGTTTTTTTTTTTGCAATTGCTATGATAGACTGGGGCAGGAAGGTGCTGATCCTATATCTATTTTCTGAGGAACATGCTTGCTATAAGCATTCAACAGCTATCTATCAACACAGTTCTCAGAGAGGGCCTTAAATGCACATTAGATAGTAGGATTGCTTATGCAACATCTAAAATAGCTGGTTCAGTGCATGCACTCTATGACATGATTTATAGAGAATAAATGCTGGATCAGACAAAACACTCAGCAACCTGCTTAATCTACGGAAATGAAGTAGTGGTTGCATCGTGTGTGTGTGTGTGTGTGTGTGTGTGTGTGTGTGTGTGTGTGTGGTTCATGTACGTTACCCCACAAAGATGCCATTATCCATAATGCTTGAGGGGACTTTTTTTGGGGGGTCCTCATGAGGAAAACAGCTTGTAAATCATAATAAGTAATGCTTTTTGAAAATGCAGAATGTTTTCTGTGATTTGTAGGTTTAAGGTTGGGGATAGAAAATAGAGTTTGTACCGTATAAAAAAACATTATGTCTATGGAGAATACCCACAAAGATACTGAAACATAACATAACCTAAATTATTATAAAATTTAATGATAATATACGAGACTAAATTAAATAAATAATGCTTAATTGCTAAAATCTGAAAATGTTATAATAATAAGTAAATAAATAATTGCTATACATTATATTATAAATTACAATAGGCAATAAACTATAATAATTAATGAGTATAATGCATAAAATGTGTTACATAAATAAATAATAGTATAGTACATTATATAACATTTGAGATATAAATAAATAATACTGCTTAAATGAATCTGAACTAGTGTTTTTATAATTTATCAATAATAACAAATAATAGTATTTGATTTTAAAAATAACAAAGAAATATGCAATTTAATGAACATATGAGACTAAATTAAATAAATAATGATGCTTAAACAAATCTAAAAAAAAATACTGCTTACATTAATCTGAAATTATTAGAATAATTTACATATAAGAGTTACATATATGCTCTAATGACCCTGTCAAAAATTATTTTCCATGTGCTTTCCATTGCACCAGTGTGATGATGGTAAAGCAAGGACTGGTGTGTTTCTCCAAAGCTGTCTCACGACCAATTCGTACAAATTCGTACGAGTGAGTACGAGGTGGCTAATTCGTACGAATTCGTATGTCATCACTCTTACAAATTTGTACGATTTGTCTAAACCCCATTTATGGGTAGTTTTAGGAGCGGATTCGTACGAATTCAATGTGTTTGGCAACCAAATTTAGCAAAAAACATACAAATTTGTACAAGTGAGGTCGTATGAATTTGTACGAATTAGCCACCTCGTAAAATACGAATGAATTGCAGTGAGATCGGGTTGGTTTCTCCTTACTCCAGTTAAAAACAGTCCTGCTCTATCTATGTCAGGCTCCAAACAGACAGGTATATCATTACGTGATGATGTGTGATGGTCTAAGCCTTAGGTATGGGCCTCAGATTGAGGTGGCTTTGGCCAGGCAGGTGAGGACAACACTTGCAGCTGAACAGCCAAATGTAGCTGATGCTGAGTGAGGGCCTAGCTGAAGCAGGTGTGTGTTTAGGTACATATGTACACTTATTCAGCCATCATAACCTATAGCTGATGCTGAATAAGGCCCTTGCTGAAGCAGGTGTGTTTTTACGTACATATGTACACTTATTCAGCCATTATAACCTGTAGTTGATGCTGAGTGAGGCCCGCGCTGAAGCAGGTGTGTGTTTAGGTATATGTACAATTATACAGCCATTATAACATATAGCTGATGCTGAGTGAGGGCCTAGCTGAAAGCAGGTGTGTTTTTACGTACATACATGTGTGTACACTTATTCAGCCATTATAATCTGAGTGCCTTAAAAAAACTGAAAGTCATACTGGAGTCTGTTCTCTTATTTTTCTTCTTTCTTCTTGTTGTATCCCCTTTTCTTTTGGCTTTGCAAAATCCAATGAGCTGCCTCACTGTCTGCTGTCTACATAGGGTACTACCTTCTAAAGCAGCATCCTAAGTCAAGTCTGCCATCATAAAAAATGTACAATGACTTTCTAATATGTAATTCTGTCTATGATGCTGTAGGAATGGAACATAGCCAAATAGTTCATTCTTGTCCACCTTCATGTTCTCTTGTTTTTCTTTGAACACCGTTTCTCAAAAGGCTGCACTTCTTTTCTTTTGCTGGCTCTATTCTCCGTCCTGATCTTTTCTAAAGACGGAATATTTCTCTCCCCTTGGCCTTGCCTTTTGGTTTGTGGATCTCTCTCTCTCTCTCTCTCTCTCTCTCTCTCTCTCTCTCTCTCTCTCTCTCTCTATTTGGCCCATCTCTTCAGGACAGACAGCACTTGTCTGCCAGTGTCTGCGGCCCTCCACTCCTCAATGAGTTCCACTCAATGGGCACAAAGGTCTCCTGGGGGGAGCCTGGTCGTAAAGCCATCACACGGGGCCCTAAATCTGCCCCGCCGCCCATCGTGGCAGGCCCTCTTTGCTGCCAATCAGAGCAGAAAGTGGACCACCACAAAACCCTTATCACAGCAGAAAAGCAAAAGCCTAGGGACCTTAAAGTGAGTCCGTAACGAGTCGAAAGCGTCATCAACAAGCCTAAAGGGACCAGGCAGTTGAAACACAGGTCCTGAGCGCTGGCCTAGACAAAGGTTATTACAATAGACATCATGAAAAGAGAAGTTGCACATCAACATACTGTATTACACTAGAGAAAATAACTTAGCTTGAATGAAATCTCAAGCACAGTGCCACTGTAGATTTGACGGTGCATTTTGCGCTTGACTGAACTATAAACTCCACACAAGCACACTTGGGGCAAAAATCATGACCAACCCCAAACGTATACACACACACATACATATACACATATATATATGTGTGTGTGTGTGTGTGTGTGTATTCAGAAAACACAAAAATAATCTATGACATGATGCCTTATTTCAGATATTAGATGAGGTACAAATCTTAAAAGATGCATACTTTCTTTAAAAAGTGTTGAGCTGCAAAAAATCATTGCACATAATGTAGCTGACATACTATTACACGTTTCTTGCAGTTAATATAGCCATTAAAGCAATAAAAGCAAACTCAGCATGAGGACTGTAAATCAAAAGCACCGTTCACACACTGAAAATTACATTCTCAGCAACATATACGTATATTTTAGTGGCACGTAGTGATTTTCTGAAATGATGTGCAAAGTCCTCACTGCTTTTTATCTTTTCTAATCCAACATAAGTTCATGTTCCAGTTAAACTTACTGTTTATACTTACTTGACATATTTTCAGGTTAAATAAATAAACATTATTACTTACACTATCACAAATTACAGTTTTTGTATTTTTACATGAACAATGTAATAAATGCTCTCTTTATTAAAACCAAGCATATTTCTCATTAAGTTTTTATTTATTCTAAAAAACTAACTTTAAAAAATGCAGTTACAAATTTGTGAACAGATGTTTAGCTGTTCTTTTTAATTAGTCAACATATTTTTAGATCATCAGTCATCAAAGCTTGGTAAACACTGCAGGTGTCATGGTGGTCATAGACACAGAGATGCACTGAGCTCACTGTGAGCATCTTCCTCTGAGGACACTCCCGCCAGGCCCTCTTTGATGAGAGTGGCCAGGTTTGCACCCCTTGTAGTTTGGGATCATGGGGGTCGCAGATGGAGCTTGCAGAGGAGTTTGAGACGGGCCCAGCTCTCTCTTTCTTAGCTCTCACCTGCAGGTTCCAACGCTTTCACTCAGGATCCGGAAGCCCGCTCTTCTGCCCCGAGTAAGAACCCGATGTTAGCGTTATCCAGCTCTGAGGAGGTGGATATCGCTAGCATGGAGGCAGGGGATTTGGAGTATTTGCCACCTCTATCCTCTGCTTATGAGGAACTGATGGAAGTTGTTGCTTGTGCCGTAGCCAAACATAACATTGATTGGCCAGTCGAGAAGCAAGAGGCGTGTTGTAAAAGAAAGCTAGATGAGCGCTTCCTGCCCTGTAAAACACAACCTCCACGTCTGGGCCTACCATTCTTTCCGGGCCTCCAGACAGAGGTGTAGAGGTCCTGGAGTAAGCCATTCTCCTCTTGCATCTCCAGTCCCAAGAGAATCAGGCTAGGTCAGGCCATACATGTGAATCAGTTTCAAAAGCTGTTGGGACTCATGGCAGCTGTGTCCAATGTGATTCCTTTTAGCCTTCGGTAAATGATACTACTGCAGTGGTGGCTCAAAACCAAGGGGTTTCCCCAAGGGGTAACCCATTTCATGTGATCAAGGTTAAGCGTAGATTCCTTCATTCCCTGGTGACGAGGAAGATACATTGGTTTCGTGTCATTGCAAAATGCTAACGACAGACGCTTCCCTCACAGGCTGGGGGGCGATCCTAGACGGCCGCTCAACTCGAGGTCTGTGGAGATGGCATCATCTCTCATTGCAAATAAACTGACTGGAGATGATGGCTTTATGTCTAGCTCTGAGGAACTTCTACCCAGATCTCAGAGGCTATCATGTTCTTGTCTGTACAGACGACACATCTGTAGTCTCGTACATAAATCATCAGGCAGGTCTGAGATTGTAGCCTCTTTGCAAACTGGCACATCAGACCTCCTGTGGGCTCAGGGCAAGCTGCTCTCGCTTAGAGCAGTCTATATCCCTGGGTTCCTGAATCAGGGAGCAGACATCCTGTCGAGGCAGGGGCTGAGGCTCAGGGCTGGTCTTCCCCACACACATTTATACATTTTTACAGCCTGGGCCTGGACTATACACCGGGGTCTCAAATGCTCTTGTCCTAAGTTGTGCCCAGAGAGCTTCACACTAAGACAGGCATTTGTCAGTATAGCGTTCCCCATAGCATCAATATTCGGACAAAGCATGGAGTTCCCTCAAAAGGAACGTCTCAGGTTACAACTGTAACCATGGTTCCCTGAGAAGGGAAAGAGACACTGCGTCACCTTGCCATTCTTCCTGCATGCCCATGAGCGGCTTTCTTTAGCCAGTCAGAAGCTAGTCTCGCGTAGCCGAAGGTCTGGACTCTATCGCAGCTTTCATTGGACAAGGACCGCCCAAGAGGACATTTGAGTGACGTGTAATACAACCAATCACAATTAATTTTGTCCCGCATCATGTAAAATGTAAAGTCGATGTCCCTACAATAACAGACGGTGTGCAGCTATATATTATTAATTTAAGAACATTGTGCAAGTTTATTGCAACAATGGAGCTACGAACTTTACATTCTTTTGAAAATCCAGCATTTAGTTGATCCTGCTAAGCGCTCATTGTCACAGTTTCAAACACGATGGTGTTCTTCTTCAAGGAGGGGGTTTGGCGTCACGCCATTTGTTTCCAGGCGGACCATTAAATAAATTGTCACAAAGACAGTGACACAAACGTCTCCCGGACATCCTGTAGAACTCAACCTACCAGATGATGACTTCGAAAATCCAGTTATGTGTGCCATATGCATCAGACGTTCAGTCAAGGTCCGTGGGTGTGACATCTGAGGCTGAGACTAGTCAGGGTTTCCTTTATAGCTTCCGTGGTATGCCATCTCGTGTCACGGAGTGACGTTGTGCCAATCAGGATTTGAATAGTTGAGGCATCCCCATAGTGTCAACATCAGATGCAGTATCTCATTCCCTTCTCAAGGAACCATGGTTACATTTAAGTAATTTAAGGTGGCATAAAGCAGTTGTAAAGTGTAAAGGCATAAAGTTGGTAAGTTCTTCACTTTTTAATTACTCTTCCCATTAACACCAATATTTGTTCAAACTGATTTGTGGATGCAGAACCCACATAAAAACTATGGGAGGGATTTATTGCGTGAATGGCCAGTCATGCCACGATGGAGGCACTGACACTTCTCACAAGACTTTTCCCCATTCATTCTCAATTACCCCCCACCAAACCCACAGCATGCTTTAGAAAGTATATTACAACTCAATGGGCTTGAAGGAACAAGGAACAATATATTTACGGTTTAAAATTAAGACCAAAAATATTTGGATTGGTTGTCAAACATTAGTGGATCAAGTTCATAAGGTCTGACCTAAATATTTTTGGGGCCCTTAATTAGGCACCATTACCATTAAATGTAACATTAGGCATCTACAACTAATAACCAATAAAATATAAAAAATATGACATCTGAGCAAAATTATCATCCAATACTTAAGCATCATTCCAAAAAAAAGAAAAAAAGGTACAGATCAGGTCTCTTACCTTCTAGCAGGTCTCGTGCCAGACCCGGTTCTGCCCCTGTGGACCGAACAAAGTCTGACAGGACCGCATCCATGTCCAGAGTCATGGGATCATGTGGCTGTGCTGCCTGCCCTGCAGCTTCACACTCTCATCTACAAAGAAATAACATAAAAAATCATATACATCAATGTAAAACATCATATTAAAGGTCCCATGACATGCTACTTTTTGTAGGCTTTAATATAGGCCTTAGTGGTCCCTAGTACTGTATCTGAAATCTCTTTCCAAAAATTCAGTCTCGGTGCAGAATTATAGCCACTATAAGCCAGTCCCAGAATGAGCTTCCTTCAGACGGGCCGTTTCAGTGTCTGTAGCTTTAAATGTTAATGAGGAGGAGAAAGGCGGCGCAAGGTGGAGGGTGGGTGTGGCCTTGACCATCTGCGGCAACGGTAGACCATGCATGTTTACATTGGATATATTGCAATGGCACGGAGACACGCAGTCGTTCAAGCATTTCAGTTTGACCCAGAATCTGATCCTGATGAAGAAGTTGCAACTCAGCGGCTCCAGCAGGACGTTTCCGAATGGTTAGTTTAAAATATTATGTCTGGACTTTATTCGGATGGTTTAGTTATTATCATGTAGCTAACGCTAACCTACTGTTGCCTTTTCACGAGAGATCTGTAACATCTGTAATTTATCTTATTACAATTACATCAAGCTCTGCGATCTTGAAATGCGGATATCGCGCGCGCCGTATAACCAACAGGAAAACGGCTATCCAAATAACAAAGAAGTGTACAACACTCGAGTTACAGTGTGTGTATTCACACACATACTTGATGCTATCTAACTTTACATTAGCGCAAGTAACTGCATAGCTAATGTTACAGCCACATTCTACGTGTAACAAGCTAGGTAACCATAAACAGTAAAGCAACAACTTGTATTATTAGTTGACTTACTTGTCCGAGGTGTGTAACGTTAGCTGAGCCAAAGAGAGTTGGTACTGATCCAGACTTTATTTTCAGACGTTCAGCAAGCCCAGCTCTGTATTAACCCTTCGGTGTTCATTTGTACATCCAATTATTGAGCAATTATTATGCTTCGCTCGCTCAAAAGCCATTATATCTCTCGTGGACAAACTAAAATCGCGCGCGCGCGTTCCTACTTCCTATCGCATTTTCTCATGGGCGGAAAATATTTTCTGGGGGGGCAAAGCAGAGACAGGGGAGGTAACATTCCTCCTTATAACGTCATAAGGAGGAGATTCAAGATCAGCGCGATTGAGCCTCCATTTTCTCAAAGGCAGAGAAAGATAGCAAAAGCTCGATTTACACCGATTAAAATTTCTAGAAACTTGGGGACCATATACAGGCTAGGGGAAGTCATATTAATGTTAAAAAACCCCAGAAAGTGAAAATTTCATGTCATGGGACCTTTAAAGACAAAACATCAACAAAACAACATGGGCCGAGCACAAAATGAAGTATTGTCAGTAGGCTACATCAAGCTAGTATTTGCACTTAGAAATTTGCCATTGATCACATTCAGATTAATCAGAGATGAATAGGGCATGAGTGATACGACTATGAGGAGTGTCTAAAAACTGATCTCACAACAGCTTACGGAGAGACACCTGGGTATGATTAACCCACCGTACTGCTAGGAATACTAACAAACTCCCAGACTCCCAAAGACAATGTGGGACGCAGCTGTTGGGCATAATGTGGCTTAATTAGAGAAAAGAAAAAGTGAGATATATTGTGCATTACTAAGGTCACAGTGTTGCTAAAGATTGTTACTTTAATATCAATAAAGATAATGATATAGTTTAAAATATCCTTCTAAATGTAAAAGAATAGCAGAGTCCACACCACAACTATAACGACAACGACACAGAGGAACGATATCGTTGGAATCACTTTCAAAATGATTTTATTCCAGCTGAAAACTGATAAAAACATTGACAGCCAATCAGAATCCACCCGACTTTAAAGTGCTCGAGCATTTAAAGCGACAGACAGCAAAACTGCAGCACTTGCTTATAATAAACAGATTAATATCATGCATCGGTGAGGACACAAATAGTTATTCTTATAGACATGGTTATCTATAGTCATTCTTGGTGTGAACAGGCCTTAAGACATAATGGGACAGATTTACTAAAAGCTTGCGCCAGCGCAAACCCTCTTTTGGCATTAAAAAACTACTGTCAGGATTTACTAAAGACACGCAGTGAAAAATAAGCGCTGAAAAGGCGTGGACAGTTATTTTTTGCGTCTGACCTTATTGCATATGCATTTGTAAGAGTTTCCCTATAAGACGCAAAATTTATAGGAGGAGAATATTTAAATGAATCATGCAAGGTGATTTACTAAGGTTTGCGCTTTTCAATTTACTGGTATTTGCGCCATTATTTACCACCCCCAAAAAAGCATGTCTTAAACCAGACGCTAATTTGCACTGCTTTGGTAGATTGCTTTGGTCATTACGGAAATGATCCGGCTGCGTCTGTGATCTTTAATTTGTCGTTAGTCGCAGAACTTTCCACTCCCATCGGCGCTTTTATGGAATTGCGCTCCCACACTAATTTGCCCTGTTTAGTAAATCTGGCCCTAAGTTGTGGTGAGTCAATAACCCGTTGTGTGTGTGTTTTGGTGTGTTCGCAGTGTCACATGGCCATGTGAGTGAGTCATACCACTGGACAGACTGGTGTGATGTTTCAACACTGTGATGACATTATGCCGTGTGGAATTTTTATGCTGGGCTACATTGGCTGTGACATTCTGCTCAAGGCCATTTTTGTCAGTGGCTTATGAAATGCGCCATTGTTTGATGGTGGTGAGATCAGTCCAAACCAACTATGCTGGCGGGAGGGGGCAACACCTACAGGTTAGCTGCAATAACAGAGGACTGTTTATCCGCGCGCGTGTGCCGTGTGTAAGACGACCGGGCCGATGGCCGGCAGCTTCCGCACCATGCATGACACAAAAATTAGAGGAATGTGGAGTTGCCCATAGTGGAGAAAAGGCTTAACTTCCCACTAGTTAAATTATTAGCAGCAGTGCTGTATTTAGCATGCTAATAGCTAGCTGTTTTTAAAAACAAGAGAGCATATTATGCAAAGGTCCCACAGAAACACTTCCAATATAATTTTTACCTAATTTTTGCACACTGGCATGAAGCATGTTTTCAGCCACTAATCTAAACTGAACAGCCGAGAGCGAATTTCCAAATGATTCAAATCCACTGCACTTTGAGTGAGACTACAATACCTGTAATAACATTCTGCTACAGCCATTAGAGAAGCCTGACTAACCCTGCAGAATTAAACGCAAGATTAGATCATTCACCCTCTAAGAGACAGAGCACATTAACAATACCGGCGGCTGGTTTCTTTTTGTGCTTTTTGATAGGTCACATCTGTGCTGCCAGATCTTGTCAGGTTCCAACAGATGGCAGAATGACATAATCGCAGAAAGCCTGATGACCTTTACTCAACTTGTGTGGTTAATACATGTGTGAAAATAAAAAATAAATTTAAAATATACAAATATAGAACTTAATATACATATAACATATATACATAAAAATATATAATAACTCAATATTCAGTTGTAAAAATTGTAGGCATTTTGCTTTTGAAATATGATTGTATTTTTTATGGATTTAAAATAAAATAAAATTTTAATCAAATATTTTGTGTTTAAACACCATAAACGTATATATCTCCATCATGTCAAGATAAGGAAACTTTTCTCTTGTCATATGCCTTGCATTATTCATCAGAAAGCCCAGCACTTTAGCAGCAGTTTAGCTGACCCACTTACATCCTGCTCTTTGCTTTGTGAGGTACGTGTGAGGCTGCGTTGGGCCTAACCGTAAGCAAAACCAGTTCAGTAAAGCACTCAAACCATTAGCTCAAAATATCCAGCGGTTCCATATTTAAACCACTGGAATGTATTTGGGTATAACCGTTTATAAAACACCTCACATGAATTTAAATTACGGAACCACTGCCCACCGAATGACCCGTTCTGTAAGGCAAATACCATCACAATGATCTTCATCCCATAAAACTCAAACATGAATATGTCAAAAGCCACAGCCCAAAAAAACTGTGTCTTTGTCCTTGCTAGCATGTGTTTACGATCTGGATTGAGTGTGATTTATGTGAGTTTATCCTATCAAGTGGCCACAGCCAATTTATTAAAAAAATAATAATTATAAATTCAAAACGTTTCAAAATGCATTTTAAAAATGGTTTGTGCCCATCTGGGTTCTGATAACAGAAATAGCCCTCTAGATCTTCAGTGAACATGCTAACTTTCATTTCTGAGATCTCTACAGCATGAAATGACAGTTGCTGTAAGAATCAGCCAAATAAAAAAATGAACAGTGTTGGCATCCACATCCACCATTATAATATAATATAATATAATATAATATAATATAATATAATATAATATAATATAATATAATATAATATAATATAATATAATATAATATAATATAATATAATATAATATAATATAATATAATATAATAACGTTGTACTGAAGCATAATTTATTACAAAAAAAAAGGTTGTTTTTGTATATTTTGACCAATGAATTCCATTTGAAACAATGCGTATATGTATATGTATGTATTGTATATGATTAACAAACATTTATTTAAAATAATTATTAGTAAAAATTATAAAACGTTTTTGTACAAGATTGTACAAAGAGCAGTTTCAGGCAGCTGAAATATTAGAGTTTGTCATACTTTAACTATAAAATGTATATTATTTTAACATTTACACAACTAAAGACTTGTTTTTTACAGGTAAATCAACACATACAGTGCAGAAAAATGTCAATGAAATTATGCAATGACCTGTATTAAAGGGATAGTTCACTTTGAAATTAAATTTTGGTATGTTTTAGCTTACCTCAAGGGCATCCAAGATGTAGGTGTCTTTTTTTCCGCAGTAGATTAAATTTTGATATTTTTAGGTCAAACCGTTCTTGTCTAACAGTCCTATAATGCAGGTCTATGGTCACTATCTCAAAGAGCATGCACAGAGTCTGAGGGCGCGAGCGCTTCCTGGTGTGTGACGTGTACGCAGATTGGTGCATAGGTATATACACTAGATGTCGCCTTGTCTACGGCAGTTCATTGGAACGAATGTCTTTAAGGCGACATCTAGTGTATCTATGCACCAGTCTGTGTACACGTCACACACCAGGATGCGCACGCGCCCTCAGATCACTTGGACGTGGTTGTGTATAAGAGGTAAAAACTATATAAATACTGTTCGTTTTCTCACACAAACCGCTCGTTTCGTGTCTTAGGCCATCAATGTGTACTTACGATGGGGAATTGTTTAATTTGGACTCTGTGCATGCTCTTTGAGGGGGTGACCATAGACCTGCATGATATGACTGACAGACAAGAACGGTTTGACCTAAAAATATCAAAATTGAAACTACTGCGGAAACAAAGACACCTACATCTTGAATGCCCTTGAGGTAAGCTAAAACATACCAAAATTTAATTTCAAAGTGAACTATCCCTTTAAAATCCTATGTAAATTTGCTGAGCTTTTCTCGAGCTTCCGCGGAAACAGATTCTCTGAAACCATCTAAATAAAAGACGAGCACATGAACAAAGGCATTCTTACGTTCTGTGTTCTCAATGGAAGTTGAGCAGCCATCTCACCACCATGGTTATGTCTGAGGTCACACACTCCACTTGTCTAGTCCATAGCTGGCAGGTGAGGAAGACTCGGGCTCAAATGCAGGCCTAGAAAAAGAGAGCGAGAGAGAAAACGATTAGTGCACAAATCTCACATAAACTCTTGTGCCCTATAAACCACAGTAATGTTGTCTGACTCTAGGCACATTATGCAAGTGTGACCCAATATCCCACTGACCCTCTTAAAAAACCCTGCAATTTTATATTGCTGTTTTTGTTCAAACACAGCAGTGGTCATAGCTAATGAAAAGGGAAAAGTAAAAAATATCATTTTTACAGTCACTAACATCACTAAACAGAGAGTGAAAGCTGTTGAATGTTCAAATTGTGTCAAAAACTTTGCCTTCATTTATTTAAATGCATAGTTTTTTGTTTACCCCCTGTTTCAGTGTTGAAATATGTATATATATTATTTCATAAATATTATACATGTTCAAATATGTGTTCCATAGTTCGGTGCTCAAGTGTTGAAAGTGATACTGCGGGGAAAATGTTCATAACATTCTGGGGGAAAGCAAAAATGTATAAAATGAGATCCATGTTTGATAGATGGACCATTTGATTAGAACAGAATTGAAGTAGTATAGATGAGGAATGTGAGAACCGAGTGAGTATTCACTGATCACGGTGATGTAATGCTTTACATGAACTAGTCCTCGTGTCCCATGAGAGAGGAACATCATTCTCCTTCATGACATTTGACAAAGCCTGTCAACCATCTAATAACAGACATGAATCACAGCGAATTTATTAAGGTATTTCTGAGATGACGGAGCAAGTGTAGTGAGAGAATGTGTGTGTGTGTGTGTGTGTGTGTGTGTGTGTGTGTGTGTGTGTGTGTGTGTGTGTGTGTGTGTGTGTGTGTGTGTGTGTGTGTGTGTGTGTGTGTTAGATAAATTTGCTCACATTAACATTTTGAACAAACCACAGGACCAGTTCTAGAATTTCAATATACCGAAAATGAGTAGTGGTTGCTTATAGGACTATTTCTTGTGAGAGGACACAAATCTTGAACTTAATATCAACGAAACATGTGTTTATTTAAAATATAATATAATATAATGAATTTAAATTTACACCACCGTCATTTACAGTCATTTACACTATGTTTGTCAGTAAAAATCTTCAAAATCAAGACTTGCATTGAAAAGAGTAAAGAATATCATTGCAATTTTTTACTCTGTGTTTTATTTGATTTGATTTGATCATTTTGAGATAAACTCATTTTTTAATTAGGAAGGTTGGTTAAAGGAACACTCCGACTTTTTGGGACTTTAGCTTATTCACAGTATCCCCCAGAGTTAGATAAGTCCATACATACCTTTTTCATTTCTGTGCGTTCTGTAAGTGTTATTTGACGCACCCACCGCTAGCCTAGCTTAGCACAAAGACTGGATGTAAATGGATAAGGTAGCATACTAATCCCAATAAGTGACAAAATAATGCAAACATTTTCCTATTTACATGTTGTGATCTGTATAGTCACAGCGTGTACAAATAACAAGGCTATATGAGACAGAGACCATTTTTAATCGTATAAATACTGGGAACTATATTCTCACTAGGCGTAGGAGCACAGCTACTTGGGCGGAGTGGCTACTTGGGCGGAGTGATTAGCGCAGCACACGAGACGCCCTGTTGATGGTTCCGTAAACAAAACAAACGTGACTAACTAGCTAGTAGCGAACGTGACTCGTGATCATGGCCGACTTTGAGGAATTGTCAGAGGAATTTTACTGGGTATCAAACCAAGATCCAGAACCATACAGTTTTGAGCCAGAATACACAGACGAGGAGTTACAAACTTTGGAAGCTGTAAGACAAGATACAGCGAACACCCATGATTGTAAACTATAAATTTACTATCTAGTAATTGCTGACTCTATTACTCCAACTCTGAGCGAACTCTCTGCTCCTCACCACAGGGCGTCTCGTGTGCTGCGCTAATCACTCCGCCCAAGTAGCTGTGCTCCTACGCCTAGTGAGAATATAGTTCCCAGTATTTATACGATTAATAATGGTCTCTGTCTCATATAGCCTTGTTATTTGTACACGCTGTGACTATACAGATCACAACATGTAAATAGGAAAATGTTTGCATTATTTTGTCACTTATTGGGATTAGTATGCTACCTTATCCATTTACATCCAGTCTTTGTGCTAAGCTAGGCTAGCGGTGGGTGCGTCAAATAACACTTACAGAACGCACAGAAATGAAAAAGGTATGTATGGACTTATCTAACTCTGGGGGATACTGTGAATAAGCTAAAGTCCCAAAAAGTCGGAGTGTTCCTTTAATAATTGTACAAATTATTTTTAATTATGCTATTAGCCAGTGTCATATAAAATAAGAAATAAAACCAAAGAGATGCATAGTTTGAGATGAGATAGTTTTTCAGTAGTAACTGTAGCAACTAATGTAATTTTGTGGAAACTATGGCATTTTTTGTAAGCGATGTGTGCGTGTGTGTGTGTGTGTGTGTGTGTGTGTGTGTGTGTGTGTGTGTGTGTGTTTGTGTATACTATCAGCGATGAGGTCATTCTACAGGCACAGAAACATTATGCATACACAATACATATTTGATGCCTCAGCAGGCCCAAAAGTCTCAGACGGCAGCAGTTTCTACAGCAAGAGTCCTTTGAGCTGCTGTAACCTCGACAAGCAAGAATCACAAGACATAATTCACAGCTATGCATGCTGTACATTTCCCTCTCTTCCCTGTCATTTCATCCAGCACACCGAAGAACGGCTCACAGCTCTGACAAGACATTTATAGAATGGCTGAGTCTGGTTTTACAGTATTAGACTGGGGAAGAGATGGACATCTACATTAGATCAAGGGTCAAAGGTCAGGGAAGGAAAAGAGGTTGAGAGAAGAAGAGAGGAAAGACAACTACTAGGAAATTCTACCCTCTATGAATGTACAGTTACACTTTATTTTAAGGTGTCATTGTTACAGTGTAATTATATAATTAAGTACTGAGTAATATTAAGAAACTACATGTAGCCTACTTACTATAGGGTTATGGTTGGATTAGGATTTGGTTGAGGGTTAATTGCATGTAAGTTAACTATGCATAACTTACTGTTATTACTACATGTAACATATGTAGCAAGGACACTGTAAAATAAAGTGTAACCGAATGTACTCCTAAAAACTGACAAAACTATTTTTAGTCAACATTTGAAGTGGATCAAAACCTCTCATCAAAGTTATACATGAATTTTTAACCAATACCCGTTCTTGTTTAAAGGGTTACTTCAGGATTTAGCATTAAGCTTTGTATTAGTATAAAACCTGTAGTATTTTCGAATTACCATGCTTTCCCCCCTCATATCCCCCTGAGAGGAGAGATTTATGTATTTTTTGTCTGGAAAAAAATCCTCCGATGACGCAAAAATCGTCTTTTTTCGTCATCGGAGGATTTTCTGGCCAGAGGCTAAAGACTACAGCCAGTAGATGGCGTTGTTCCGCATGTTTTCAACCCGCCCATACAGGGTGGGATCTCACTCACAGAATGTACACAGTATCAGCCGTCTTTCTTTGGAAGCTAAGCTAGCAGGCTCTTGTTCTGTGGAGAAAGCTGAATAATAGGAGAAAGCTGAGTAAGTAGTGTTACCATCTTCCTTTTCCTGGACTTGTCCGGCGGGCGAGACTGTTAAAAATGTCCGGGATTCGGCTTTTGCGTTCTGCGGTCGCCATTCATTGTTTACATGCACACCTCTCGTTTCAATCTAACTGAATTAATTCCGATCGGTGAATCTGACTGTAGTGTTTACATGAACGCTAAACAAGTGATCGGTTGATGTGTGTTTTAACATTGCTAAGAAAATTCCCGCTCCTCCGTGAGAGATGCGAGACCCGGCGCGTCTCAGTAATGATGCCACCGGCCTCGCGCCGTTCTCCCGCGGCCGTCAGCCTCGTCCTGCTCGCCACAGTAAACATGATGAATGGCGACTGTAGAACGCAAAAGCCGAATCCCGGACATTTTGGGTCTCTAAATCCCTGGCAAACTCATCACTTACTTAGGCTAGCCTTGTTGTTTTCAACTGTGCTCTCTAACCGGTAGGCGTGGCCTCCTAAGGCAGCGAAGCAAGTGCATTCTGGGAGTTGTTGTCTTTCATCCACATAAGCCAAAAATACATTTTCTGGCTTTTCTCAGTCTAGAAAGCTCCAAATTCAAAAATTTCTCCACATTTCTTCTACTTAAATGACCTATTTTAAATACACATTTATCTTCCCAGAGGTGAAGTATCCCTTTAAGGACAACTTTGATGAACATTTTTGATCCACTTCAAATATATGTATATGTATATGAATTCTTCACAGGTTTACAATCTACAATGCAGTACTTCTAATTCACTGAGTAAAATACAAAGAGGTTTGATTTCCATTCACTGACACCAAATTTAATAAGCTAAACTCGCAGCTACTGCTGAATTTTAGTAAGAAATGAGGAATAAAGTACAGATATACCACCTCTAATGGACATCCACGGTTTCTGAAGAAAGCTTTTAAAAGTATATAAATGGAGGTAATTAGAAAAACTGAAAAAAGAACATACTTTATTTATCAAACAAATATAACTTCCACCCACACGTGCATTCACAGACAACACGAACCAGTTTGTTGACACATCATCATGCCGCATTGACCTGGGAGCACAAGGACCAGAAGCCTTCTAGTATTTATGAGTCCACGTTAACAAGCTAGAAAACATTCACAGTAAAAGTGTGAGCGCGAGAAAGACCCTCGCTCTCACCTCCATTTCCGATATAAAACACTTTCCACACGGGCCTCACCTCTGCCACAGCTCACAGTCGACAGAGAAGCCGTTGTCACCATCAACAACATTTCTCATTCATCACATTTCCTTGTTCTCCCGCTGATCATCAATGTTTCCACGGCTAAATTTAACACAGTAACCTTCAGAATTGCGCTCAGAGGCTGCGAGGTTTATTTTCAGAGTGTCAGACGTCTGACAGCGGTGGAAAAATTTGCCATCGCACCCAACTGATATGCAAAGCAAGTGTGAGAATTATGGGAAGCAATTACTCACAATTTCTACATAATATGTACATTGAGTAGGTGTGCATGTGTGTGCGAGTGCAATTTTTTAAGGTGAACTTAAATGTATATAGACATATTAAATATATTTTTGTACAAATGCAGCATAATATACAGTATTGCAATGGTATACTGTAGCAATGTTATGTACAAACGTAATATAATTATTGTTAAAAATTAAATTAAATAAAAGCATAAAAACTCAATACAATATGTATCATAATCATTATAAAATAGAATGTTATATGTTCATAAATTATTATTTTGTATTAATTAATATTTAATTATAATATTATTGTATTATTATTTATAAATGGAATATTTCTTATTAATATTAAATTATTATTAAGCACTATGAAATGAAATTTGACTAGATATTAATATAATATAATCTAATCTAAGTTCAAATCTCAAACTTAATGTCAATGAATCATCTGTTTATTAATAATATAATATAATATTTAATATATATATATTGTTACATAGATTATAATCAATATAATAATATAATTATGTATAATGTAATGTAAAATGTAACATACTATAACTTAATATGTACTTATGTACAAATATATGTAATGATATAGTATAATGTAATTTAATATATTATATAACAAAATAACGCAATCACAGAAATGAACATGCTATTATATTATATTATCAGTTCATGTATTTATTTGTGGGTTCTGTTCTGTTCTGTTGAATTTTATTTTTCATTTTCTGTCCTGTTTCCTTTAGTTCCTCTTTCCCTGTTCTGTTTAGTTTAGGTTCCTTGGTTACTAATTATTCCCTGATTTGTTTCTATATCCACCCATTAGTTTCACCTGCATCTGGTTTAGTTGCCTTTGTTCAGCATTGTTTTTTTTATACCCCTGTGTTTCAGTTGTTCTTTGTCAGTTCTCATTTTGTACTTGATGTGGTTTGTGATTTCTACTAATTACCTCCAGCGATCTACTGTCTTGAGTTTAACCACTGTTGTTGTGCGTGTGTGGCTAACACCCTAACAATATATGCCCAACATATTTTGTCTAGAGACATGGAACCGACACTCCTGTCATGTCTGTAAAACTTGATGAATGCACATACTCAAATGAATCCATCACTGATCTATGAAGCTTTGGTAAAGACAGGTTAAAGAGCTCTGCTGACACTCCTGGACATAATGAGCAACATCGATCACACCTGCCAATAGAGACACAGCATTCACACAACATCTGTGTGTGTTGCATTATTCAAGCGTTCCTTACTACCGCTTCCACAGGTGCTCTTCAGGTACATACGCATTACACACACACACACACACACACACACACCTGGCTGCGTTCCCTGACTCTGAGCCTTCAACATGCAGCCGATTACCTCATAGACCTGCAAAGCCAAAGAGACACAGCTGCAGGTCTAGCAACCCCAAAGAATTCTGGGATACAAGCCCAGCGATGAAAATAAGACTCAGGACATGTCATGCAGTGCTCATTCATCCATGTGTGCTTTAACAAGGCCAGACTCAGAGTTTACAAAAGTGTGTGATGCCTTCTCTATGACTCGCACACTGACTGCATACAAGGAGCCATTCAACCCTTCTCATGACTCGCTTTCTAGTTCAGTCAAAGTTGTTTTTCATATTAATCGAGTCATTAAAGACGAAATATTGCAGGTTAAGCTCTACTGACAGCATTTGTGGCGTAACGTTGATTATAGGAATTCATTTTGATTCATTCATCTTTTTTTTTGTTTTTAGAGGTCTCGATAGAATCATAATCAATTTATTATTATTATTTTCATTTTTCAATTCAATGCAACAAATCTTCATTCTGTTCTCGGAGCATCTGTCATTTCCTACTACACTGTGGCAATTATGTTTTTGGGATATGTACTATGGCAATACCATGCTATAATTTGAAATAACTTGGAGTAACGTAAAAATGATAGGTGGAATATGGTAATCATTTAGTAACAAAGTAACATATTATATATATATATATATATATATATATATATATATATAAGCAGAAATAATAATTATGTAATAATTTTCACACATTTTTATTATGATGTCAACAACCTCCTGTCATACATAGTTGACACAATAATAATCATCATCATCTTTTAAAATAATAATAAATTTTCATTGTATTAAAAAACAGACATAAAATAAAAATTTTAAATATGATAACATTATACATTACTTTAATATAATATAATATAATAATATTTGTAAAAAATATATAGATAATAATCTATATAATAATATAATGATGTATAATGTAATGTAAAATTGAACATACTATAAATTATTATGTATTTACATATGTATTATGTAATGATATAATATAATGAAATTTAAAATAAGTATGTAATATAATATTTCAAATCTCAAACTTAATGTCATCTGTTCATTAATAATATAATATACTATTTTAAATTGTTATATAGATAATATTATAACCACAACTCTAATGTATCATGTGAGAAAACAACTTGTTCCCCGATGTTCCCATATGCCTTGTACACTACTGAACACACATTAAACACAAACATTTTCCTCATAAATCACTTTTGCAGTTACAGCATAAGACGATTATGAAGATAGAACAAATAGATGAGTGTAATTATGGCTCCAGCGCTGGCTCATTTGGCTCAGTCTCTGATACAGTGTGTTTTTGCATAATGTTGAGGGTCTGTTGTAGGTCTGCGTGTTGTGCAGAAGCTTCTCACGACCAGAAGAACTTGCTTCTGTGCTGAAGCTTGTGTCACCACAAGAAAAAGCATCAGGCGAGAGTAGAGAGAAGAGAAAAATAGACCACAGTAAAACCACACAGTAGCCTGTTTACTGTTTGGCAACACTGAGAAACTAGTCCAAAGATCAAATGAGTGTTAATACTCAATACTCAACAGAGTGAAAACTCAAAACAAACATTAAGTGAATCAAATATCATATCGACTTTCGTGGTGAACACTTTTGGTTTAGGCCAGTATGTAACCACCTAAAAACCATTCAAAACATCCCAACAATAGCCAAATGACTTTCTACATAACCACACTGTAAAAATGACTGTTTGTTTAACTTAAAAAAGTAAGTTACCTGGTTGCATTAAAATTATTAGTTCGTTGAAATAAAAAAATTGAGTTAATACAATGCAAGACATTGATTTATTCAACAGAAACACAAAATATGATGTTATCTAAACCACGTTAATTATCTAAGTTGATTTGACAAAAGAAAAGGTCCCACTTTATATTAAGTGGCGTTAAGTACTATGTACTTACATCAAAAAATAAGTACAATACTTATTGTGTTCATGTTGTATTGTAAAACACTTTTGCTGCTATTGAGGTGTGATACGGGTAAGGTTAGGGACAGGTGAGGTGGAATGGGTAGGTTTAAGGTGTAAGGGAAGGGTCAACTGTGTAATTACAAATGTAATTACATAAATTAATTACAGCTGTAATTACATGCAGGCATTTTTAAAATGTAAGTACAATGTAAAAACATGTAGTTACACAATAAGTACATTGTATCAAATTATTAATTTCAATGTAAGTACATGTAAGTAAGCCACTTAATATAAAGTGGGACCAAAGAAAAAAGTTGTGATAACAAATCATGTAATTTTTTTTTTTTTTTACAATGCAGTGTTGCCAAGTACGTGGTTTTCCCGCCGAATTAGGCTACTTTTACACAGTTTTTTAGTCAGCGGGTTAAAGCGACAACCAACTCTCATTTTCAACAGAAAATGTAAGAATCTAGTTCTGTTACAATTAAACTGTTGTTAATTGCTAGTCGTTAATTGAGGCTAAATTCCAATTCTCAGCTTGAATCCCTGTAGACATGCTTAGGCTGTAAGGTTCTGGCTGCACGTTGCTTGTGGCAGTGTAGCGTTTGTTTGCGCTGCTGACAAGTGAGAATTTCACTAAGGTGCTCGCACTGCACTATTTCCGTCAAACATCACCTCTTAACATTAACACTGATTTCCCATCTGGTGCCTCCTACTTATAAATATTCATACAGCAAAAGGTGTGGCCTAATAATCAATGTGTTGGAGGACAGCAGTTAACGAACAATACTATGTCTGTGGATGATGATCGATGATGAAAGTATGGACTCATAACATACCAAAACATCCTCACAGAGACGCGTAAAAAAGGACATGGCCTGATTTGTATCCAGAAGCATTTCTCCAGAGGATGAGGATGTGAGTCAGCAAAAACACACAGGATAACTATGCTAACTAGGCAAAACAGATGGTCTTTATCTAATAACTAATTATCAGTCCTAAATATTAAAATATTAAATCCAAATTGCCATAATATAGAGTGGATACTATGCAATCTGTTGCTCAGATTGTTAGCATGCTAACGTTCAGAAGCCTGTTGTCATCGCTAGCTGTTACTGTAGGTTACAGATCCCAGCTGACGGCTAATTTCAAGCACCTAATTTATCCATGTTCATTGCTGCTGTGAGACAAATCAGAATACACTAAAGTGTACAGGGATTTAAAAGAAGAACCAGCACCCTCCTGTGAAACGGCGCCTCCTTTATATTTAGCAACAAGCCGGAGAAGATTCGGTCTCTCAGACCTAGTTAGAGAGAAACACTCCTCTGTTCAAGTGAAGGCATGCTAACAAGGACTCGAGGAAACAAAAAGGGAAAAAGGCAAGTCACAATGTGAGATTTTACCTAAACACTTCGCAATAACATTCAAAATCGCAACTACTTGAACAAACAAGGTTCTTTTTTGTCTATATCTGGTAATTTATTCAAAAATACATAAAAAATGCAATTCATACAGTGACTTGAATACCTCTATGATGAGCATTTTTAATTTCTGTATTAATATACATTTTGACATTTTTGGGAACGTGAAATAAAAAGTATCAGGGTAATAAAAAAAAAAAAAATGCTGTTGAATATCATACAGAAGTGCCCCAGTAAAGATGTATAATATTACAAAAAAGTTTCGGTAACACTTTAGTTTAGGGTCCAAATCTTACTATTAACTAGTTGCTTATTAGCATGCATATTCCCAGTATATTGGCTGTTTATTAGAACCAATAAAGCACATATTAATGCCTTATTCTTCAAGACCATATTCTACAGTACATCCCTTTATCCTACCCAATACCTAAACTTAACAACTACCATACTAATTATTAATATGCAGTAATTAGAGGTTTATTGAGGCAAAAGTCGTAATAGTTAGTTAATAGTGAGAATTGGAACCTAATCTAAAGTGTAACCAAAGTTCCTATTTCCGATGAATGTTGTTAAAATATTAACACTGTTATAAGAAATGTTTCTTGAGCATTAAATCAGCATATGAGAATGATTTCTGAAGGATCATGTGACACTGAAGACTGGAGTAATGATGCTGAAAATTCAGCTTTACTATCACAGAAATATATTTCTTTTTAAAATATATTAAAGTAGAATACAGTTATTTTAAATTGTAATAATATATCATTTGATTAAATAAATGCAGCCTGGGTGAGCATGAAATCCACTGAAACCCAGGCTCATAAATCATCTGCTGTGTTCCTCACTACTATCAACATGTTTGAGTTTGAGGTTGAGCTCAAAAGTTTTCCAGCACAAGGAAGGTATGGGGTTTTGTGTTTTGCTGACTAAAATCGGGCAACAACCCAGCTGCTCGAGGCATCTCGATGAGTCAACTTGCCCAAAACAAACACTACCGTGTATTCTCAGTATTCTCCACTATATTACAGTTGTTGTTTTTTTTATTCATAGAAACTGTAAGCTGTTTCTTCACTTCCTAAATGTTCAGAATCAATACATAACATTCAAATTATCTGATTTATTCACATATAAACATTCATCATCTCATCAATTAAGGTAAATGGAAGCTCAAGCATGCTTGCTTGAAGTGCAAGAACCAATGAGGTTCATTCTCGTGTTACACAGCACGTTTGAGCTTCAGCAAGAATCAATGAGGTTCATTCTGGTGTTACGCAGCACGTTTGAGCTTCAGCAAGAATCAATGAGGTTCATTCTGGTGTTACGCAGCACGTTTGAGCTTCAGCAAGAACCAATGAGGTTCATTCTCGTGTTACGCAGCACGTTTGAGCTTCAGCAAGAACCAATGAGGTTCATTCTCGTGTTACGCAGCACGTTTGAGCTTCAGCAAGAACCAATGAGGTTCATTCTCGTGTTACGAAGCACGTTTGAGCTTCAGCAAGAACCAATGAGGTTCATTCTCGTGTTACGCAGCACGTTTGAGCTTCAGCAAGAACCAATGAGGTTCATTCTCGTGTTACGCAGCACGTTTGAGCTTCAGCAAGAACCAATGAGGTTCATTCTCATGTTACGCAGCACATTTGAGCTTCAGCAAGAACCAATGAGGTTCATTCTGGTGTTACGCAGCACGTTTGAGCTTCAGCAAGAACCAATGAGGTTCATTCTCGTGTTACGCAGCACGTTTGAGCTTCAGCAAGAACCAATGAGGTTCATTCTCGTGTTACGCAGCACATTTGAGCTTCAGCAAGAACCAATGAGGTTCATTCTCGTGTTACGCAGCACGTTTGAGCTTCAGTAAGAACCAATGAGGTTCATTCTCGTGTTACGCAGCACGTTTGAGCTTCCACAAGAACCAATGTGGTTCATTCTCGTGTTACGCAGCACGTTTGAGCTTCAGCAAGAACCAATGTGGTTCATTCTCGTGTTACGCAGCACGTTTGAGCTTTAGCAAGAACCAATGAGGTTCATTCTCGTGTTACGCAGCACGTTTGAGCTTCAGTAAGAACCAATGAGGTTCATTCTCGTGTTACGCAGCACGTTTGAGCTTCAGCAAGAACCAATGTGGTTCATTCTCGTGTTACGCAGCACGTTTGAGCTTTAGCAAGAACCAATGAGGTTCATTCTCGTGTTACGCAGCACGTTTGAGCTTCAGTAAGAACCAATGTGGTTCATTCTCGTGTTACGCAGCACGTTTGAGCTTTAGCAAGAACCAATGAGGTTCATTCTCGTGTTACGCAGCACGTTTGAGCTTCCACAAGAACCAATGAGGTTCATTCTCGTGTTACGCAGCACGTTTGAGCCAGAGCCATAGAGAGAGAGAGTTGCGACAACGGAAGTTCAAAATGCTTCGTTGTCACGTGATTCGCGTAGACCTCAGATAGTTCCAGGAAGTGCTTCGAAATCAACTAGCATGCTTTAAAACACAAGTTTATTTGATTCAGATGTACTGATAATATACAATCTTATTCTTTAAACGTCTTACCTTTTAAAAGTGCATCACAAACGGTCTGTTCTACCGCGCTGTTGTTACTTCCGGGAACTATTGAGAGGCTCTACGAGCCGCCATTGCTGTAAAAAAAGCGTTCCATTGTTGTCAATGGAGTTGTCGCAACTCTCTCTCTATATGGCTCTGGTTTGAGCTTCAGTAAGAACCAATGAGGTCAAGTATATTCAGCTGAGCTTCCGTTTATGTTCGCTGATCAATGTTAATATGTGAATAATAGCCTAAATTCAATCTGTTCATCATATAAACAATCCCTTTAAGACCCCCTAATACAACAACTCGTCATTAAAGTTGGCATGAAACGGAAGTTACGATAGCATTTTCTTCCCTATTGTGACGTATATCCGAATGAAATTGTTGAACTACAAAAAATGTGGGTGATTTTGATTATTTTCATAGGGAATTGATTGAATGGTTGTGGTTTGCTATAGTTCAATCTCATGTGAGTGACAGGTTGTCCAGCCCTCGGGCCAGTAAACACATTTTTTAGAGAAGAGATGATGCTGCAAGAGGGAGGGGAAGTTAATTTGATTAAAGATTAAGAGGGCACATGCATTTAAAAAAAACAAACAAAAAAAACATGTGCACTGATCAATCATTTACAATAATTACTGCAATATCCCAGAAAAAAATTTAAAAGGGTCAACTTCATGGTGACTTTAAGTACCTGCAGAAGCATGTGTTCTGTGTTTCTGGAGATCAGTGAGGCTGGGCAGGGCAACACTGTGCCCACTGGATGCCAGGAACACCAGATGGAGTCTCCACACCCCTCTGCTGGGCTCAGTTTAATGCCAGCTTTTCAAGTTAGACTCTAATGTGCAATCTAAGATGGGTGATGATGACATAATATTTTCATTAGCTACCGCTACTCTTGGTTTCGGAAAACAAATTCAAAACAAAACACCACTAAGCATGGCATCATGACATCAACTTTTTCCAAGCATAAATATAAACAAAAACCATGGTATTTATGAAACCACTGTGGACTGTAGGATTTAGATGTAAAAAAAAAAGAAAAAAAAAGTTATAATAAAAAAACTCCTCTTTATTTTTTTTAACACTTTAAAAAAAATTTTTTTAATCATTTTATTATGAATTAAATAATAAATAATACAAATATAATGCAAAATTTCCAGAATAAAAATAAAACAAATTAAAATATCATATATCATTACATTCTAATATATAATATAAATATATCATTAGATACGTTTTTATTTAATTATATATATAATGATATTTATATTTACAGTTGATTCTTGCTAAATATTATCAAAAATAATCCTAAAAAAAATGCCAGAAAAGAAATTAAATAATAATTTTTATATTTTTAAATACTTATATATTTGATACATTTATATACTCTGGCAAAGTATTTTATTATTTATAATTATATACTTATTTTTTAAATTATATATTTAATGATACATTTATATCACATTATGACAATGTTACAATAATATCCTTACATGATCTTAATAATAATAATCTTAGCACGTTTTGAGTTCTTATTTTGATCGAATAGAAATAACTAAGTGTAGTGAATGATGGTCAGTCTCATTTCATCAAACATATTCACCAACAAGACGAGCATTAAACATGCCATTTTTTCAAATTAAATTAAAACAAAACCCGTGTGTCACTGCAGCAAAAAAAAATGTGGGAGGAAACGACAAGCCATGCAACATTAAAGACAGTTATGAATAAATTGTCTCTGTGATCGTGTTTTGCGTGCCTTTGCATTCTCAGGAACAGATTCTTCACCGATACAGATCTTCACAGATACCAGACTCATTCGCACTTCAGTTTACACATCTGTCATGTGGTTAAACACTTCATGTGCCATGACAAAAAAGGGGTTATTTTCATGGCCTCAATACAGAGAACCCATATGCTTTTGTCGATACAAATGATTAAAAGATCTATTGAAAAACTATTTAAAGATCACTTGATATCTAAGTTACAGTTTTGTTGCCTTTATAGTCTGTGTGTCAGTAAATTCCATATTTTGGTGTACTCCAAAAAGTTGACAAAATGAACTCTAACAAGATATACAGATTTAAGATTTCTGCTTATTAATTGCTCTTCCCTGGGAAAATGGATAAAAATGATTGATGACTCATCCTGCACTGCACAGATTGTTGTCCAATCAAATGCTCTCCAGAATGAGAATGCCCCGCCCCCTAAAACCTACAGGCTGGGTCTTTTGTTTTGTTTTGGTTTAAAAGTGCTCCTCGATGTGTTACATCCAACCTTACTGTTTCAAAATAAAAGACCTCAACACAGAGACATTTATTAATGCAATTATAAAAATCAGTAAATTCAAGCATGTAGACCCACATAGTAAAAATTCAGCCAAAAGACATGCTTGTAAAACGAGGTCTCTGGTTTTTAATGGACGACGAAACACGCATTTATCTTTGTGTGGACTTGAAATCAAGTTCTGGATAAGTTGTGCTTCACGTCTGTGGTAAATGTGCAGACACAGAGAGATGGAGATTTAGATGTGACATCTTGTTCCAGCCTAATATCATGATGTCTGGTCTACACATGACTGATGAGGTAAGAGGCTTATTCAGTACATTGAGTCTACGGTACATTTGCCAAACCAGACATTTTATGATAATGTGCTCAGCTGTGAACTGAAAACCTGTTTTGATTTCCTGACAAAGACAAAGCTGCAATAAAAAAAGTCTAAATGGCTGAAAGGTCAACGAAAGTCTTAACTCACAATAAAATAGATTTTAAAAACAATTAATCACAGCCGTAAATGCACTTAGATCACTTAGAGAGTTCTGATGGTTCAGCTGTGCATAAAAATGTATGAATGGGATAAGTATATAGATCTCATCATAAAATCATCATCAATATGATCATAATGTCATTGTTTTCATGGATACCATAAATATAAAATATCTAAAAGATCATTTCACAGTTAAAAACCTGAAACTATGCAATATGAACAGATGCTAAAGTGGCCTCATTAGATTGCATGTTGTAAATGGCATTCAGAAATGCATTTGTATTTTGCGTTTTAATAAAATGTTTTGTAAAACTGATTTTTTTTTTTTGTAGTGGCCACAAAAGTTTGTTTCAGGTTCATTCATCAGACTGGAAAGGAAGGTCAAGCTAAATATACTGCATTGTGGGATAATAATTATATTATATTATATTATATTATTATAAACATAATAATAATAAAAAAACGCTAAGTTATGTAATTTTTTTTTTAAACGTATTCAGTGATTGACTTTAAAGCCGGATCAGTATGATTTATGAATGCATTTTTTTAGACAGGTTTTGTAAACTGAATCAACTGATTCATTGAAAAGATTTGACTAAAATAATAATAATAATAATACTTTTACAATTCGGACAACTTCTCCAAAAAACTAGATTGTCAAGATTTTCAGTGAATATATTTCATATTACAGTATATGAGTAAAAATCTCTTACAGCTGCTTTATTACAAGATGCACTTATAAAAACCATAATGGAACATTTTTAAGGTCATCTGTTCTGAATAATTCCAGTATTAGTTCCCTATTTACTGTGAAAAGAAATTATTGACGAAATGAAACTGATATCAACCACAAACACATGCCTTATTATTATAAACATATGTTCCAAAATGTTATCCACACCATGGACTTTGTGAAGGGATATTGTTACAGTGGACACTAAGTCACGGGAAGTGCTTCTGCTGTTGGAACCTGCTCGAAACCAGCAGATTCAATGACTGAATTTCAATGCAGGATAGAAAAGGCTATTCAGCCTCTGAATCAATCACTCACTTCCAATCTCTCCTCCTCCAGCCACAATGGTTAGCTTGTGTGTGTGTGTGTGTGTGTGTGCGTGTGTGTGTGTGTGTGTGTGTGTGTGTGTGTGTGTGTGTGTGTGTGTGTGTGTGTGTGTGTGTGTGTGTGTGTTAAAAGCCGGACGGAAGTACGGGAAAGAGCATATGTACCGGATCTGCTGAAGACTCAAGTCATTATCAAGACCATGTCAACATGTTCGGTAATAACTCCAGTCGTACAAGGTACAACCAAACAACTGATTCCAAATCTCAGTGTTCATTATTTTTATATTGGAAATATAAAGCCTTATGGCTTTCTTTTTCTGTGGAACACAAAAGGAGATATTTTAAGTTATGTGCTAGGTTGCTCTTTTCCAATACAATGGGAAGTGGCGCTTTAATAACAGCATTTGCTCACACAAAGTTCACTGTAAAAATGATATGATCAATATGTTATGACAACATGTTTTTACATTGCTTTACCTCATCAAAATAAATTAAGCAATTTTCAACTTTTTTATGTTATACAAGATTTTTTTAAAGTCAGTTTATTGTAATTTAAGTTGAAATGACATAAACATCCAAGTTGATTGTACTTAAAAAATTTAAGGCAGCAACTTTTTTTTCACAGTGTATCATCATATCACGTCAAAAGACTCGCATATAGAGCGTACAGTAGTCATATGGACTACTTTTATGGTGCTTTTATCATTTCGAAGCTTGACAGCCCCAATCCTCATTTACTTCAATGAAACTAAATAGAGCGTTCAGGATATTCCTCAGAAATTCACCTTTTGTGTTCAACAAAAGAAAGATTCGGAACAGTGAGAATGATGACAGATTTTTATTATATATTTAATTAAATGAGAACCAAGCATCATGACTGAGCATTGTGTGAGAATGACTAAGAACCACTTTGAAATGAGTGATTAGTTCTTAGCTGAGAAAACATCTATCTGCATATTCGATTCCTTTTCACATCTATGGCATTTGAGGAAATGGCTTCATTAATTTTCGACGTGTTTATTAATGCAAGTTCGTCCGACACATTATTTTCATTTCTGCACAAATATTCCCAAAGATCAATGAGGTCGGCCACGGTGGATCAGTCTCATCTCTTGCATGAGGACTAAGAGGGCTAACTTCTGCTTGTTCAGGTCAAGTCTTTTCGCATGGAAACAACGAGTGGGGTTAAGTGTCGTGAGGAAAGCGCTTTTCATCACCCCCTCCTTCCCTTTCTAACTTCGTCCCTGACGCCTCGACTCGTGATCTGGATCTGCATCTGCAGCCGCCAGTCAGACCGTGCAAGTGTTTGTTCCAACAGCTGACGGAAAAGTCAAAAATCCAGTTCTCACAGCCAGCAACAGGTGTCTAAACAAACCTGACGGAGAGAGATTGGCACTGAAAGCGCAAAAGTGCATGTATTTTTCACCTGATACTCATCACACTGATAAATACATATTGGTGAAGTTCATAAAAACTATAAAAACCTAAAAAAATTAAAAGTAAAACGTGTTATATACATGTATGGCTTGCACGACAAATCATTTTACTAGTCAAACAAGTAACTGGGTCAAATGTTTTCCTTACAGTATGTAAATAAGAGGTTGTGTTAGATTATTTTTGCTCATTTCCACATTTTTAAAATGACAACATTCACCATCATTTGGAGAGATAAGAAGCAAGACAGATATGCGTTTCCCTATTATTAAATAGGACATTTAAATAAATGTTGAACGTGACTGACAATGTGAGAAGCACTTTTTGCGGGTTTGTAGAGTAGCACCTCACTGCAGTACACGAGATCCAGGGGGCGGAGTTGGATCCAGATCTAAGGGGTGGAGATTGGTAGGTTTAGGGGTGGGGTTAAGGATCAGGGGGTGAAAATGGGTAGGTTTAGGTATTTGCAAGGTGGGAGGAGTTGGATCTGGATCCCCCGGATTTCATGTTCTGCAGTGAGGACCATCTCGGTTTGTAGGATCACAAACAAAACTCCTCCAATGTGAATAAATTGTCATCTGACTGCATGAGTTTTTTTTTTTTTTTTTTTACAAATCCCTTTAAAGGGATAGTTCACCCAAAAATGAAAATTCTTTCATCATTTACTCACCTTCATGTTGTTCGAAACCTGTATGAGTTTCTTTCGTCTGTTGAACACAAAAGAAGATATTTTGAAGAATGTTGGAAAGCCATTGAATAGTTAAAAAAAAAAAAAAAAAAAACGATGGAAGTCACCGGCAACCAGCAACTGTTTGGTTACCAAAATTCTGCTAATTTGTAGAATTAGCAAAAGAAATTAGCAGAAGATGGAAACTCATACAAGTTTGAAACGACATGAGGGTGAGTGAATTATGACAATATTTTCATTTTGAGGTGAACTATCCCTTTAACGAACAAAAGCCAGGCTCTTAAAGGGATACTTCAGGATTTAGCATTAAGCTTTGTATTAGTAGAAAACCTGTAGTATTTTCGAATTACCATGTTTTCCACCCTCATATCCCCCTGAGAGGAGAGATTTATGTATTTTTAGTCTGGAAAAAATCCTCCGATGACGCAAAAATCGTCATTTTGCGTGAGAGATGCGAGACCCGGCGCGTCTCAGTAATGACGCCACCGGCCTCGCGCCATTCTCCCACGGCCATTCAGCCTCGTCCTGCTCGCCACAGTAAACATAATGAATGGCGACTGTAGAACGCAAAAGCCGAATCACGGACATTTTGGTGCTCTGTAAATCCCTGGCAAACTCATCACATAGGCTAGCCTTCTTCTTCTTCTTCTTCTTGAATTTTATTGGCGGTTGACAAACAACAAAATGGTGTATTTCCGCCACCAACTGGTATGGAGTGTGGATCAAGACGACTTCTTTTTTTTTTTTTTTTTTTTTATTCTCTCCCACAAATTAGATTCCTCAAGAAACTGAAGAATAAAAATATAACACTCATTTCTCGAGTTATTTTGAAGAATATACTTTGGTATAAATTGCATTTTTATTTTTTTTTAAATTATGAATTAACAACCTTCTTTCATTCTCATATTTCTGACAATGCATTAAAACATGTTCTACTGTTTCCTCTTGCCCACAATAATAACATCTTCCCGTATCATGTTTACCCATTTTAAAAAGTGTACTATTTAATCTTGTGTGTAGGCTAGCCTTGTTGTTTTCAACTGAGCACTCTTACCGGTAGGCGTGGCCTCCTAAGGCAGCGAAGCAAGTGCATTCTGGGAGTTGTTGTCTTTCATCCACATAAGCCAAAAATACATTTTCTGGCTTTTCTCAGTCTAGCTCCAAATTCAAAAATTTCTTCACATTTCTTCTACTTAAATGGCCTATTTTAAATACACATTCATCTTCTTTTTTTTTTTATTATTATGCAATAACAAATACAAAACAACCATAAATAAGCAATAAATGAACATATAAACAGTACACAGAAAAAGAGGGTTACATTACATAAACAAAGAATATTAAGCTAGCTTAAATGATTGACACCAACGTAGAGTCTTACAAGCAGCAGAGTTTTTTGAATTCCTCAAGGAGTTCAAATATATATCAAAATCTTTCTTAAAAATGAAAAAGGAAGGAGTTTTCTTTGAAAACTTACACTTGTGAATATAAAATTTGGCAAGAAAAAATAATAAGTTGAGAATAAATTTAAAATGATTAGGGTCTACTTTCATAGAGTCACCAAAAAACACAATTTTTTGGCTTATACAAAAGTTTACAGACAGATATCTTTTAACAAAATTTGAAAAGTCAACCCAAAATATTTTGCAATACATACATTCCCAAAATAAATGAGTAATTGTCTCATCAACCTGATGACAAAAGGTGCACAAAGGGGAGATACTATTATTAAATTTAGCAAAATTATAATTAACTGGATAGCAATTATGAATAATTTTAAAAGATACTTCAACAACTTTATTAGATAAAAATAACTTTTTCTGAAGGAGCCAGAAATCTTCCCATACTATATTATGATCAAATTTGTTGTTCCAAAAGCTTACACAAGCAGGTAAAGAAATCTGATCCTTGTTAAGAATTGAGCGAATTTTCTTGTTTGACAATCTGCTGAAAGGAGTTTGATCAACAAATAAATTAGTGTTGTCAAATATAGGTGGTAGGCATAAAGGACCTTTAGGGCCAGGATTGACTAAAGGTTTTATACAATCAGGAATTGCCCCAAAAACAATGGCATATTCTCTTGGGGGGACTGGAAAAGAGAATTCTTGCATAAAGTGTTCATAAGAGAGCAAGACACCCCTTTCATCTAAAAGTT
This sequence comes from Scardinius erythrophthalmus, assembly GCF_964197995.2. NCBI lineage: Eukaryota > Metazoa > Chordata > Actinopteri > Cypriniformes > Leuciscidae > Scardinius > Scardinius erythrophthalmus. The sequence continues at coordinate 17,984,085 of NC_138244.1, forward strand.
GACTCACTAAAAGTATATTTTTATCAAACCAATTGTTTAAAAAAAGAGATTTATTTTTATATTTAATATTTTGGTTGTTCCAAATAAAATAATTATGCGGAGAAAATGTATACTTATATATCAGGGACCAGCATATTAAAGCCTGTTAATGAAAACTAGAAAGAGTTAAAGTTGTTTTAGAAATGTCATAGTTGCAGCGTAACAAAAAATGCAAACCTCCAACTGAACACACATTCATCTTCCCAGAGGTGAAGTATCCCTTTAATGACATAATTTTCCGGGAAGTGAAATAATGGGTTTGATTTTGTTGGGAATCTACACAAACATAATCAAAACTTCAGCAATGCTAAACATAGTTAGCATTAGCATCAACATATTAGCAAGATGTTAATTGGATTTTCTCACTCTAAATCAGTATGATATCAATAATCTCAAAAGTTGATAAAAAATATCAAAATTAAAGTTCCGTCATAATGGGCTGTTGCATGAAGGCAGTTACAAGCAGTCTTATCAGACAAACAACCGCTTGGCGTCATTTCTTAATTTAATAATATTAAATTATTCATAGAATTAGTAAGACGTAAACTGGCTAATTTCAATGGTCTCATTAAGTCTCTCTATTTTACATAGATTTGTGGATTTCTTGGATGTGCAGAATTTGCAATATACACAAAATTATGTATAGAAATGTGACAATTATTTTATATAGGAAGACATCAATACGCACACAAGTTTTTTGGTAAAAGGTTAATTGGTTGGAAATAGGCTGGAGACTTTTAAATAGGCTTTTATTATGCCCCTTTGCTTTGTCAAAAACAGAATAGTGGAAAAAGCAAATGGAAACAGTGGTACTGACACACAAACTCTTCTTTTTCTTTTTTCTCTTTCTGCGTTTGGACGAGAACATTATTTTGTTCGTGTACTGTAGTTCTTGTCAAACATACTAATTTTCGTGCACCGCAACAATAAAAAATGTCCAAAAATATTTTCCTAAAATTAAAAGGTCCAATTTCTTCTTGTAAACTCAGAGATGTTGATTTGCATAGAATTAAATGACCAATTACAACATTTGTCAAAAATCAGTAATTGAACTGAGTTGGTGGTTTGTTTCTGAATGATGGGAGAAACGCATTATCTTTTCTGATTTAGTCCAAAATAAAATCCCCAGCTAATGCCTGTAAATTTTCCTACATAAAAAAAGAAAAGACATTACTGTCCACATAGAAGTAAAGGCAGAAAACAGACTTAGCTTGCTAGCTTTAGCATTCTCTGTATGCATGGCTCTGGTCCAATCCTTTTCTAGTAAAGGCTCTGTGTTTAGGCCTGGACTCTCTACGGATTGGCATGGGAACAGACAGAACCAACATGGCTTTGAACGCAGCGGTAGGTTGGGCCGGCTGAGCCAGAACCGGGCCTCTCCTTTTCTCTCATTGTGTCTCTCTCTTGTTTCTGTCCTACTTTTCAGCCATCTGAACAAGAGCTCAGCTAATGCAACATCAGTTGACCCAAATCTAGAGGGGTCCATCAGGTGATTTACATGAAGGCAATTCCAAAGATTTCCCTAAATGAAATGTAATTTGTTATAGAGTGACATATGGAGCAAGGTGCAATTTTTCACAGCTGAATGTCGACACTGAGGTGGCAGGTTGTCTGGAGCGGAAAATGTCTCAAAGTGCAAATGAGATTTTAGCTAAACCTGTAAAGACATTTTGCTGAGATAAATCAAAAGCAGGGCTGTACAATAAATCAAATCATGATATGGACAAGTGTCTTAGAATATTACAATACAAAAGACTACTATTTAAATATGAGGTTTGCATGTTCTGCATGTCTCTGTGTGAATGAGTTTCATCTTCTACACATACTGAAGCACAAATGATGCCGTCTCACTATATGAGGACATGAACACATGAACTTCATCTGCAAAGCTGTTCTGAGAACCACTTCACCAGCACTTCGCCATTTCATTTGAGAAAAACTTGTCATATCATATATTATACACATAAAAACTTCATGACAACCTGTCAAAATAAAAGTTTGGCTTATCCTAAATAAAAATTGTGACCGATATATTTTTACTATTGTACGAATTACAATATTCCCTCCATGTTTTAGTTTTAAAAGTAAACCTTTATTGTGTTGCATGTTAAAATTGCTTTTGATTGCATTTTAGAAGATATTTAAATTGTTAAATATCCTATTTACTGTAAAATTACTGTAAAAATTGTAATAAACTATTAAATTGTTAAACGTATATAAATTGAATTGGTTAGACATGCTTTTTGATTATTATCAATTTAATTAAACCATTAAAACGGAATCTAGAAAATTTTAAATGGAATTTGGGAAAAATAGAACAGAGTTTGGGAAAAGTAGAACAGATTTCATAGGGTCCTTTTTTGTTTTTGTTAAATTGTATACGTTTCATAATTTCAATCAAACAGACATGCTTTTTGATTTCTAAAATCTAATTTAACCATTAAACAGAATCCAGAACAATCAAAATGAAAAATAAAATGTATTTTATAGGGCCCTACTATCTAAATAACGTGCTTGTCCACGTCTGAGGGACGTACAGTATACATAAACAATGCTGGCTTGTTAGATTTTGTCAAACATGACAAACTAACACTGTAAAACAGCAAAAACTACAACATCCTTAAAGGTCGATCAAGCATATCTGACTGATGACATTACACCGTATTTACAGACAGTGTGGGTGAGGGTTGATTTCTCAACTTTGTTGGTTCTCAATTGCTTGAATACTCGACTTTGAAATTATGTAGTAGTGTTGGTACACAACAGCTCGTTGTTGCCTCCTGAGACAGTGCTGATGGGAAACAATGGCTCAGAGGGACATTGGGTGGAGGTGACGTGTCTGTTGAGCTTGCTTTGCCTGCTGCATGTCAGTTTGTGTCTGGCCTGTCATTTTCTTGCACCCATCCCCCATGACAGAGTAAACGCCACAGTACGAATGTCACCGCTGGCCACCAGCCCTTCATCATGTGCCTGCGTTTGTCCAGCGAGGGTGTGTTTGTTTGTGCCAAAACACCCAGCGTCCCTCTTAATTGAATTTTCACTGTCTCACTTATGTGTCTCAACATGGCTTTCTTCCAGATACGGTTGACATTGCCCCCTCTCTTCCTTTAGAGAAGAGCCCAAACATCCGTATCCTTCACCCCTCCTTCATTCTTTTCTTTCCGTTCTCTTACGCTACTGAGAGATGCTTTCAGTCTCTTCGGATTGTTTTAATTCATGTCCTACTTCTGCCTAGTTGAAGTATGCAGAAATTTTCCAAATGTAGTAGAATGGCCTACTTACGTCTATTGAGTATAATATAGAAAGAACATGAAGTTTACACCCAGCTGTAGACCCCCGTATATATACAGTATATGGAGCTTCAAGTTTTGGAGCATCAGCATTTGCAGTCCACTATTTGCCATGGACTGTTGGGTAATAGTACAGAAACAAGTGTACACTGAGTGCACATAGTGGCCAATGCAAACGCGGCAAAAAGGGGTTGTTCCACCAATAGGAACTATGAAAACTATGAAAACTGTTCCTTCAGTGCAAAAGCCCCTTTGGATAGAGATATAATAAGGTAACCTTAACTCAGGGCATGTTTACATGACAACGATGTACAAAAAACTGAAAAGTTTTTCCTTTTCGTTTTTCTTGTACAGACGACAATGATGTCAAAACGATCCCCGTTCACACAGACCCGCGAGAACGACTAAAAACGCTGTATTATTAATGCCAGGCCAGTAGGTGGCGATGTCTACGCATCTATAGACTGAACACGTAATATGCATGCGCATGACATCACCATTTTCAATCTTGAATCTTGAAAACAATAACGGTATAGTTTTCAAAAACTTGCACTTTGAAACCTATTCCCAAAGGTCTTTGCATTTTCAGGCCCCCGACATGCCGTTGTCGTGTAAATGAACGGCCAAAATGGATTAAAAGTTTTCCTTTTTAGTTAAAAAATGTGTTACGTAAACGACCCCTCAAAAGGAAAGTAATTTAAGAAATGGAAGAGATTTCAATGAAAGATTTCTGCATTTGGAATAACGTGCAACAGTGAAGAAAAGGCAGAAAGGGCACATTTTAGCTTCCTTATTTGAGCTAATCCAACACCACCCTCCACAAATTAGAGCTATTGTTCACAAAACAGATGAACTGGTGTCAAATAAAAATAAAAGCAGCCTCAAAATGTCCAAACGCCTCCTCAATTTGAAGATAAACAACAATTGATAATGTTAGCATTGTTAACACTAACGTGTGTGGCCATTACTTTATAATGAAAAGAAAAGGGAAATACTTTCTGTCGTAAAAACATAGTGTTCATGCCACAAGATGCTCAAGATACAGTACATGTTAACTAAATGTTGACACATGGGCTTAAATAATGTTTAGCTGTAACAGCAAAGTCAACAAAATTGAAGACAGCTTCTCAATGTGGATTTTACTGTCCTGTCTAAGAGCTAAAGCACAACACTAGCATGCTAACTGTGAGTGAAAATGTATAGGAGACAAAGACATACCACTATTGAACCTCTTAGGCAACTTCGGAACTATTTACTTCTGAATTCATTGGGAGGGAATGAAATACTTCTTAAAAGTTCATGGTGATAAGATGACATGTGCTAACAACAGTATTACTGCAACATCCTGTAAAACACTGGGTCCACTTGTGACATCAAGAACATGGCTGGCGTTACTGTAGGTTAAATATTACAAGTGTGTACTAAAAGTCCCATTCAGATTTTTATTCCTGCAGCTGTTCTTGAACAACAATGGAATCAATGCCAATCTCGTTTCCACATCCTACTCAAACATCTTGTAGATTCCTGTAAACGCACCAGTGTTTGAGTCACACGAGTTTAATGTGCGTAACCTGTTAAAAATCAAAACGTCAGCTAATTAAATTTCCAGGCCCACACAGAATACAATTGTTTTCACATTTTCTGAGCTCATTCTGAGGGAAAATCAGGGGAAACACCCATACAATTTTACAGAAAGTACTTAAATATGGTAATAAAAATCCTTTTATTTTTTCCTGGTGAAAGAAATACATAAATGATAAATGCCAAAATATGAAATGCCATGGATTGATATTTACCGAGTAATCCACTATTTTATAGAAGGGAAAAACTGACAAGGAAAATCAGTAAATATTCACCCATGGCATTTAAAATTGTGTCTTTCTTCAGAAAAAAATATTAACAAATTCAAAAAATTTAGCCAGGGACGTTTCATAAATTTGGTAAATTATACACGGAATGGCACGCTTGCAAATTAACCAACAATATTTACATTTAATTGAACATTTTAATAAAAAAAAAAAAAATTAAAATGTTATTTAAGAAGCTTCTGTCAAAAACCCTTTCAAAATACAATTCTAATGAAATATCTAGTCATGAGACTCTAGAGGGCACAGGCTCTGTAAGCAATCACATCATTACCACATGGCACAAGCTGATTGGCCTCTGATGATACTGCAGCCAATGAGATTGCTTACTCAATATTTAAATAGTCTGGTTCATTTGTTTCTGTAGGCTAGTCCAGCAGAACACTATCAGAGTTCCTCTGAAACCCTCCACCTCCCTAGAGCTGCTATGGGATTTATGTCTATTTCTATCATGACAACTCTTGGAAGATTTGTAGCGTGATAATGGATATGACAATGTTAATGTATTTGGTCTTGATGGAATAGATCTGCTACGCTGCTGTTGTAGTAGATTGCTGCTACAGAACAAATAGCATATATACAATTACCTATAGCAGATCTATACAGGTGGAGCTGGGGATGATGGAAGGTTTCAGAGAAACTCTGCAAACCGCTATGGTGAATGCTAACCAGCCATTCAAATGCTGACAAACAAGCTCATTGGCTCCAGATGTGACATGAACCAATCAGCTTGTGCATTAAACAATGTGAATATCATCAGTGCTTGCCTATGTAATGATTCCACAGATGGCAAGTTTGAAGAACCCAAGTGCAGTATATTTATTAAATACAAACATGAACAAACTCAAAATCAACAAAGACTTGGCTTGACATGAACTATACACTTAAACATTAACAGAAAACTCACCAAACTGTGGTTACACAAACAATACTAGAGCAAGACGCATGGCAAACATGAGGCTTAAATACACAAGGACTAGTGACTAAACAAGACACACCCGTGAACATAATCAAGACAATTAGCCGATGACAACTTTACACAAGAGACTAGGGAAGAACATGGCAGGATCACATGAGGGCAAGGTAATCACATGACAATACAGGAAACATGACTGTAACGTGAACCCAAAACAAACTATACATTACAGCCTACTTATTTTTAACGATGCACCAATGAAGGTTTGATTGATCCAATCAGACCCTTATATGAGTGTAATTTCTGTAGATCCATCAAGAAGCGTCTAGATCAACAAACAAATTAAAATTCATAACCTCTACCTTCAAAGGTCAGAACACACGGCTGGTCTCAGAACTGTGACCTTCAGTAACCCTGTCCTCATACCTCCATCATAAGAACTTCTCACCCTGTCCGTCTCTAATATGCTCTTCAGCCTCACACCAGCGAGTCCTGACCTGACCCAACGTCTGTCGGATTGAGGGGCATATTTAACCTGTCAGGTCCTCTGTCCCATGGCCTCTGTTCCTGGTCCAGTCTCTGAGCTGTCAGCTTGATTCCTCACCACACTTTGAGTTTCTCCACAGACTGTCAGTCACATCTGAAGTTTGACTCGCACTTCGGCTCATGAGGACAAGCTGATCGTTCTTGAGGACATCTCTACTAGGTAATACAGCAAGTGACGTCATGACGTTTGGTTACAAACCACTCAAGAACTTAATTAAGTGAATTGTGACCTTAAATTGTTGGGTGAACTATTTCTAGAAAAGCTATGAGTTGTCAAAATTTGAACTGTGGTAAGATTACATCATTTTTTTTTTTTTTTTATCTGTATTTGGTTCAATATTGGATATTTAATTGTACTGTTCATTTCTCCTGTTTTTACATTTAGATTACCTTTGCCATAATTTAACACTGCCTTAAAGTTAATTTTAACACTAATACTTAATAATGTTGTTAAATGTTATCTTTAGCAATTCTCAAAAATGAATATCCATATTTCATACTGCACATACTGTAAAAGAAATGCATAAAAGAAAAAGACAGCCCAGATCTTTTATTAATATTAACTGTGTAATACACTATTTTGTAGTGGGGTATTAATAATAATAATAATACTAATACTAATAATGGATTACTCTTTAATATATTTATCCGTGGCATTTCCAATTTGGCTTGCATCACTATTTATGTTTGTCTTTCTTCAGAAAAAAATATTAACAAAATCAAAAAATTTTAATCTATAAAAAGTTAAAAGTTAATCTATAAAAACACTAATTTAATATCACTTTTAAATGTAATCTTTAAATTAATATTCATTATTTAAACTGCACATAATGAAAATTATAATGTTGTAATGCCTAAACTCACTTGTAGTATTTAAAATATTGACTTTGACAATATATATTTTTTAAATATATATATATATATATATATATATATATAAGCTATTTATCAGTTCTTGGCCATAATATAAAAATAACCAGTTTATTTTATCTGCCAAAATTCAGTATCCCTAATCTCAGGTCAGCATAAACTTTAACGAAAGAATGAACTGTTTGAGAAGCGGCAAATTCATTAAAATTTCTCAGACACGGTCACATCCCACAACAAGCTGCTTGACTCGCCAATATTCTCCTCTATAAACCTCTGCTCTCTGCTTCACACAATCTTAACCTCATCAGCACACATCTGGTCAGTCGTCACTTTTAATTCAAGATAAGAACATTATCACAAAGGTCGACACATACACATACTACAACTCTAAACCATGTCAAAATTATATTAAACGTCTTCAGGTAAAGCTAAGTTCAAACTAAGTGTAAGAGTTATATTAAACTTGGTCTACAACATTTAATCGATAAAAATCGATAATGAAAATCGACATTATCCATTAATCAGGTCTGTGCACAGAAAACATCCACCATCACATCACTTTAACAGAAGGGAATAATGCATTTCGTTTCCTGGCCACAACCATCCAATCAATTCCCCATGAAGTATATCACATCCCGCCCTACATTTGTTCTTGTTTGAGAAGCAGTTTCATATATCACAATAACTTAATGCTGGCTTTAAAATTTGACTTACTTGATGTTATGCAGATTATTTAAAGGGATAGTTCACTCAAAATGGTTGTTCTGTCATCATTTACTCATCTTTGCTCAAACCCACATGACTTTCCTTCCTCTGTGTAATGCAAAAGGTGAATTTCTGTATCTATCTATCTATCTATCTATCTATCTATCTATCTATCTATCTATCTATCTATCTATCTATCTATCTATCTATCTATCTATCTATCTATCTATCTATCTATCTATCTATCTATCTATCTATCTATCTTCCTTTGTGGCCTGATTTGGCCATGAAACTATACTGACAAGCTTTTACTTGATCTATCTGAGTGTCTGTATGCATGGCCCGACAATCAGTAAGAACGTTAACACCGAGATTAGAGACAGAGATCGTGAACGAGAGAGATTTCAGGAAATTAAAAGTCATCACAGAATGACCCCGTCCCACTCTCTGACCTGTGCAACCCTTCCTGATTTTCTCCCGCTGTCTTTTCAATCCGTTCATTCCCTACTTTCTCTCTCTGGACCGCTCCTCCCGACAATCCCTTTTGCCCTCTGGATGACCTCTCCCTTCTTGTGGACAGACCACTTAACATTGCTTCCCCACCTGTGGAGCCGCGGAGGGAGCGGGGAGCACTTCAAAAGCCCCGTGCAGTGATTGAGCACTGATTGCTGTGGGCCACTTGACTCATTTCATCTCATCTCAAGGACTAAAACTTCTGGAGAATGAGGTGGGAGGCAGATGGAATGCTGTGGAAAAACAAGCAGCTTCTGCCTTTGATGGGATGAGCTTCCTTTGTAAGCCCATTTGAGCAACACTGAAGTGGTCTTGACAACTTTTACCAAGCCAAACAATCAAAAAGGACAATACATTACACTTTTCCAAAAGTTAAATGCAAAATACAACAGTTATTTCCTATATTTAAACCACTTTCATGTTGACACACTAAATATAGCCTAGTCTAAAAATGTGGAGGATGTTATGCTTTATAGAGTTACGTCTTAGGGAAAAGGTGGTATACTCAGTTTTCCCTCACTCTTGGTTACATTTGCATTTGTTCTTGGCAGATACTTTCCTACAACAGGGACTGACAATAAAGTGCATACAATGTATTTATGGCAATTGGTAGTTAAATTTCTCTTGATGTGCCAAGTTTGCATACGAATAGACAGAGAATAATGATGGAAAATTCCAATGGACCTGAATTGAAATATAAAAAATCATTTGGTTTAAGAAGACTTGGAATATAGCAGACAAATATGTACGGACCAACTTTTATGGTGCTATTTGGGGCTTAAAATAGGATTTGTTTTGGCTTTTGGATTATTGCAGAAATTAAAGTCCGTGACTAACAAAAGCTTTTGGTTCTTCTTGAGTGTTTTGTTCTAGCTCATCATCATAATCTTCACAAACACAGCTTTTATACATTTTGAAGTTTAAATACAATCAGCAGAAGTCAAAAGCTAAACGTAGGCTATAAATGAACTACACCGCGGTCACATGACTTCAACCTCACCATCATTAAGCTTCCAACAACTATTTCAGTCTTTAAAAAAAAAATATTTTCCCTGAAAGTTTGAGTTATATTAGTTTGCAAGAGCACGATAACAAACACAACGAGGCTGTGAAAGTGGACTAGTGAGTAGATGAGATGACGTTTAATGTCCTGACAAGCTCTGTAGTCCCATTTAGCCTCTTGCTATCAACCTCCTTTTACAAGTAAAAGCTTTTTTTTTAATCACAAGAGGGTATTTTGTATAGTAGAATAAAACCTGAAAATGACTTGAGCTTGTGTTTACCACAGACCTTATTTCAAGCATTTAACCAAAACTCATTTAAAAAAAAAAAAACCCATTGACTACATGAAGACGGAACCGGAAGTGCTAAAATGCTAACTCGTTTCCAAATTTTAGCATACAAAAATACATTATCCCTGCACCACTCTATTATAAGCATGCAACTCAATCTTTCTAACCAGTTCAACTTCCTTGCACATGCGCCTTAAATTTAGTTTGTCCACAAGCTAGCAACACTCGCCCAGGCTGTTGTTTCACAGTCGAAAATGAAACCGATGAGACGGAACAACAACAAACTACCGGAGAAGCAAATACATGTGTTGATGAGTACTTGTATGAAGGGGTTAAGAGTTACACACAACTCTAGTTTAAAAGATATCAAAGACATTATATCGCTCATAACTTTTGGAGACACTGGACAAGTGGGAAACTTTCTTGTGCGTGTGTGTTGAGTGCCTGTGTCTGCATGCACTATTACTGTAAATGGAGTATAGGCCTACATTGGTGCCCTTATAACTTACCAGTCAACTAACATAATCATTATTAGAGTATTTAAAACACAAAATCATTTACTTGCACATTTAAGAATTTGAATATCAAGTATTTCACAATCTTGCTAACAATATTTTGAATAATTTGAACAATACATCAGTCATAGAGTGCACAACAGTGGATAAAATTAACTGGTTTAGCTTCAAACCCCAGAATAAATATGGGACATCAAGTGGCATCCAACAGATAAATTAGAGATTTTTTTTAATGATTATTATTATTAATTTAATTAGCATTGTTTGTTCTCTCTGGCCACGTCCCAAGTCTGTGATCTCTTGTAACAAATGAAGGAATTTTATGCCAGACTGAGGAGCCGAACACCAGACCGATCTCAGCGGCCTCAGCTCTGCTAGTAAAGTGTTTGCGACATGGACCGAATTACGTGTAGTAACTGATCAGTTGCCAAACATTGTCCCCTGGTGTCGCGTTGCACACAGGCCCTCAGTGGCTGCATCGGCCCGGGGTGTCCACTTTGGTGCCTTGCCCTTATCGTTCCATCTGTCTCCAAATCATCAATGTTTGCTGGAGTCTTGCAGACTGGGTCAATAGGGGCATGCTGGATTGTATGGCAGCATCTGAAACAATCAGGTCAAAGTCATACGTATTCTTGTGTGCCACCTACTTGGGTGAAGGTCTGCACAGACACAGACAGACGGCAACAGACACTTCGTCGAGTTTTGTCGGATCAGTGAAAATATCTCTTTATCTTTTTGCTATTTTCTAATGCTTTGAGTTTAACCTTCCGTCCCTAGTAAGATTAATGGCTGTCAACTCAGATTGTAATCCAGTTTGCAAGGGCCTAGTTATATTACAATATCAGAAATTAATATTGCTGGATAATCAGGTGGTTTAAAAAATATTATAGCCTATATACACTTACCGGCCACTTTATCAGGAACACTGCTCGTTAATGCATCTAATCAGCCAAAGTCTATCAGACTGGTTCAGCTGATAGAAAGACAACAGTAACTCAAATAACCACTGGTTATAACCGAGGTCTGCAGAAGAGCATCTCTGAACTCACAACACGTCGAACCTTGAAGCAGAAGAGCCACAGCAGCAGAACACACACAGGTGACACTCCTGTCAGATGAGGACAGGAAACCGAGGTTACAGTTCGCACGAGCTCACCAAAATTGCACAGTAGAAGATAGGAAAAACGTGTCTGGTCTGATGAGTCTCGATTTCTGCTGGTACATTCAGATGGAGGGTCAGAATTTGGCATAAACAACATGAAAGCATGGATCCATCCTAACTTGTATCAACGGTTCAGGCTGCTGGTGGCTGGTGTTGAATATTTCTTGTCACACTTTGTGCCCCTTAGTACCAATTGAGCATCGTTTAAACACCACAGTCTACCTAGTATTGTTGCTGACCATGTCCATCTCTTTATGACCACAGTGTATCATCTTCTGATGGATACTTCCAGCAGGAACACACCATGTCACAAAGCTCAAATCATCTCAAACTGGTTAGACATTGACAATGAGTTCACTAAACTCAAATGGCCTCCATAGTTTTGGGATGTGGAGGAACGGGAGATTCGCATCATGGATGTGCAGCCGACAAATCTGCAGCAACTGCGTGATGATTTCATGTCAATTTGGACCAAAACCTCTGAGGAATATTTCCAGCACCTTGTTGAATTTTTTAATCGAGGAATTAAGGCAGTTCTGAAGGCAAAAGGGGGTTCAAGGTGTACCTAACAAAGTGGCCGGTGAGTGTGTGTATACATATCCTAAAATGCACATAAATATACTTTATATTTTTTTTAAATCGCCTTTACGAAAAACAAAGGGTTGCTTGACACATACCATTATAAAGCCTGTCTGCACATTGCCAGAAATGTCTAACTTCAATGGATGAAACAAAGTCTTCTGTTACAGAAAGCTGTTAATAAGAAAATAAAATATTTTTCAAGGTATTCAATGCGTTCTTGTGAGTGCTGTTTGATGCTAAAACAAACTGACAAGAGTGTTAGAGGCCAAACTTGAATTCAGGCCTCCAATAACTTCCCGAATGACTTCCATTATTAAGAAACCACAAGCACACAATATTAACACTGTTATATATGTTAGAATCATTCAGGAGTCAACATCAGGAAAGGCCATGTTCAGACAGCAGCAGAATACGGTTGTCAGTCCACTATTTGACTCCTTAATGCGCTATGTTCACACACAGTTCAGTTATTTTAAGGACCTGTGTTGTGTGAACGCAACTGGTCTGGACAACTAGTTGTCTGTCATGTCATACAGTGTTAGAGAGCTGCTCTGCGCTGCACAAACAAAGTAACAGAGTAAATGTAGCCTAAGATATGGTATCTGATTTTACAAACATACTCTTTTGGCCAGCTGCAAAATTCCCAATATTTTTTTAACTAAGGCAAAGCAACAATATTTCATAAATCAAATGAAGCTGAAAGGTGCAGTCAGTAATTTTTTGTCATAAAGGCACACGTAGTGTTGACCTCTATACTGACACCTACTGGCCTGGATGTATGACGTTTGTTTACTAACTGCAATAGTTTATTTTTTGGAAACTGATCAGCCTAGAGCAGTGATTCTCAAACTTATATGATTAAACAATATTTTGAACAATTCAGCAATACAGACAGCATATTTACTTCTGGAATGATGACAGATGTGCTCCATTAAAGTTACAATTTAAGGAGTACAATTTCGGGAAGCAGTCCTGCGCAGATGGTCTCTACAAGATAATACAATATTGTAAACTCAAATATAATATTTTTTCAAAGTATTTATTTTTTTAGTAACTAGCCACTTTGTGACCAGCAACAATGCCCAACTACCTGTACATTACACTTTATGTACATTAATTTATTTTTAATAATTATAAATAAGTCATCTTGAAGCTCCCTAGAAATGTAATGCAACCACTTGGTTGAGAACCACCAGCCTAGTGTAGCCTAAAATTCATCTCAGCATTTTACAGATGTTTTCCAAAACTGTTGTGCATTTCTAAAACTTTGCTTGGGGAAAAAAATGACTGAGTGCACCTTTAAGCTCAAATAAAAGAAAAAAATAAATACTGAGCTCAACAGCCCGGCTCAGGGCCTAAACGCACCGTTGGATAGCTAGTAGGTTGTTTACAGGTACCTTCAGCCCATAGCACCTAAAGTAGACAATAAATTAAAAGCATCTATAGGTCGAATAACCAAAGAGCCTTCTTGACACACACACACATGCTGATTTCTGCCAGGGATTTGTGCATACAGAGGCAATGAACATGAATGCATCCACCTATCATCCTCCTCTTACATCAAATACAGCCTAATAGGATATATTTGATTATTATTTTGTAATCCACAAACGGCTTTTTTTTCCCAGTCAGCCTGTTACGCAACAGTCCCAACCCATACTGATATATAGTCATATAATGTGTGTACAGACAAAGAAAATTCAATCCCCAATCATATGCATTTGATGATGATGCGCTGGAAAGACGCCCTTACCTCACATCCAGCAAATAATCGGCTATTTATTATGTCACACAAGTTCCTTTGTTGAAACCGGACTCGATTGAGAAAATAAATAAATAAAAACACTGTATACCCGCAAGATGCGTCTTATAGCGGTCCGGCCACGTACAGAAGACAGGTGCACCTGCGCAAGGATCCATACAGCCTCTTATTGCACACACAGATGCTCCTTATGCCAGTAGGCTATTATTTAAGACGCGTCTTACCGTTCCTCGGTCAGTCCTTAGTGTATTCCTCATCGTCCATATATAGGTCCGCTCGAGAATGGCTTTAAAATCATATGCCCAACCCGCTGTATTCTTTCACATCCTCATGTCATTCACTGATGCAGCAGTGCCAGCGAAGACACGCCCACCTCATATCTTACCCCCACTTGAATGACGTAAAGAAGCAACAGACTCCGCCCACGTCCCCTTTCATGCCTATTGATTGACGTAAGAAATGAGCTGCAGACCCCGCCCACCTCTGGAAAACAGCTGCCTGCACGACTGCTGGTTCAGTGTGTGGAAGCCTACTTATATATATATATTTGTGTGTATGTGTGTGTATATATATATATATATATATATATATATATATATATGTGTGTGTGTGTGTGTGTGTGTGTGTGTGTGTGTGTGTGTGTGTATGTATATATATATGTATATATATATATGTATGTATATGTATTATGTATATGTATTTATATATATATACTGTTTGGTATAAAAGCAAAAGACTATTAGAACATGTACTATTATATCAAATATTATAATGTTGATAGATAAAGTCGCACGTTTTTCATCCTTTTTTTGTTGTATTTTTGTGAATTATTAGCAAACGTATTTATATTCAAAGAACATTTTGCACAACTAGTAATGGCTTGAAACAATCTTTCATATTTTTTTTAATAAAACAGAAAAGTAGAATAGAAAAATAAAAGAATAATTCTCAAAATAATTTATTCCTCAAAATTGGATTTCATTTTAATGGAAAACCTTTCTCAAATGTCAATCAACAGAAAGAGGGTGGTACTTGGCGTTGATTGGCTACTCATTTATTTATTTTATTTGTTAGTTGTACCAATTTGATGTTTTATCAAACACTAATATGATCAATAAGTTATGACAACATACGTTTTTACATTGCTTTAACTCATCAAAATAAGTTAAGCCATTTCCAACTTTTTTTATAAGTTATACAAGATTCAACAAATTTTTTAAGTCAGTTTAATATAATTTAAGTTGAAATAACCAAACTTTGATTGTACTTAAATAGGCTAATATGTAAGGACAATAATATGGCCATTGATTATAATGCCACGGCATTTAATTAAATTGAAGCATTTTGGTATTTTGCCACAATCTGTCTTCTGTCATGTAACTGCAGAGAGTATTATATTTTATAAGCCTAATATTAATATTAATAATAATAATATCCCTTGAAAAAAAAACTTTGTTTCTCTAAATATATGTGAATTATTTTGTTAAGTGTATTGCCATGGTTTAGCAAGTAAAGAACAGAAAATATTTACAAATCCATTAAGGCTTTCTGCTAAAGCAAAGGAGGCCCTGTATTTTGAACTGATACATCCCCAATACTGTACACTCTGACGCCCTCTACTGGTCATTTGTCTTCATAGATTTGCACAGAGGTCAGTGCATATAGGATTTACAGGTTATGAATCAGGGTCCTCTAAAACATAATGTTTCTCTTCTTTGAAAGCCCTTATAATGGATACAAGACAAGAAATATGAAATATTGCAGCGGTCTATAACATTTTGATTTATAAACCCATTTAAACTAAAATAGTGTCGACATTTAGGAATGTTATATGTCAAACTATGGCAAGATATCAAAATGATCCACAGAGAATATATTGTTTTATACCTTAGGCTAGTTAGCGCACACAATCTGTTTACCAATGAAGCCAAGACAGCTTCACAAGAGCTGAAGTCCTCTGGGACAGAAATAAGAGAAAGGCATTAGACAACAATATCATGCAGCATGTGCATTTCATAAATCTGGAATATGAAGTCAAGGAAAAAGCCTATCACACCTCATGTGTGTAAAAGGCTTGAAAAGAAGAAAATAAAGTGAGATTATATAGTTTGTGCTAAAAACCCAATAAGCCCTGAAACTTGCAGACTTCCTTCAACTGGAAAGTGACCCAAAATATTGAATATTGCCTTGTTAAATAATTTGTTGGTCCATTATTTATTTAAATAAATGATACTTATTTATTTACATCTACAAACACACATTTTAACGTAAAATAAAATGCAGTGCCTTTTAAAATATAATGTTTTAACATATGTTAAAATGTACGGCTGCCACCATTCACTGTATATAACTTAGTCATATTAATAAAATGATTACCACTGTACATTATGAAATACCCTATACTGATTACTGTTAAATAATCTCAGATGAATTAGTTTATCTATAGTTTAAAGTTTTTATGGTAAAACTTTCCAATAAAGTTTAATTTGTTAACAGTTAACTACATAAACTTACAGTGAACAATACTTACAGCATTTCTTAATCTTAGTTAATGTTAATTTCAAAATGTATTCACTATAAAAAATACATTTGTTTGCAATGTTTTTACATTGCTTTAACTTATCAAAATAAGCTATTTGAAACTTTTTTATGTTATACAAGATTCAACTATTTAGGTCAGTTTAAGTTGAAATGACTCAAACATCCAAGTTGATTGTACTAAAAAATATAAGGCAGCAACGTTCTTACACAGTGTTAATACAAAAATGAGACCTTATTGTAAATTGTTACCTTTTTTACCATTATGTTTTATTTTTTTTAAGTGGGCTACCACATAAAATTAAATTAAATGTATAGATTACGGTATTATAGGCTACAACAATATTATAATTATTACTATTAATACATTATTGTTTAAATATTAAGAATACTATATTATTATGATACATTCAAGTACTGTAGGCTATATAAAGGGGTAGCTTATGAACTGTGTATTAGCCTACTGTTAAATATTCTCAGTTAGATAAATTATGCTTTAACAAAATGTTAGAATGGAGGTTGAAGCACTGACTAATTCAGTGTTTTCCGTTTGTGCATAATATTGTTTTTGTCCTTTAGATATCAAATGCGAAAAGGACTAGAGGAATGGGTGGACCCCAAAGGCCCGTAGACCAATCCCCTTGAAAGCAACTTGTTGAGCAAGTTTTGTTATTTAGACGCTCGTAGTCATTTGGCAGTGCAGGACTGACCCACTTCACTGAGTGTGTGA
The DNA here is from genome assembly GCF_964197995.2 of Scardinius erythrophthalmus. NCBI lineage: Eukaryota > Metazoa > Chordata > Actinopteri > Cypriniformes > Leuciscidae > Scardinius > Scardinius erythrophthalmus. Next base: position 18,001,410 of record NC_138244.1, read on the forward strand.
GTGTGTGTATGGCGAATAGATGCGCTGCAGAACATCGCGAACGATGAACGCCGGTCTGACACTGTTTACTTTATCATTATGTTTTGCTTTTATTCAAGCCAAATCCCCGATGCGGTCCTGTCCCAGCGGACAGTTCTTACTAAAAAATCAGTGCGTTCTCTGTCACCCCACCTGCACGGAGTGTGAGGGTCATGAGCTATACGAGTGCACCGCTTGTGGTTTAGGTAAGTGATAGTTCACTATTATATTCTTAAGTTTAACACTTAAGTATATTGAATAAAACAGGTGCCTCCATTTGGACCGTGCATATCCCTGCTGTCAGCGCGCATGCGCAACTTGATTTATTTGATTTTTTTTGTATCACAGCGATATCTCGTTACTTTGTGGTTACATAGCTTATTATATAATTAAAAGCAAGTTATAACCGGGGAAAATTTATGTAATGCTGTTTGTAAGTCGGTAGTGTGCTAGTTAAAATTGAACTCAAAATCATTTTTGGGTTGTTTTGGCCATTGTGGTACGAATCTGTGGCAGCATTGTGCAGGTTCACAAAAGGGTTTTCCAAGAGACAATTGGGAAGGCAAACCTCCCAGTCCTCCCTGCACAGCTGCTGCGGAAAAACAATGAAGCCGCTCTCCCTATTTATCAAAGTGACAAAGAGTGCTTTACCTCAAAAGAGAGTTTGTTTAGTGACCTCAAACATGAAAGTGTCGTGCCCACTTTTAATTACAGGAAGAGTTGAAATTAAGGGAATTTTAAACACAAATTAATCGACTATGCTTTTGAACAGTAGGCCTTATATGAACCTAAGTTTGACAGTATTCTTTTAACTGCCAAACATGGGAGTGGGAAAAACTGAGACCACTTCCTTTTCACTATCGGGAAAGCTGCTAATGTTTCTGGTAATGTTTGGACATAGTAAAACATTCCTCAAGTTAACTGATACTTCTGACAGTAGCTCCTGGCGTTTTCTTTAGCCTCAGGTCCCAGCAATTTCAGATTCACTGTGCCTTAAAGCCGGCCTTTTAGTATAGAAGTAGACCTATACTAAAGTGTAACATTTTTTCTGTTGTGTCCCAAATGATGTACTGTACATGCACTTATACTATGCACTATGTATTGTTGAATGGTTCATTTGTTATAAAGCATCAAAGTCTGATGGCTTCCTTTAAAGTCAGCATAACAGAAGTTGTGATAGTCTTTTCTTCCCCGTTGTGACATGTCCGAGTGAAAAAGCCTCGCAAACAAGAAAAAAATGTAGGGCCGGACTTGATTTTGCCCATCGGGGATTGATTGGATCATTGTCGTTTGCAATTTTCAGTGTTAACACACTACTCACATTGTTTATATTGCAAAATGGCATAGAAAACTGGAGAATTAGGTGTGTGAATTGGAACACACCTATCTCTACGTTTTTGTCATGGCACTTCTTTTTCAGTGGAGGAACTGTTTGAAATTTAAATCATTGTTCAATAATCCTACCATACACTATAGCTTTCAAATCAAATACAGTACATTGTGAGGCATAGAATTCAGATTTGGAACGACATGAGTGTGAGTAAATAATGGCAGAATTTAAATGTTTGGTTGAACCATTCCTTTAATAGTACAGAATGAATACGCAAACTCTTGTCTTTAGCAAACCAAGCCACTCTTTTGAATTCTGTTAGTAGGCGTTCATGGTTGCCATCCCTCCTTTTCAAGCATCTCAAAGAAGAGTGCTGTAACTCTTAATCTCGCTCCCTGCAGCCCGGGCCGGTTGAGGGGGGAGGCCTTGCATCCATCATTGTGTGACAACAACATTGCCAAAAGTGCCAATTCACTCTCCATAGCCCTTGTGTATGTGTCCTGGTCTTGGCAAAACTTGTCAGCCAGATAGTTACTACTGTTTCTATTTAAAGAAGAGTTCATGATAGACACAAGCAGATGTTGATATTTGAGTTTCATATAGTAGCAATTTGTTTGCAGAAAGAATAAGCATAAAGTGTGGCTTCTAATCATGATTATTTCAAAATATATTTTCAAAAGTTTGGGTTAGGTAAGACCTTATAATATTTTTGAAAGAAGTCTCTTATACTCACCAAGGCTGCAGTTATTTGATCAAAAATACAGTCAAAAACAATAACGTTGTAAAATATTATTACAATTTTAAATAACTGTTCTCTATTTTAGTATATTTCAAATGTGTATTTATTCCTGTGATGGTAAAGCTAAATTTTCAGCATCATTACTCCAGTCTTCAGTGTCACATGATCCTTCAGAAATCAAATGCTGATTTGCTGCACAAGAAACATTTCTTATTATCATTGTTGAAAATAACTGCTTTATATTTTTTTGTGGAAAGTATATAATGATTTGTTTTACTGCAACATTATTTTTTACTGTTGGAATTACAGAATTGCAAAAACTCACAAGTAAATCTCATAGTAATGACATTTGGGAGTTCAAATGCACCTAATAGTCATGGTAGTAATGTTAAAATACAAAAAACGTCTGAATCTTAAAAATATCACACATGCTTGCTCATGCTTTCATGACAATCACCCAAGATTGCTAGTTGCTAGTGTTGGAATGACCTCTAACCAATGTGATAATATTAAACAACATACAGTAATTTATTAAGAGGAAGCTAGTGAACCATTTGACTGGTAGGACATACAAAGGACATACAAATGTCTTACAAAAGCTCCTGGCATTATAATACTCTTGGTTTGATATATATATATACTAGCTGAGCTTCTTATATCCAAAATCAAATCTTATTCTATCCTCTGATTACTGTAACTGGATCATTATTTAAATAAGTTCATGAGTCACCGTGTCATGTTAAATGGATTTTGTGGGTCATTGCAGATGAGGAGGGGAAGGAGCGCTTCCTGTATCAGGGTCACTGCAGACTACACTGCCCACGAGAGTTTTATCCAGACCGAGACCAGTACACTTGCCTTCCATGTATGCCTAATTGTGAGATCTGTGCTGATGCCAACGTGTGTGCCAAGTGCAGAGAAGGATACAAGCTTCAAAGTGGCATCTGTCTGACAGTCCTGTGTGGAGTTGGTGAGTTTCTCCTGTAATAAAACTAAAGGTGAATTCTAATACAACATGTAGCAGTTCCAGATGTCACTTAACGAATTTGCTAAATTCAATTTGAAGTGATTTTGCTAACTTGATTTTAATTGATTTGCATATTTAAACATAATTCAGAGACTGTGTCATACAAAACAATTGTCTTAATGTACTGTCACTGTGATTAATTAACTGTTAAAACGTGTACCCTGTTCACCTGTGGTGTCATGCCTTAAACATCAGTTTAAACGAATCAAACAAATGAAAACAAACTGGAGTTGGAATCAAATTCGATGACAAGAACTAGCTATTACATAACTTCTAAATAATCATGTAACATACAAAAAGTCTGATACTCACAGACATTTGCTTGAACAGGTCAGGTTCAGGACCCGGATACGCGGGAATGTATAGACTGCAGTATTGGCTGTAAAACATGTTCCACGGGTAAGTAACATATACTTTTAATGGCTATGTGTATAGTATTTTTGTTTAATTAATAGTGCAGTATTACACAATTTCTGTAACATTATGATTAATTATTCATTAATATGCATTTCTTTCAGCCAATTGTTTTTTCTGTTGTTTCTCTGTACTAGTTTTGTGCTTAGTAGAATAACCTGCCTTATATTTGCTGAAATCTTACTATTTGTTTCTTACTATTTTTGGGGTGCTGGCTCTGAAAAAAAATGTGAGAGTCTTCTAGAGTCTGTTTTGCTCTAGAATGTCACACTTTTTCACACAATATGATTTGCATTCTGTAGCATTTTTGCTTTTGACAATCATTTTTAAGGTGAAGAAGTCTTGTACTATGCCTTAATCACCAGAAAAACTGCCACAAAAACACAATTCCTGTCTTACTCTGAGCAAGTTTGCAACTCTTTGTTCAATTCTCAGCTGATTTTCACATGTATGATATTATTTTATGCCTAATCCTGATTTCAAGGTTAGAATTATGGCCTGTGACAGAAGAAAATGCAAACATGACCTAGACTGCGTTTCACAAAAGCATCATGAGCTAAGTTGATCGTAGAGACCATTGGAGGCAATAGTTCTATGATCTACTTAAGCTTACAATGCTTTTCGGAAATGCAGCCCCAGATGTTTTTGTCTGCAGCGGGTTGCAATGAGTGCACAATGATGGAGATAAACAAAAACAGTCTTTAATAATTTAAGCAATGATTATGGAGTCCAGTAGAGGAGAGAGGGTGGGAGCTATGGAGGAGGATGTGGAGCTAGAGAGGGATGTGACCAAGGATGGGCTGACAGAGGAAACCCGTATGGAGGAGGCGATGGAGAGCTGACGACCCTGAGGACAGCCATGACAAAGGCCCATGGTGAAACCGAAGGTGGGAGGAGCCAGGGTAGATTCAGAGATCTGACCACCAGGAGAATTGGAGACCCAGGCAGAGCAGAGGAGATACAGAGAACGGGCAACACCGTAGGTCATGGAGGCCAAGGTGGATCTGTGGTGACAAGTGGCCGAGGTGGAGCCAGGGTGCTGGAAGACTGAGGCAGAGCCAGTGGGACTGAGGACCAAGGCGGAGCTGAAGGGAAGGAGAAGCCAGAAAGAGCCGAAGGGGTGGAGGGACGAGGCGCAGCCGAAAGTCCGGAAGACCGTGGCGTAGGCACAGTGATGACAAGGGACCCCTAGTGGAGCCAAGGAGGAGCCGACTGGTCGATGGGCCAGTAAATCAGTGGAGGAGGCAGGAGAGGGAGGCTTGGTGGGACCGATTCCAAAAGTTGTATTGACCAACGGCGCAGGAGACTTGGAGCTGTGTGGGACCACAGAGAAGCAGGAGACTTGGAGCTGTGCGGGATCAGCGGAGATGCAGGAGACTTGGAGCTGTGCGGGATCAGTGGAGAAGTTGTGGACTTGGAGCTGTGCGGGATCAGCGGAGATGCAGGAGACTTGGAGCTGTGCGGATCCAGCGGAGATGCAGGAGACTTGGAGCTGTGCGGGATCAGCGGAGATGCAGGAGACTTGGAGCTGTGCGGATCCAGCGGAGATGCAGGAGACTTGGAGCTGTGCGGGATCAGTGGAGAAGCAGGAGGCTTGGAGCTGTGCGGGATCAGCGGAGATGCAGGAGACTTGGAGCTGTGCGGGATCAGCGGAGATGCAGGAGACTTGGAGCTGTGCGGATCCAGCGGAGATGCAGGAGACTTGGAGCTGTGCGGATCCAGCGGAGATGCAGGAGACTTGGAGCTGTGCGGGATCAGTGGAGAAGCAGGAGACTTGGAGCTGTGCGGGATCAGCGGAGATGCAGGAGACTTGGAGCTGTGCGGATCCAGCGGAGATGCAGGAGACTTGGAGCTTTGCGGGTCAGCGGAGATGCAGGAGACTTGGAGCTGTGCGGATCCAGCGGAGATGCAGGAGACTTGGAGCTGTGCGGGATCAGTGGAGAAGCAGGAGACTTGGAGCTGTGCGGGATCAGCAGAGATGCAGGAGACTTGGAGCTGTGCGGGATCAGCGGAGATGCAGGAGACTTGGAGCTGTGCGGGATCAGCGGAGATGCAGGAGGCATGGATCAGTGGAGAAGCAGGAGACTTGGAGCTGTGCGGGATCAGCAGGAGACTTGGAGCTGTGCGGGATCAGTGGAGATGCAGGAGACTTGGAGCTGTGCGGATCCAGCAGAGATGCAGGAGACTTGGAGCTGTGCGGGATCAGCGGAGATGCAGGAGACTTGGAGCTGTGCGGATCCAGCGGAGACACAGAAGACTTGGAGCTGTGCGGGATCAGCGGAGATGCAGGAGACTTGGAGCTGTGCGGATCCAGCGGAGACACAGAAGACTTGGAGCTGGGCAGGACCAGCGGCAACAGGAGACTTTGTGGATTCACATTTTCCAATCCATTAAACAAAGTTACAGAGACCCTGCACAGCTCACAGGAGTATAGGTGGGGCTCTGTCCATTCCCTCAAACTCCAAGAGGACACCAACAGGAACAGATGATTTTGCCAACTCACGCACCTGGTCAGTAATCGGCTCTGGTGCTGGCATCGAGGTGGGCTCAGGCTCCGTGTCTGCAACTTACAGTGAGGAAAATAAGTATTTGAAAACCCTGCTGTTTTGCCAGATCTCCCACTTAGAAATCATGGAGGGGTCTGAAATTGTCATCGTAGGTGCATGTCCACTGTGAGAGACATAATCTAAAAAAAAATCCAGAAATCACAATATATGATTTTTTAACAATTCATTTGTATGATACAGCTGCAAATAAGTATTTGAACACCTGTCTATCAGCTAGAATTCTGACCCTCAAAGACCTGTTAGTCTGCCTTTAAAATGTCCACCTCCACTCCATTTATTATCCTAAATTAGATGCACCTGTTTGAGGTCGTTAGCTGCATAAAGACACCTGTCCACCCCATACAATCAGTAAGAATCCAACTACTAACATGGCCAAGACCAAAGAGCTGTCCAAAGACACTAGAGACAAAATTGTACACCTCCACAAGGCTGGAAAGGGCTACGGGGAAATTGCCAAGCAGCTTGGTGAAAAAAGGTCCACTGTTGGAGCAATCATTAGAAAATGGAAGAAGCTAAACATGACTGTCAATCTCCCTCAGACTGGGGCTCCATGCAAGATTTCACCTTGTGGGGTCTCAATGATCCTAAGAAAGGTGAGAAATCAGCCCAGAACTACACGGGAGGAGCTGGTCAATGACCTGAAAAGAGCTGGGACCACCGTTTCCAAGGTTACTGTTGGTAATACACTAAGACGTCATGGTTTGAAATCATGCATGGCACGGAAGGTTCCCCTGCTTAAACCAGCACATGTCAAGGCCCGTCTTTAGTTTGCCAATGACCATTTGGATGATCCAGAGGAGTCATGGGAGAAAGTCATGTGGTCAGATGAGACCAAAATAGAACTTTTTGGTCATAATTCCACTAAACGTGTTTGGAGGAAGAAGAATGATGAGTACCATCCCAAGAACACCATCCCTACTGTGAAGCATGGGGGTGGTAGCATCATGCTTTGGGGGTGTTTTTCTGCACATGGGACAGGGCGACTGCACTGTATTAAGGAGAGGATGACCGGGGCCATGTTTTGCGAGATTTTGGGGAAGAACCTCCTTCCCTCAGTTAGAGCATTGAAGATGGGTCGAGGCTGGGTCTTCCAACATGACAATGACCCGAAGCACACAGCCCGGATAACCAAGGAGTGGCTCTGTAAGAAGCATATCAAGGTTCTGGCGTGGCCTAGCCAGTCTCCAGACCTAAACCCAATTGAGAATCTTTGGAGGGAGCTCAAACTCCGTGTTTCTCAGCGACAGCCCAAAAACCTGACTGATCTAGAGAAGATCTGTGTGGAGGAGTGGGCCAAAATCCCTCCTGCAAACCTGGTGAAAAACTACAGGAAATGTTTGACCTCTGTAATTGCAAACAAAGGCTACTGTACCAAATATTAACACTGATTTTCTCAGGTGTTCAAATACTTATTTGCAGCTGTATCATACAAATGAATTGTTAAAAAATCATACATTGTGATTTCTGGATTTTTTTTTAGATTATGTCTCTCACAGTGGACATGCACCTACGATGACAATTTCAGACCCCTCCATGATTTCTAAGTGGGAGAACTTGCAAAATAGCAGGGTGTTCAAATACTTATTTTCCTCACTGTATAATGCATCGCAAGGTCTGTAACCATAGTTATAATAGATTATAATACTTATCTATTCATTATTACACCTTTAGAAAGTATAATTCATTAAAACACATGGCAAACAACCAGGTCCTGTCCTTGATGGGCTTGGTTGGTGGCTGGCTGGGCTCTGGGTCCGGAATGGGGCTAGTGATTTCTTCTTCTGTAGCACAGACAGTAAATAAAGATCCACAACTCACCAGCACCCACTCTACATAGGTGGCGAAACTCCCCTAAGGACCGTCCACAGGCATGCGTGCCTTGGACCACTCGCTGAGGCTAGTGTAGAAAATAATGCCGAACTAGCAGTCCATCTAGCTGCTAGCAAACATCAGTACTAATTACTATAATATTCAATAACTGAATCATTAATCTAAAAAAGGTAAGACGCAGGGGATCAACAGAAAACAGAATAGCACAACCATGTAAACGTGAACTAAGGGCTTAAATATACTAGGTGATTAATCAACAGAACTAGAGATAGGTGCAAAACATAATTCAAACACAATTTTACATCTTACATTTTGCATCATTTTACATAATGCATTTGCTTACAATTATTTATGATAATGCATTATAACATACATTATGAATACCTTTATATACACAAAGGCTTTAAGTAAAGTGTTATCAAAAGTTGTTTTTTAATATTTTTTAAGTCAGCATCATCAAATCAGGTAATACTAGGCTTTTTTGTGTGTGTGCAAATTTCAGCGCTGTGTAATCATTGCCTGTTTTGTGTCCACAACAGATGAGCCGGAGGTTTGCAACAGCTGTACCGACGGCTACTTCCTGTAAGTTACTATAGAAACTATACTGTAGAAATATTTGTCTGTTTATTTCTGCTGCTATGCAATTTAAGCTATGTTAAAGTCTTCTGGAGCATATTGCGGAGATACTTCGAAGAGAACAGAGGTTTGATTGTGTGTTTCTCCCTGTGTTATGGCCTCCAACTATTGTGCGCATCAGATTTCGCTTTCAGTTAAGTCTCACGCGGTTACCTGAGATCCAGGCTGCTCGACATAGAGGCACCTCTTATGAGTTTTTCCCTCAACTCACTCAATCTGTCCTTCTCTCTCTCTCTCCTCTCTAATTTGAGCCCATCTTTCCTCCGCTCGGTTGAAGCTGAAGGACTTTCTTTGCTCAGAGAGTTGGAGTGTCTTGTACGAGAGTCCTGACTAATGAATGTCCACTCAGAGAGGAAAAGAGCAATGTTAATCCCGCTGAACATTCCTCATGCTTTCATTGTGCTTGCCTTGTTGCCATGGCTGCTGTTGTCCGCCGTCCCACTCAAACATCTTGCTTAAGTGTTGAGTTCCAATGTGAGGCACCTGTGTCTCAGACGGAGCACTTGATCAGCCATGCTTATCAACTGCTTAACTAGAGTAAGATATGTGTTTAAAGACCCCATGTGGGGAAAATCAAGGTTTTAATGTTGTTTATATGCCTATATGAGAGTTTTTAATATGCTTTAAGACAAACCATGTGCAAATTCATAAGTTAACACCATTGCTGAGTTATTTTCTCCTAAAACTGCAGTGAAAAAAGTCGGTCTTAAAAACGCGGTTTGAAATCTCTGGTGTTTCTTACGTCACAAATTACCTTGTAACCAATCACGTCATTGGCAGTCGGGCTTTAGCATTTCAGACTTACTGCGAAGCAGGGGAGTCTCAAGAGAAGCCAGGTTATCCTGGTATATTTTTCTGTTTTCATTAGCAACACATTATTAGCTCTTTGATAACGTTGTCAAGCAAAAGGGTAATCGTAATTAATTATTGTGCCCGACGTTGTAAAGAGTGATACGATTGTGCAGCGTTTACTACTGTCAAGTTGACCTAGTGGATCAGGTATTCTGAGCTGGTGTGAGTGAGTGGAGGCGGGGCTAATTAGCATTTTCATAGAACCACATATACTAAATGAAGCAAGCATGTCACATTCAAGCTATTTTAAGGCATGAAGAATTTTTTTTCACAGGAATTTGTTTTTAAATATGTCATTTTGGTGATCAAAGATGAGTTTTAAGGGATACATTTATTGATTACAGGGGAGCTTTAACATATTGCACACACATGGTTTGTGTAGTTTCATTTAATTTATCTTTACGTCAAGATTAATTTGGACTCTTTTTATAGTTTCAATTCATACAATACCAGTCAGACATTAAAAGACAGTTACTCTTTATTATTACTATTTTCCACATTTTAGAATAATGATTTAGAATAATTTTTTTTTTTTAAGTTGAAAAAAATAAAATAATGTTAGTTTTGTATATAAACTAATTAACATGTAAACCTTTGACTTGTACTGTATTAATTGCTTTTATTTTCAGGATTGTTGTGCTTTACTAGATGTATTAGGAAAAGTGATATTGGAATTATTGGGAAAAGGATTTGGGGAATATTTACTATTATACTGTTCAAAAGTTTGGGGTTGGTAAGATGTTAATGAGTCTCTTCTTCTCACCAAGGCTGCATTTACCTGAACAGTAATATTGTGAAATATTATTACGATAAAACATTTTCTATTTCAATACATTTTGCAATATAATTTATCCCTGTGATGCATAGCTGGATTTTCAGCATCATTACTCTAGTCTTCAATATCACATTTTTAGCATAGACACTAGGGATGTAAACGGTTAATCGATTATCGATTAATTGTCGACAAGAATTTACTCGATTAAATAAAATTATTGTCGGTTAATTGAACATTGCGAACGTGCACGAGATTCTCGCGGGCGGCGAGAGACCCGACACAAACTTGAGGCGGCAAAAAAGAAACCAAATATGAGGCGGTCAAAACGGAGGGGAATGTGGGAGCATTTCAGAAACAGAGCTGCCAGCCCCCACGCATCACACCACACATCCATTATCTCATGCACAGAAAAATCGCGAAGCTAGACAGAGGCGGGGTGCGTTTCCCGAAAGCATCGTTGGCCAACTGGTCGCAAGTTCATCGCAATGTCCACTGAACTCTATTGGTAACGACGGAACTTGCGACCATAGTTGGCCAACGATGCTTTCGGGAAACGCACCCCAGGTTAGCTATGATATATAAAATCTCAGCTCTCAGATTCTGTCAATTTTATTACGAAATTCAAACAATAAATACCGTTTTGGCGCTTGTAAATGTTATGTGACAGATCCCATAGCGCACGTGAACCGATCATCTCAAACGCTACTAGCTAATAGTAAAAAAATAACACGAACACTGTTGAAAGATACAGTAGCCTACAACTTACCGAAATGTATATTTCTCATACATAATATCGATCAATCAGTGTTTTTCATCAGCGTGAATAGGTCAATAACATAGCTGGAGAACAATTATCTCACATTTACCTCAGGAAAGCCATTTAATGAACATAATAAAGGCTATAGCACGTAGTTGGCAAGAAAAGAAATAGCTATAGAGAGTATTTTGCTAAATATGTGTTCTATATTACATATTTATTATATTTTTACTTGTATCATTAAATAAAGTTATTATAATAAAAAACACATCATATTTAATTATTTTTAACCTTAAATAATAGCCTACTACCAGCTGATAGGGCTTTCTGTATGTTTACAGCATTAGGTGAGTTGTTTTTTTTTCTTTAGAAAAATTAATGTCTATCTTGTGTAGCCTACCTAATATTTATCCAAACGAGTCAAAATAAAATCACAATACCGGTAATTGAATTGAAATAATAAAAAAGCGTAGCTTACCAGAAATTGTACCATGTAAACATTGTAACATGTCACTAAACCTAATAAAATTCAGTTTAGTTACTAAAATGTTAGTGACAATCACAATACACTTATTGTGATGCAATTTTATTTTTACAATTATTTTTAAAAAATTTGTATGTATTTTAATTTTCTGTGCATAATTTATTTTGTTAAACTACATAAATTCCATTATCTGTACCGTATCCCAACTGTTACAATAAAACATCAGTTGAGCAATATAACATGCATTTTTATTCAGTATAAGCAATATTTTGCTTTTTATGTTAAAGACACTATTGATACCGTGAGAAATTTACATTCTCAGGAAAATAGCCGCTCATCAATTAATCGTTAATCGATCGATAAGGTCAATCAACTAATGATTAATGAATTAATCGATAATTTGCATCCCTAATAGACACTGATGTGCACACAATAATCAGAAGATTGATTGGTCGATTTGAAGATACTGTTCTTCCCAAATGGTCTATACAACAGGGAATAATAATGATAGGATTATTATGACAAAAGACTTTGAATTAAAAGCCACTCGGACGATCTTTCATTCTGATGCTTTCATTTATCAGAGGTCTATTGCCGAAAGGTTGATTTGAAGGATTGATGGCTTAATAATTCCAGCAATGCTGCCGAGGGCAGGTGCGTTGTGGTTTTGGGATGGTGTTCATTTCTCTGGTGTGATTAGTGTTCTCTGGTTACTCTTCAACCAGACTCCCTCAGTCAAAGCACTGAAACAAACAGCCCCAAAGTCTCAAGTTCATTATTTCCCTTACCCTGAAGGTGGAGCTTGTGAATCAGAGTGCGTCTTTGATTCAAAAGTAAGTCTAGAAAGACAGTTGCTGCTCTGAAGCTGTTCCAAAGTCTTTGAAAGCAAGTTTTCAAACAGGTCCAAGTGATAGAAGTGTATTGATTTTGTCCGATACTGAGGCGATATAAAGAGTTTTTCAACACTTTTGCGCACATTATTTGAGTGCAGAAAACTACACACCATACAATTTAACCAGCAGCTAAATTCACTAATTTACCACTGTGCTGAATTTAAATGAAATAATTAGCTTTCTTTCCAAAGTTGCAAAAAACTAATGAAACGGCGATGAAAGCATGTTTTTAGAGAGAATTCTAGAGAAATCGGTGCAAAACAGAAAATTAACAAATTGACACTACTGTGGCACTTTTATTAAATGCAATAAATCACCTGTGGTTTAGTGCGCGCAGACAAAATGGCTGCAAGTTTTTTGTTTTTTTCTCTGAGCAGATAATTCAGTCATTTGACTTTTTTGACGCACTTCCTTGAATGTATTGGGTAAAAACGGTACATTTTTTGATTTTCATCGTTTATTTTTTCGATAAAAATCCTGAAGGGATACACCAACTATTAGCATCTTTTCAGCACAAACCAGTGTTTTTGTTTTTTTTGTATCATTGAGATACTAGTATAGTTTTTAGATGCTGCATTCTCCACAACCACACTCAGAACTGACTTGCAAAATTGTGCAAGGCTGTGTGAATTGCTGTGTTTTTGGCATTACCTGACCTGGAAAAAGCTCATGCTTATTCTACTAAACAGCCCTCAAATATTATGTTGAAGGCCTGCTCACTTTTTAAACAATGCAGTCAAAATGTGACACGCCTTTGTTGTTTGTTCTCTATCCATACAGATACAGACACCAGTGTCGTCAGCACTGTCCCCAGAGGACGTATGAGGACCGGGGTAGAGGACTGTGTATCAGCTGCATAGATCCGTGTGTGGACTGCTGGAGCGATGCCCTGTGTCTCACTTGCCAGAGCGGATACTTCCTGAACAGTGCGTACTCTGCTTCCTCTGAACGTTCGCTCTCATTTTCCTGTCTGATAGCCATAGCTAGTCACATTACTTTGGCTGGTTAAGTCTAGCCTATCAAGCAAACATTATTGTAAAAATGTTTATAGATGAAATCATTCATTTGAATTTAAACTACATTAAATGAATAGTTCACCCCAATATCATCATTTACTCACCCTCTTATTGTTCCAAACCTGTATGAGTTTCTTTGTTCCAAAAGAAGATATTTTGAAGAATGTTGTTAACCAGACAGCTGATGGACCCCATTGACTTCCATTGTAGGAAAAAAATAGTGTAAGTCAAAGGTTACGTCAACTGTCTGGTTACCAACATTTTTCAAAATATCTTCTTTTGTGTTCAACAGAAATGAAAATATATTTATAGAAATGGAAATATATTTAATAATATTTAAATGAATAATAAATATATGCAACACTTACATCACCAAACAGATTGCAAAAAAAAATAATAATTGAAATTTACATTTATTGTCCATTAATTTACTTAAAGATTCAAAAATTGCTTATATTATTTACATTCATGCATGAATAGTTCAACCATGAAACTATTCACGTTCTAAATGGCTGTTTCAGTGTAACTTCCAGCAGCCCACCAAGACGAAACCTATGTACATTTACATTTAATATAATGTTTCATAAACTATCCCGAAAGTTATTATGACTGAAAGCCCTTTATATTTTATTTAATAATTATGTAAATATGGTCCAACAAGAAAAAAGGTTGAGAATGCCTTATATAACCTTGCATGTGCTCTTTATTGCAGCACTCACTCAGTCTTGCTCACTTATTTGAATAGGAAATAGAAATGGGATGCAAATATGGTTAATGCAAAATGTGAGTGGTTCATTCATGCAAATCACTCAGTCCAAAATTCACAAACATTGCTTATTCTTAATTATTACTACAATTATATTCTATGAAATAACACAACTGACTGTATTTATTACCTGTGTACCTCTACCATTCTAAAGTTTGGGGTCAGTAAGATTTTATGTTTTTGAAAGAAGTCTCTTAAAAGCACACTGTGTAACAATTGTGTTTTTGTCAAACAGCGACCCCTAGAGTCGCTGTAGAATACTTGCACTGTTGTAAATACCCCTCCACATACACCTCACAACACCTGAGTTCAGCTGGCAAGCTAGGCAATAAAACATAACGCAAAAAACACGTAAGAGAAACGAGTGTTTGTTAGCAAGCCTGTTAATAGCTCTGATAATCGAAAGCTAGCTAGACGTTATTGGACTGGTCTAATTATCAGCAATGGATGAATGAACAGCATGTAAAAAAAAATACATACTACAAGCAAGCGCAACAACACACAACACAACATAGAATGCAAACAAGTTTACAAATAAGAGATTTATTTACTGGCCACTTCATGCAATTTCTCAGATCAGATAGCTATCTGATTTATCAAAACGATTCCATTTACACCTGGTCACATAAATGTGTTTTTGCGAAACGGATTTAAATCCGATCTTCAATTCCCACACTATATGCGGATTTAATGGAGTGCACGTCACCGAAAGCAACAGATATGAGCTGCATTTTCACTTGTCCAGTTTCGTCTGGAATGCGGCACAGACCTCCTCCTGAAGTGGTTTGAGCGATCGGATTCAAATCCGTCTCGAATGCGTTTCAGAGGGCATTTACACCTGGTCTTTTCACGATCGGATAGCTATCCGATCACAGAAAACGCATGAAGTGGCCAGGTGTAAACAACCCCCATGACAAAAACATACGCACGAAAGCCGAAAACAAACGCTGGTTGGCCTCTCGCGTCCAAATTTGAGGAAGTGGTGGGGGAAGTGACGTATGCCGTAAAACAGACGAATTTTGTAGTTCTTTTTGTGCTCGGGTTACTACCCGAACCCCGAAGTTACGCAGTGCCAGTAAAAGCGATACAGACCCCGTCAGGCTATGGCAGACATGTCATTCAACCTATTGTAAGTCGATGTACCATCACAAGGGTCTTGGAAATATATTATTAAGGTTGAAAAGCTACACAGTGTTCCTTTAAGCTTACCAAGGCTGCATTTATTTGTTAAAAAATACAGTAATATTGTGAAACGTGTCACATGATCCTTCAGAAATCATTCTAATATTTAAACATTTCTTATTATTATCAATGTTGAAAACAGTTGTTATGCTTGATTTTATTTTTTGTTCATTTCATGTTTTTTTTTCAGGATTCTTTGATGATGATCAGACAGCTCAATGAAACCGCATTTATTTGAAATAGAAATCTTAATATTTACATTACACAGTACATTATTTACTGTCACTTTGATCAATGTAATGCATCCTTGCTGAATAAAAGTATTAACTGACCCCAGACTTTTGAATGGTAGTGTATGTCACACTTTGTGAAGAAATTGAATGCAGTACGTATTGTTCGTACCTGTATAACTATATATGAAAATCATTCTATGAAAATAAGAGGATAAGCAGTCTGTGGATATACATTTACATCTTTTTGCATTCAACCCTTCAGATGGCACCTGTGTGAAGGACTGTCCAGCAGACACATTTAAAGACACCAGAGGGTGGCGCTGTCAGCCCTGTCACAGCTCCTGTCTGACCTGCCACGGCCCAGGAGTGAGAGACTGTGACAGATGCAGTGGCTGGAGCCGCCCAGTTTACGGGAAGTGCCCGGTGATCAGCTGCCTCGAAGGCCAATATGTTGATGGTGAGAACTTCTGACATTTAATATAAGAACAATAAAAAGAATAAGTCTGCCCTCAGTTTTATATTTTCTCATGCCTGTTACAGTTGGTGTAATACTGCCCTCTGTTGGTAGTACTACACTTAAAACGCTGGAATTTAGCCGGGATTCTCACTGTTCTACACCTTAACTTAATATATGAATTTAGAATTTGTAATCAAATTGATGTTATATAACAATATATGCTGTGATGTTTCAAGTTTGGAAATATTCAAATCCTTAATATTTTTTTTACAGTATAAAACGGGGTTAATAATTTGCTTTGGCTTTCATTCAATGACAATAAATATCCAATTATTGGTAACACTTTATTTTACAGTATACACGTTACATGTAGTTAGTAACTATAGTAATAACTATAAATTATGCATAATCACATGCAATTAACCCTAAACCAAACCCTAACCCTATAGTAAGTACATTGTATATATATATATATATATATATATATATATATATAAATTAATACAGTGAAAGAAGGACATTTAAAATAAATTGTAACCCAATTATTTAATTTTGTATAAAGTATAAAGGTCTATATAAAAAATGCTTTTCATATATATACACCTTAAGTCTGTCAAAAAGCTGAAAATATACAGCTGCCTTTACATTAAGAAGATCCTCCTCATCAGTGTTATTTTATTATTATTTATATTCTATTACAGTATTTATATTATTATAGCGTAATTATTATAGTATTATAGTATATTTTGAATGAGCTTTTATTTTTATATTTAATTTTTCATTCATTTTAGTTTAAGTTTGCTTTTATCATTTTTAACATTTCTATATTTTTATTTCTATTTTAGTTTTAGTAATTGAAGTAACTTCACTTGTTTCAGTTATCAAAGCAACATTTCTAATTTTCAAGTTTTTAATCAAATCATCATATTTGGTATCAAAAAGTTTGAAAATACCTGTAGTAAATCAAGGAAAACTATATAGAACCGTGTATTTTTTTTCTTCTCCAAAGGGGAAAGTCGCACTTGTCGTTTCTGTGATGGATCCTGCCTGACGTGTTATGGCCCTAAGGCTCAGAATTGCATCACCTGTGCTACCGGTAACGTATAGGTTAGCTTTCCTTTCCCTCCCACCTGATAAACGTAAACATTTCCTCTTAATGGGTTCCTGCTTCATAAGAACTTGCTGAGTAAATAAGATATTGATAAGATGCATGTTTGCTTTTTTCAGCCACTCTAATGGCCGTCTTTTTTGCTAGGATACATGTTGGAGCAGGAGTCTGTGTGTGTAGACCGCTGTCCTCTGAGTTTCTTTGGAAACAGCTCCAGTTTGTTGTGTGAGAGGTGTTCTGCTAACTGTGAGGCCTGTGAGAGCAGAGACGAGTGTGTGAGCTGTAAGACGGACTCTTACCAGCTCTATCTGTTCCAGGGCAGCTGCTGGTCTGAGTGCCCAGAGTGAGTCACAATGGCTGTAACTTCTGGAAGTCTAACAGTTTACTTTACAGTGTCTTTGTTACATATGTATACATGTAGTAGTAATAACAGTAAATTATGCATTAATATTACTCAGTACTTAAAAATATAATTACACTCTAACAATGATACCTTAAAACAAAGTGTAACCGAGTTTTTTTTTGTTTTGTTTTATTAAAGAAATCAATACTTTTATACAGCAAGGCGATATAATTAATGCTTTAAATTAATTAAAAGTGATGGTAAAGACATTTATAAAGTTACAAAAGATTTCCATTTCAACTAAATGCTGTTTTGTTTGCACTTTGTTCATCAAAGAATCCTAAAAAAATTAAAAGTAATAATAATTGTATCATGGTTTCCAAAAATATATTAACTGTTTTCAACATTGATAATAATAAGAAACATTTCTTGAACATCAAATCATAAATGTAAATGTATATATATATATTAAAATAGAAATCCATCTATCTATCTATCTATCTATCTATCTATCTATCTATCTATCTATCTATCTATCTATCTATCTATCTATCTATCTATCTATCTATCTATCTATCTGTCTATCTGTCTGTCTGTCTGTCTGTCTGTCTGTCTGTCTGTCTGTCTGTCTGTCTGTCTGTCTGTCTAATCACTTAGATGAAAAACAGTTGGAAATACATTCTAAAACATACAGCATAGATTATATTTTTTCCTGTGACACTTAAAGTTGAAATTTAGCTGATTGGATCAATTGAAGATATAGGGCAACACTTTATTTTACAGTGTCCTTGTTACATGTTAAATGTAGTTAGTTACTATAGTAATAACTATAGATTATGCATAATTACATGCATCTGACCCAAAACTGAAACCTAATCCTAACCCTATAGCAAGTTCATGTAGTTAATTACTATTACTCAGTACTTAAATATATAATTACAGTGAAACAAGGACACCTTAAAATAAAGTGTAATGAAATGTTGCACTAAGAAAATAAGCTAAACTGAACTGTCGCTCAGTAGCATACAATTGATCAATGCATTGAAAAACTTGTATCTGTTGTTTTTCTTGCAGAGGTTATTTTGAGACTGAGCTGGGGACATGTGAACCCTGTGATGAACTCTGTCTGACCTGCGATGGCACAAGCACGCAGTGCCTTTCGTGTCGAGAAGGCCTTCATCTGGCAAACGGGCAGTGCAAGCAAAACTGCGCCCCCATGAGCTACGTGGCAGAAGACGGCACATGCAGACGCTGTGCTCCTCACTGTGACGTGTGCACCAATTTTTACACCTGCACTAGTGAGTGATTGTTACCTCTGAGATGTGCAAAACGTCTCTAACAAGAGTAGAAACGGTTACAGCCAAAATGAGCCCTGAAAACCTGTCAGTGTCACTTCTGTAGAATGACATTACATTAATTTTCCCTGTTATATTATCTTGTTTGCTATCTATCCATTTGCACATTTGCAGATCAGCTAACACTCCTTGATTACTTTCAGTGGAAATTAGATTAAAATGTATTTGAAATTCAAATATTTTGTGTACCTTTAATTTCAGGGTGCAGTTTTCTCTATTTGCTCTTAAACGGGGCATGTAAGGCAGTCTGTCCGAAGGGTTACTTTGAAGATTTGGATAAGGGGGTCTGTGTGAGCTGCCATCCCACCTGTACCACCTGCTCTGGTCCCCTATCTGACGACTGCGAGACCTGCTCTTCCCTCACCCCAAAACTCTACGAGGGCACGTGTTTGGAGGTGTGCCCAACGGGCACTTATTACCAGACCTCTGATAAAGAATGCCAGGGTGAAGTATTATCTGTAATGTGATGTATTATGAGCAGGGGTGCACATAGTCTCGCGTAGCCAGACCTTCAGACTGATGGCAGAGGGTCTCTATCGCAGCTTTTCTAAGCCAAGGACCGCCCAAGAGGACGTTTGACTGACATGTAACGCAACCAATCACAGTTCTTTTTGTTCTGCGTCATGTTTAGGGGCGTGACAATATAATGTCGATGTCCCTACAATAACACACCGGCCTGCTTCTAATAAATTATTAATTCAAAAACGTTGTGCAAGTTTACTGCAACAATGGAGCCGCGAACTTCACATACTTTTGAAAATCCAGCGTTTAGTTGATCCTGCTAAGCGCTCATTGTCACAGTTGTAAACACCACGGCTTTCTTCTTCCACGAGGGGTTTTGGCGTCACGGCATTTGTTTCCACGTGGACCGTTAAAGAACGCGACACACACGTCTCCCGGACGTCCAGTAGAATTCAACCTATCAGATCGCAACTTCGACAGTCCTGAAGTGTGCCATATGCATCAGACGTTCAGCCAAAGGTCCGTGGGCATGACGTGGCTGAGACTAGGTTGCACAAAACTTTTTTGGTCTGGTTCTCAAGTGAGCACCTGGAGATGCTGCTTGGTACTCAGGTATCCTACAAGCTGCCGATATGTAAAATAACACTATTTGTTCACTGTACAATTGAAATATTAGTATTAGTAATAGCCTATTAAATATTATATTTAGTTCATCTTTGTTAGAGCTGTATTTTTTTATTTTATTAACATTAATGACACAGACAAAGGCATATTCCTGCTTTGCTTTAGGCTGCTGTCACTTTAAGACCAAATGCAAGGACCGAATATACTGATACACATCCGATTTCTTTCTCAAATATTCACTTATGACATAACATAAAAAGAATTCTCGCTGAGATGGGTGTTTTGACACCATGGGTGTTCCATTCAAGCACAAGTTAAATCGAAAGAGGAATCAATTTGGTGTTTGAGCGCTGTCTGAAACGCGCCTCTCTCTCTCTCTCTCTCTCTCTCTATCTGTGTGCGCGCACTTCGGGTGTGTGTGCAGCTGTGCGTACGGTTTTCGCCTCTTCTTCCGCGTTTAAAATTGTTTGCATGTATAAATTGGCAAAACAAGACACTTCTAAATGATAAACTTTCACTCCATGATGGTTAAACTTCATTTTTTTACATGTCTGTACATTTAGCTTACACAAAAAGTACGCCCAAAGTATACTTACAGCTTAATGTTTATGGTAAGGTATGCGCACAGTGTGCGTGAGGTAAATTTCATTATCAGCATAGCATGCGCAGCCCATTTATTTTCTAAGAGTGCATGTGTACACTATCTCACCTTGCACATGCGCCTTGAATTATTATTATTATTATTATTTTTTTAAATTGTCCACAAGATGGCAACACTGCCCCGGGCCTGTTGTTTCACAGTCAAAATTCTATGATTTTTTTTTTTTTTTTTTTTTTTTTTTTTTTACGCGTACAGCGTACGTGATGTAAGTTCTGTCATCAGCATAGAACGCAAATACTGTTCACATTGTGTTTTTTCTAACATGGAATACTATGTTCGGCTCGCATATGCATCTTGAATTTTTTTTTTTGCACTAATTAGTTGTCAAAAAAGAAACGGATGAGATTGAACATCAACCAACCACACAAGTGGTTATAAACTGGTTATATGAATTACTGATATATTTTATAACCACAATAATTTAATATATGTAGATAAATGTGGCTGATATGCAAAAATGTTCTTATATGTCCCATATTTGTCTCCGTAGAATGTCACCAGACCTGTGCACGCTGTGTGGGTCCTGAGCCCACCCAGTGTATGCAGTGCGAAAAGGGTCTCGTTCTTGATCCCAACACCATGATGTGTGGGGTTACCGGGGATTCAGACTGCCCACCCAGAACGTTCCTCCAAAATAACCAGTTCACTTGCCAAGCATGTCATCGACTCTGCCAGTCCTGCGAGGGGCCGGGACCCACTGACTGTCAGACCTGTGCCCTGCCCAACTACCTCCACAGTACGTATGACTTGAACTTGTATCAATACATTTCTATTTCTTAAGTTTAGGTCTACTATTAAACTATAAAGAACCAATTACTCATCTGAATCACAACCTGTAATTATGATGAATTATTAATGTATACATTTTCAACAGAGGGTTCAAATTACATAGTTTGTGTTTAATTTGGTGTACACCCAGTGCACAGCTGTAGGTAGGTCTTTGCTAACCAGCTAACTCATGTTGAAATAGCTGAAATAGTTCTGCTAATCAGATGTGGGCCTACTATTACCTAAAATTCTGTCAATAAAAATTGTGTCGGATGTTTGGGTTGATCAACTAGTTCTTCCAATATGGTAAAATCGAAGCCATTGTTACTGTTCTTACACTGTGTACAATTGCTGAGGATTGAGGAAGCTTCCGGAGCTGAAATTAAAGGTGGTATCAGCGATTTCAGGCCCAAACATAAATGATCACATTCATCTAATATTTCGCTAGCTGCACGCCCCATAAGCATGCTGTCAAAAAAACGTGTCTCTCTAGGTAGCCTAGGCTCTGAGATCTGCACACAAAAACAGCTGTTTTCACCCGTTTTAGCCAAACACTCAAAACCCAAACAAATAGTGTTCCAACCAATCATCGACAGGGGCGGGTGTTGTGAGGTTTTCGCGTGCAGCCGTCATAGGCAGCCGTGCACGAGCGCAAAACCTCACAACACCCGCCCCTGTCGATGATTGGTTGGAACACTATTTATTTTGGTTTTGAGTGATGTTGATACCAACTGTTTTTGTGTGCAGATCTCAGAGCCTAGGCTACCTAGAGAGACGCGGTTTTTTGACAGCATGCTTATGGGGCGTGCAGCTAGCGAAATATTAGATGAATGTGATCATTTATGTTTGGGCCTGAAATCGCTGATACCACCTTTAAGATATGGTAATGGGCGTTTCATTTCCATCAAGCTATAGACCAATCACAACAGACTGGGCCATCTGACCAATCAGAGTGGAGTAGGCTCGTGGAAAGGAGGAGTTCAGAGAGGCTGAATCTTCAAACAAATAGTTTCAGACTCATTGAGAAATTTAGGTGATGCTGCAATGTATGAGGAAATGAAAGTGTTTTTTGACCTTAGATGCATGTAAACCTTTTTGCAGGAGACCAAAACAAAATTAGGAACCTTTAAAATAGCATAATAGGGGCACTTGAAAAATATATATATTTTTTTCTTATCTTTATAAGTAGTAATACTGAATTAAATCCCTCTCTTGGATCTAAAGTGCAGTAGAAACAGCAAAGTGGTGTTTTAATGTACAAGTTCTACTTAAAGTTACTGGTTTAAATAGACTGTGTTTGTGTTCCAGATGGTTCGTGCGTGAGCACGTGTCCTGTGGGAACTTACAGTGCCCATGAGGAGGCCGACGGGGTGGATCTGGGTTTCTGTATGCCCTGTGATCATGTGTGTACCACCTGCACCGGGGCATCTCCCAGAGACTGTCTGAGCTGTGCACCAGGTTACCTTCATCTGCTCTCTCATCTCTGTGTTAGCCACTGTCCCACAGGGTGAGATCATCTTACACACACACACACACACACAACAAAATGTCATCCATCCACTGCTAATTACGAGTATCAGAGTTAGATAAAACTGATTGCTCCTAAAACTTTTCATAACTTAAAGTAGTTAAAGACTGACTTTAGGTAAAGAATGACTTTGACAAGGGTCAAATTGTTATCGGCAAGGTTTGTACAGCTACCAGAGCCGTGCCCTAGTGGCGTGGCTACAGATATGTGAGCTGTGGTGCTCAAAAAATGGGAAATTCAGGTTTGATTCTGGCCTGTTTTGATCTAATTCCACAGTAAGTTCCTGCCTTCTCTTCATTGTCTGCATATAATAACAAGAGATGCATGTCTTGATGTCCCGTCCTCAGGTACTACAGCTCAGAGGAGCGCTGTGAGAAGTGTGACCGTTCCTGTGAGCAGTGTACGGGCCCAGGGCCGGACGCCTGCAGGGTGTGCACACCTCCTTTGTTAGACCTGCAGGGCACCAGACAGTGTGTGGATCAGTGTCCACAGCGCTTCTTTGAGAGCGGGCACAGCTGCAGACAGTGCCACACCAGCTGCAAGTCCTGCACAGGTGCTTCTGTTATCATTGTTCTTACATTTTATGAGCTTCTGTAATGCCAGTATCTACTACAATCTTCATTCTTATCAATATATGGTGGCCCTTGTTTGATCTCAAAATGTCAATGCAAACAGATATTCAGTTTGCTGATTGATTTTAATGTGATAAAATGCACGCTATAGAAACCGCTATGAAATAAAACCTGTTGACTTAACCACCAAGGAAGTAAATAATTCCTGGAAAAATCTATTAGCATTCCTGTCCATATCTAGGAATTAAGCCGGAACAGGATTCCCTGAATAGTAAGAGATTTGAAATCTAGTAATTATAAGGTACTCATACTTACTAATGACCTCCCACTCTAAAAGGAATATTTTGGGTTCACAATTTAAGCTCAATCAACAGAACTTATGGCACAATGTGGGTTACAATGAAAATGAATTTCTACCTGCCTACTTTCCCTTAAAGGAAGTGAAATTCTGACCTCAGAAATAACTTCAGATTAGCATCTCTTTGAAGGAAACCGCATACGCCTCGCCCTTTCTCATCTGCGTGTTTCTGTGTTGTTTGCAGATAGCACTCCTCAGGGATGTGTGACGTGTGACTGGGGCAGCGTCCTGCAGGATGGCGTGTGTTACCCTCGTTGCGAGGAAAGTCGATATTACTCACAGGGTGTAAGTGCTTATGTCAGAGTATTTATAGTAGTACCTCATTATTTACTGCTATTTATGTGAAAAGATGAAAACTATCATTACTAATTCTTGAAAAATTTGTAATCCAAATGTGAGCCATCATCACGTGGCTGTTGTAGCTAACAAATGTTCATCTGTCATTGATTAGGAAAGAGAAGTCATTTTAAAAGATAACAGCTTCTTGCCTGCAAAATAGTGTCATGTTCATTGTACAAGACAACAATATCTGTGACTAAAACATGGAAGCATAGTATGCAGTGTTAAGTTTACACAATTTAAAAAAGTTTAAACAAGCCTAAAGACTATAAAGTAAATGTTGAACTATAAAACTCTTTATAACAGAAGTTACTCTTTAGATTTATTTACCGTCATTACCAAGATGAAACCATCTAAAAAAAATGTGTGACTGGAAAGTATGTTTCTTAAGAATCTTTTGATCTAAAGGCATTACAAAATCTCTAGAATAGTCATTATGTCTTATTTGTAATAAGCACTTATTGAGTTTCTCATTAACATATTTTTTTAAATGGCTTTACAGATCAAATAATACAATTTTTAACAGAACAATTCATGTTTTTTAGAAAATGATATGCTTCACATTTCTGTGAAGCCCTTTTGCTTCCATTGTAAGTTTTCTTTACTAAGCCAACAATACATTGCAACTGTCAAACAGAACAAAAGATTTCATTCCACATGTATCTCTTTCAATGGCATTAGGGAGTTTGTGAACCCTGTGATGAGTCCTGTAGACATTGTTCCAGTGCCGGGCCCAGGAGCTGTCTCACCTGTCATTCGGGTTTTGCCCTACATGCCACTGACAGTCAGTGTTTGCCCTGCTGCCAGTCGGGGCAGAAGGACAGGGCGTGCTGTCTCTGCGATACAGGCTCAGGTATTGCTCGAGTTTTTACTTTAAGCCTTTTAATTGGTTATTCACAAAGACACACAATGCCACGCATTTTTACAATGGGAGTCATATATTTCCTGTTTTACTTAAAGTACCATTTTCTATATGACTTGAAAGCCATACAACAGCTTTTTATGAGGAACAGATGAAAAACATATGCCATAATTCACTGAAAATACTCCTTCCTGCTATAGCGGTCAAATTGTTGTGGTGGTTTAATTGAAAAAAAAAAATGTAACTATTAACAGTCACTATATATATATATATAAAAAAAAAAAAATATATATATATATATATATATATATATATATGTATGTATATGTGTGTGTGTGTGTGTGTGTGTGTGTGTGTGTGTGTGTGTGTATGTATGTGTGTATGTATGTATGTATGTATATATATACATATAAACACACACACACACATCGATGAGCCAAAACATTCTGACCCTCTGTCTAATATGCTGTTCATGCATGACCTCTACAAGAACCCTGAAGGTGTCCTGTGGTATTTGACACCAAGACATTAGATCCTTCAAGTCCTGTAGGTTGCGAGGTTGAGACAGTAGATTCCACGGTTGCTCAATTGGATTGAGATCTTGGGAATTTGGAGGCCAGGGCAACACCTTGAACTTCATCATGTTCCTCAAACCTTTCCTAACAATGTGTGCAGTGTGACAGGGTGCATTATTCTGCTGGGAGAGGTCACTGCTATCAGGGAACATCATTGTCATGAAGGGGTGTACCTGGTCTGCAACCATGTTTAAGTAGGCGGCACGTGACAAATTTATGTCCACATGAATGGCTGGACCTAGGGATTCCCAGCAGAACATTTTCCAGAGCATTACACTTCCTCCACCGGCTTTTTGTCGTCCCACAGTGCATCCTGGTGCCTTCACTTCCCCAGGTAAATGGCACACATGTAAATAGCCATCCACATGATGTAAAAGAAAACTGGACTCATCGGACCAGACGACCTCCTTCCACTGCTTCAAGGTTCAGTTCCGACTTTTGCATGCCCATTGTGGGCGCTATTGACAGTGGACAGGGGTCATCACAGGCACTCTGATTGGTCTGCGGCTACGCAGCCCCATACGTGGCGATGAACTTTGTGTTGTGAGTGACACATTCCTCTCCTAACCATCATTTACATTTTGTGTGACTTGTGCAGACAAGTAGACTTGGCTTGGACCAGACGGGATAGCCTTTGTTGCCCTCATGCATAAATGAGCCTTGGGTGGCCAACATCCTGTCGCCGGTTTGTGGTTTGTCCCTCCTGCTGGTAAATTCTCACCACTGCTGACCGAGATCAACCCACAAGCCTTGCAGTTTCAGAGATACTCTGACTTAGTCGCCTTTCCATAACAATTTGGCCCTTGTCAAAGTCACTCAGATCTTTATTCCTGCTTATTTTCTCCTGCATCCAACACATTGATAATCAGAACTGGTTGTTTGCTTACCTTGAAGATAAAGGCCTTGATTGAAGATGATCAACAGTAGGTGACTGGTCATAATGTTTTTGCTCATCAACATATGTGTGTGTATAATATTAATTTTACAGGTTTTACAGTGAAAAAGTCCCTTTAATGCTATTCTTTTTTTTTTTTCTTTTTTTTTTACAGCATTGTGTCTTGAGGCACCTGTTCCGAGTAAAACTCAGGATGAAGTTATTCTAAGGTCCCAAGCGGTACAGCACGCATCTGCAGCCTTACCTGCTGCTCTGCTGCTAGCTGTAGTGCTAGCTCTAGTTGTGTTTGCTCTGGTACAGGCAAGGGCCAAAAAAAGGTTATGCTGGAGACAGAGCTATGAACGGCTGAGCGGGGAGGCCAGTTCCCGGCCCATGCCCCATGGAGTACCAGAACCAGAGGACAGCGGAGACGAGGCAGATGTGGTCTACACCAGCCGAGATGGATCTGTCTATCGTCGCTATGGTTTCATCCACGAGCCAGACACGGAGGAGGAGCAGGATGAGGAGGTTACTGAGAATACACATCTCAACAGAACCTAAGATATGGTCACTAAATAAATTCTACTAATTCTTTACACGCACACTTCTGTGGTCAAAACTAGTGGTCGACTGATATTGTTTTTTTTTTTTATCTCTGATGCCAATGCTGATATTTTTGCTGGTTGGCCAAGAAGCGATATATATCACATTATTCAATTTAAAGATAGTAAAAATACTTGCTAATGGTTCAAATTAAATTTAACTGTATTTTACATAATGTTGACTAAATTAGAAATAAATAATTTGAAAATGAACATGAAATATTTTGAATTGCGAAATAAACCGATATATACTTTAGATCACAATTTCTGCCTTTGCAATCCCATTATAGTATATTTCACAAATAAAGAAATTGTTAAAAATATAAATAATAAGAGTTCACACGTTTTTATAATGGCTATAAATTTACACCACAAGATTTCACAGCTGGATTTGCCAAAGTTTGCAAGGTTTATGAAATGAAAAAGTTTTTTTAGATTCAAAGGCTTAAATTTTAATTATATAAAGGCGTATTGCTGTATGCTGACAGTACGAGAAAGTATAGTGTTTGTCTTTCAATTATTAGCCTAATTATAGCAAACACTTTTTTGTATATACTGTTTACTTTCTGGGTTTAACAGCTCTGTTTATAATTTATTAGACAGGACTGTTAAACAGACAGCAAACTAATAAAGATGGAAATGGGAGCTCAGATTCTTAGGTGCTGGCGTTCTCAGCGTTTTCAAAATTAAAGTCTTGGCTGTCAAAAAAAAAAAAGCCCTGCTTCCAACCTATCAGCCAAACAGAAAAAATTATTGGGTGATGCGATCATTAAAAATCGCCAAATATTGGCTGATGTATCGGTCGACCACTAAAAACCCACTGGACTGGAAAATGGTAACAACAGACAACTCTGTAATTAATGCTAAATCGATACATGATAGCATCTTTTTTATGTTCTTTCTTGATATGTTTATTCTTATATACTGTATATATTTATCTGGAATTTCAGAATATTGATGCCAGCGTCTATGTAGACTGTTATGTTATTGTAATATAACTCTGTCTGTAATGTAATGTTTGTTAATGTTATTAATGATGGTTACTAAAAAGTGGTACCAAACACTTTTTTTGGGGGGGGGGGGTGATTAGAAGGTGACAGTTTATTTAGAGATCCTATATTTTCTTAGTAAAGAATATTCAATCCATTTCAGAAGAAGATTATTTCTGTCTCTTTATTGGCTGTTTTGCTGAACAGTAAGTCTTGAGAATGCCTTTGCATACACTGTAAAAAAAAAAAAAAAAAAAATCACAACCTTTTTTCTTTTGTCAAATTAACAAATTAACTGTCCTTCCTGGGACCAAGCATTGGTCTTAGGAACCTTAACGGAAGCCCCATTTAAACCCTTGGAATCAATCTCAGAAAAAATGCTATCAACGTGGCTTTGTTATTAGCATTAACATCACTCAGAAGAGTAGGAGACCTCCCTCTTTCGGTAGGCTCATCCTTCTTAGACTTTGCACCAAGAGATGTCAGGGTTATTTTGCACACCAGACCGGACTACAATCCAAAAGTATCTTCTGCGGCTCCTCAGGAGGTCACTTTGGGGGCTTTATTTCTTTTGTCTCATGAGACACTGGAGCAAGAGAGATTACACCTGCTATGTTTGGTCGGTTTTCTGAGAATCTATCAACCGCTCAGGTCAGTGGCATAGATCAGTGGTTCCGAAACTTTTTTCCAGGAGACCCCTATTTTAACAATCAAAATTCTTAATGTCTCATTAGCTTTTATTCCATCAACTGGTTTAAATTTACAACAGCACAAAAATTTGGTCTGCCCAGAAAGCCTAAATTAAAATGTAAATCCACATTAAATTTAAAAAAAAAAATGTTATGGAACAGCAGAAATAGAGCAGTTTTCCCGCGCAAAGCAGCACATCGCATATAAACACTCCTTTATTCATATAATTTCCCTCAGTACTCGGATGTAAAAACCTTTCACTTCTTTCAGCCATGTTTTCACACAAAACAAAACATCTCGGTTATATATGGTAACCCTCGTTCCCTGAGGGACGGAACAGATGCCACACAGAGACCGACGAATAGGAATCTCGCTAGAGAGGCCAATCTACTTCGAGTGAAACTAAAACGAGCCAATACATATTAGCATGCATTCAGCCTTGCAGCGCGGGTATATAATGAGCAGCTGGTGTGATTGCACTTCAGTTTTTTGCTGAGGAGCCAAGCCTGAAAAGCTGGCCGCCCCGGCGGGCAGCAGCAGATATGGTCTCCGTTCCCTCCCTCAGGGAACGAGGGTTACCATATGTAACCGAGACGTTCCTCTTTGGTCGGTCAATCGACGCAACGTCGAGACCGACAAATAGGAATCCCTACTAAAGGGCCACAGCTGCTGCATCCCAAGCCTCTACACCCTCTTGCCTGGAAGGACGATAGGAGAGGGCTTACACTGAGTGTATCTGCCACTGTTGTTCTGTGATACAGTGAGATTATTGGATAACACTGGGAAAGAATCCCCGATCTGAGGCAGGGGAACGCTGTGGAAGCAACATTTTTGTGGAAAAATGTGGAAGCAATGAGTAATGTGGGTATACACATATGGACTAACCTGAGGGTTGTACTGCATATGAATAATGAGTGACTTAGCCAAAGGGAAAGACACGGGATTCCGTTTAGGAGCAGCCGTGGAGAATATACACATATGGGATCCCCGTAGGGGATGTCCGGGCCGAGGGTGTTGGAGGGCTCAACAGGTTTTGACTCTGGAGCAATAAGGGTGCACAGTAGGATGCAGCAAGCCGACAGAGCTGGTTCTCACAGTGCTTCTACCCGCTTAGGGTGAGAACACGGGAGGAGACCGGCTCTACACGTAGGCTATAGTATCTAGCTAACGTGTTAGGTGTCGCCCAGCCCACAGCTCTACAGATATCTGTTAGTGAGGAGCCACGTGCCAGCGCCCAGGAGGATGCAACGCCTCTCGTGGAGTGAGCATGCAACCTGAGCAGGCAGGGCACGCCTTGAGCTTGGTAAGCCAAAGCGATGGCATCCACTATCCAGTGGGCCATCCTTTGCTTGGAGACAGCCTTTCCCTTCTGCTGGCCTCCTTAACAGACAAAGAGCTGGTCTGAGGTCCTGACGCTTTGAGTTCTGTCCACGTACATCCGCAGAGCGCGAACGGGACAGAGCAAAGTCAGGCCTGGGTCTGCATCCTCCAGGGGCAGCGCTTGCAGGTTCACCACCTGGTCTCTAAAGGGTAGGAACCTTGGTCACATAGCCAGGCCGGGGTCTCAGTACAACGTGGTTGTCACCCGGCCCGAACTCTAGGCACGATTCGTCGACCGAAAATGCTTGCAGGTCCCCTACCCTCTTGAACGAGGCCAGTGAAATCAGCAGCAAAGTCCTCAAGGAGAGAAGCTTTAAGTCTGCTGACTGCAGAGGCTCAAAGGGAGCATCCTGAAGTGCTTGAAGCACCAGGGAAAGGTCCAAAGAGGGTATGGAGGGGGGTCGAGGAGGGTTTAACCGTCTCGTGCCCCTAAGGAACCTGACAACCAGGTCGTGCTTTCCCACTGATTTGCCATCTATGTGGTCGTGATATGCTGGAATAGCGGCAGCATGGACTTTGAGGGTGGAGGGAGACAGCCTTTGCTCCAACCCTTGCTGCAAGAAGGAAAGCACAGACCCTATCGAACATCTTCGGGGGTCCTCTTGGTGAGAAGAACACCACTCGACGAACAGGTTCCACTTCAAGGCGTATGCACGTCTCGTAGACGGCGCTCGCACAGAAGTGATGGTGTTAAGTACCTCTGTGGGTAAGTCACTTAGAACCTCCGCGTCCCGTCCAGGGACCAGACATGGAGTTTCCAGAGGTCCGGACGTGGGTGCCATAGGGTGCCCTGTCTCTGAGTCAGAAGATCCTTCCTTAGAGGAATGGGCCAGGGAGGGACTGTCACGAGGAGCATGAGTTCTGGAAACCAGGTCCGGGTGGGCCAATAGGGAGCCATCAGAAGGACCTGCTCCTCGCCCTCCCTGACTTTGCACAGTGTCTGTGCAAGTAGGCTCACTGGGGGAAACGCATATTTGCGGAGGCCCCGAGGCCAGCTGTGAGCCAGTGCGTCCGTGCCGAGTGTTCCCTCGGTCAGGAAGTAAAACAGCTGGCAGTGGGAGGTCTCTGAGGAGGCAAATAGGTCTACCTGAGCCTCCACAAACTCTCTCCACATCAGCTGAACCGCCTGGGGGTGGAGTCGCCATTCTCCCAGAAGCACAGCTCGTAACAGCTCGTCAGTCATAAAGTTGAGCACACCGGGGACATATATGGCTGGACGCGACCTCAGATGCTTCTGACTCTAGGGGAGGAGATGGCAGGGGAGTTGCGACAATCGATGGGAGCGTAGACCGCCTTGATGGTTGATGTACGCAACGGTTGCAGTGTTGTCCATACAGACCAGCATGTCTCTGCCCAGTAGCAGCCTCTTTAAGCGGCTCAGAGCGAGACGTACTGCTAGTAACTCGAGGCAATTGATGTGCCAATGCAGTTGGGTGCCCGTCCACACCCCTGACACTGCATGCCCATTGTGTGTGGCACCCCAGCCGGTGGCAGAGGCATCTGTGGATACCACTGCATGCCTGGACACCTGTCCCAAGGGGACTCCTGCCCGCAGGAATGAGCGGTCTGACCATGGGCTGAAGGTCTGGCGGCACGCCGGTGTGATTGCCATGATGCCACGCCCATCTCGGGACTCAGCTGTGAAGTCAGTGCTGAAGCGGTCTCATATGGAGCAGCCCGAGCGGAGTTACCGCTGCTGCCGCTGCCATATGCCCCAGGAGCCTCTGAAAGAATTTCAGTGGGACCACAGTCCTACCTTTGAATGTGTTCAAGCAGTTCAGCATCGACTGAGTGCGTTGCTCTGTGAGGCGCGCTGTGTGTGCGACCGAATCCAACTCCATACCGAGAAAAGAGATCCTCTGCACGGGGGCGAGTTTGCTCTTTTCCCAGTTGACCTGAAGCCCCAGCTAGCTGAGGTGCCTGAGCACGAGGTCCCTGTGTTCGCATAACTATTCTCGAGAGTGTGCTAGTATGAGCCAGTCGTCAAGATAGTGGAGAATGCAAACGCCCTGTTCTCTCATGGGAACAAGGGACATTCGTGAAGACACGGGGAGACAGGGACAGCCCGAAGACAAGGACCTTGTTCTGATATGCTCAACCCTCGAATGCAAAGCGCAGAAACGGCCTGTGTCGAGGAAGAATCGGGACATGAAAGTATGTGTCCTTCAGGTCAATCACTGCAAACCAATCTTGAGGACGGATGCATTCAAAAATGCGTTTCTGCGTGAGCATTATGAACGGTAGCTTGTGGAGGCTCCAATTCAAAACTCGCAGGTCCAAGATCGGTCGTAACCCACCACCTTTCTTGGGTATTGTACGGGACGTATCGCCTGCGATAATTAATGCAATATGGCTCAACTTGTCAGTTAACTACGGCTCTTTGTAGTAAATGCCGCTCAATCTGAAAGCAGGTGATTGTGATTTTCTACTAATCAAGGAACCGGCTTTACTGACGAGATGTGCCTATAACAATAGGCTTGTTTGAGATGAGCAAAATCTGCGCAGAACCGATCACCAGTGATCAGCGCGAGATGCATGCCGGTTAGAAATGTGTCCGAGTGCGGTCCGCCTTGCTCTGATGTCATGCTGACGTATGTCAGAAAACTCTCGCGAGCGCAAGGCGGACGTGTCGGATTCTGCAGTCGAGCGCAGTTGCTCTCCACCGACTGCGCTGATCAACAGCACGATGGGAAACGACTTGCTGACGACACAGCTTAATGCTCATTGGTTTAAACAACCGTTATGTATTGTTCTCTTTTAAAATGTTTCATTTTAAAACTGATCTCTTGTTTTTATGTGTATACGTTATGTGTGAATATTCCCAAACTATCTAACAGTGCGATCTCTATGGGTTATGCAACAACAGTCTGGAATGGAATTAAATAAGTAGCCTACTTTGTGTGTCTTGTTCATTATATTTATTTTCATATAAAAGCAACAGAACTTAAATTACATTCAGTTTTTTTTTAGCAACACTGTGCACGAGCGTGAATCCCGTGAATCCCGCGATATCCATCTTTGATCTCACAGGTGTCAGATCCACTGCAAGAAGAGAGAACTGTCTGGCTTGCCTGCGCTTTTTTCACTCCTCCCCTCACTACAGCCGCCTACTCTCGAGACTCGCATACATTTAAGACGAGGCTAGGCACATCTTAAACAAGCCTAATGTCATGCGATATATCGCCCAGCCCTATCTGCTGGGGAAAAAAATCTGTTAGTGGAAAACAACATTGTATTCCAAACAACAGCTACAAAACTTGAAAAGTCATAAAATGTTTGATGTGAATCTGAACAGACGTTAATGCCACAAAATTGTTCACACCCAACATTGCCAAACACTGTTAATCTGCTCTGATGTACAAACATTGTAACAATTGATATGATGACAGTGGGTATTGCGAGGAAATGAATTAATCCTAAACCAACTGTTAGATTACAGTAAGGAGTGTCAGAGCATAAAGTGCTCATCCTTGGGTTGTTACAAAACTTTATGGCTTTTTACACATTTTACACAGCTCTTTTCTATAGGCTACTTTAACATTTTAGTGGCCACATCTGCCAGACCACATCAGGCAGGCGACAATGGAAGAAAACATAAAAATTTCATCTATTCATAGGTAATTAATAGCATAGTTACGGTAACAGGAAAGCAATAATCTATAATTAAGCTTCTCAAGACTTAAAGTTTATAAATTACAATCAAGCTATAATACTGTACATAAAAAAATATTCAGATAATTTAATTCAGATGGTTAATGTAAATGAGTGGTTCACCCTTACTGTATATCAATTGTCCGAACGAACTGATTCACTAAAATTAATTTGATGCTCCAGCGCTACGGTCATATATTTCACATGTCTTGTCTGGACTTTTGTTGTATTTCCGTCCTGGTGCCCAGTTTGTAGTTCATTATAGTTTTTCATGTTTATTAGTCTCCCCAGGTGTATCTTGTTGCCTTGTTAAGCTTGTTTGCCTCTGTTAAAAAAAAATTCTAACCTCAGCATTCTAACCTTTCATTTAAGTAAAACAATTGAAAGTAGGGGGAAACTCACATTATGCAATAAATGCTTTTCTCTAGTTCACATTGGCCATAATTATTGTTACCCAAGTTTTCTCCTATAATGTCTGATGAGTTTGGAGAACCCCTGACAAAAGACCAGGGAGCATTCCTTCATACAGAATCTCTCCAGATCATTCAGATTCACAGCTCCATGTTGCTGCTTCTTCTCTTCAGTTTACCCCTTTAATTTTCTATAGGGTTCAGGTTAGGGAACTGGGACGGCCAAGGCAGAAGCTTCATTTTGTGCTCAGTGACACATTTTTGTATTGATTTTTATGTTTATTTTGGATCATTGTTATGGTGGAAGATCCAACTATGGCTCATTATAAGATTTCTAACAGAGGCGTTCAGGTTTTGATTTTAACTTTTGGTATTTGCAAGAATCTGAATAAGATGACAACAAACAAAAAAATAGGCCCACATCATTAAAGATTCAGCAGTATATTTAACTGTGGGCATGGGGTACATTTTAACCCTGTTTGCACCTGGTGAGTGTGCTGCCAAAAAGCATTTTTTGTTTCATCTGGCAATAGAACCAGGCCCCTTTTTAAGTTCCAGAAGTGTCTGACAAATGAATATAAGGGAGTTTTTTTTTTTTTTTTTTTTTTTGAATGAACGAAGAGATTTTTTTCTTGAGTTTTCTGGGGTGTCTCAGGGCTCAGTGCTTGGACCACTTCTCTTCTCCATGTTTTTTCCTATCACTGCAGACAGAGCTGACAGAGCTGCTTGTGGTCCTGGCCAACCCAGCACGTACTCCATCACAACTTCTCCATTCAGCTAGGTTCGTCAACCATAACTCCATCCAAGACAGTCAGGAACCTTGAAGTTGTGATTGATGATCAGTTGAACTTCACAGACCACATTGCTAGAACCCCCTGGTCCTGCAGATTTGCCATATACAACATTAGGAGGATTAGGCCCTTCCTATCAGAGTATGCTA
The DNA here is from genome assembly GCF_964197995.2 of Scardinius erythrophthalmus. Lineage (NCBI taxonomy): Eukaryota > Metazoa > Chordata > Actinopteri > Cypriniformes > Leuciscidae > Scardinius > Scardinius erythrophthalmus. The sequence goes on from NC_138244.1 coordinate 18,036,477, forward strand.
CACAACTCCATAGCTGTTTCTCAATGTCAAGGATACTTCCTTGGCAGGACTGGTCCTTCCAAGTCACTTCCTTCAGAGGCGAGGCTCCTCTTCAGCATTCTACTGTCTATGGTTTTTCAACGGCTTTGGAACAGGCTAGCAAGTGCACGTCAGTGCGTCATTACGTCAGTGAAAATGAAAAACAGAGCGTTGCTATGGACACAGTTCTGTTCACTCAGGCAATATAATGAATGAAATATCGTTTTTAAATCAATAAATGCCTTTTTAATCATATAGATTATTTGACTGTCAAGTGTGTTTAAACAGTGCAGGTCAATTTGACCCATAACATGTAATTATTTTTTTAAAACAAATGTTTGGTAACGTAAATATATTTACATTTGAAAGCATATTACCCGTTAACGCTCCGACTCCGTTAACGTCCGACATTTAGAATTTTTTTAAAGGGGTCATATAATGCCATTTTTGTACAAGCTAATATGATTCTTTAGGGTCTAAATTAAAAGTTTGTAATATACTTTAATTAAAAATTCTCATTAGTATTGTAAGAAAACACTCATTTTACCTGGTCAAAAACAGCTCTGTTTTCAGCACGCCGTTTCAGTGCATGTGTCTTTAAATGATAATGAGCTTTGCTCACCCCGCCCCTCTGTTCTGTGCGTACACCGTTTCTACACACAATAACCACGCGTTGTTCATTATAAACGTGGGATTATGAAATATATTGAGAATGTCGTACATAGAAAACATGCTGTAATGTACCCTGAGTATAAACCTTAGACGCATTCATCGTGAAGCCTGCAGCAAGGCTGGCAAATTTCGCAAAGATTAATATAAATACTAATATAAAGGTTAATAAAACATTACACTCACATCTTCTGGAGGTTCAGCAGGAGCACGTTGGTACCGATCCGTTTTTTCTCGTTTGTGAAGCTGTCTGGTGTGAAATGATTCGTGCAAACATGAAAGCACAGACGATCGTGGGGAATCTCCGTGAGGGAATCCCCGCGTCAATCCTTTGGGCATATCGCTTCAAAAACAAAACTCAGCCACTGCTTCTTCAACGGCTCGGATTTAGGAACATCCAAATGACTGCTGTGTTCCTTATTACATCTAAGAACTGAACACCACAATCGCTTAGACGCCATTCTACTCCAGCATATCAACAATGGCGGACTACTATGACGGCTGTCACAGCTCACTCAGGGCGGGTCTTGTGTTGAAACACGGCTGTCACTCACAATAGCGGGAGGGGCGTACGATCTTATGACGTCACAATATCGAACGGCTTGATTCCAGAGAGGGTCAAACATATAAGGAGATTAAAACAAAACCACTGGATGGATTTTTATCATGATAGGATGGTTGTGTACAGGCACTGCCAACAGACATTTCAGTGCAATCAACTTGTAAAAGTGCATGTACCATTATATGACCCCTTTAACAAGATAGCAAAGCTGCGCGCATTGGATTGTGGGTGATTTGAGAGCGTGAAGAGCGCGAAGGCTACACATATGCATCCTTTCCTGTGTATGGGATATTTTTCGAAAGAAGGACTGAGTCCTTGGTGGAAATTCCGAGGATCCTCAACCTCGACATTGGAACAGTCCTTCGACGGATGTCGATGACGTAGCATCCTCGAAATTCTGGCTTCCGAGGATCCTTCCTTGACATTGAGAAACGCCTCATGTCCAAGCTCTTTTTCTATCCAGACTGGACTGTAAAATCTCTACAAATGATCCAGGATGCTGCAGCTAGAGTGGTCTTTAACGAGCCGAAGAGAGCGCACGTCACACCTTTCCTAAAAAACTTGCAATGGTTGCCAATCGCTGCTCGCATTAAATTCAAGACACTGATGTTTGCCTACAGAACAACCACTGGCTCTGCACCTCTACTAAACTCACTATTTCAGACCTATGTGTCCTCCAGAAGCTTGTGTTCTGCAAGTGAATGGCGCCTTGTAGTGCCATCCCAAAGAGGCACAAATCACTTTCACCGGACTTTACCTTGACTGTTCCTACCTGGTGGGATGACCTGCTATACTGAGCTGCTGAGTCTTAAGCCATTTTCAAGAAACTGCTGAAGACGCATCTTTTCCCGGCAACACTTGACCCATTATTACTAACACTTACTATTCTATATCTATTTATAAAAAATAAAATAAAAACCTTGCTACGTGTACTGTGCTAGACTAACTGACTGGTCACAGCACTTGCATATTGCTGCCCTATTGTTAGTTTTGATTTGATTGCTTCTATTGTTCTCCTCATTTGTAAGTTGCTTTGGATAAAAGTGTCTGCTAAATGATTAAATGTAAATGTAGCCCTCCCAAACAAATTGTGGTGATGAAGGTACTGTTTGTTTATTGTTTTTAGGCTTTCTGACCCCAAGACTCAACTAATCTCTGCAAATCTCCAGCTGTGATGCTTAGAGAGTCTTTCCACTCGAACTATCCTCCTCACTTTGCATTATGATGATATACATACACATGTCCTTCTTTTTACAGGCAGATTTATAACATCAGGGTTCTTTTCACTTCTGTCTAGTGTATTTCTTGGTTCTGTGACAGAGCTCTGACACTCCTGATTTGTCATTGCTTTGTGTTGGCGCGTGGCTTCGAGCGTCCTCGAGCCGTGCGCTCTCGTCTGTACGCCTTGTTACATGTGCGGGGCATACCCAGATAGCAAGGTGACATTGATTAAATGTTGAAATTCCATCAGAATCATCATTTTGGTTGTGGTTGAAAATTCAATGCTAAATAATATTGGATCAATGTTGAAAAATCAATGCTAAAATAATATTGGATCAATGTTGAAAATTCAATGTTAAAATAATATTGAATCAATGTTGATAATTCAATGTTTTTCAGTGTTGAAAAGACAAACATTGAATCAATGTTGATTTTTGGTCAGCTTAAATTTCTCCACTGGTTGCCTAGACAATCCTAACATTGGTTGCCAACCGCCAATCAGATCAAAGCGCTGCATAACGGTCAACAGATTTAAAGCGCACAGATTTCAAGCGCGAAACAGACGAAGCATTCGGGCAACGACAAAGTGATTTTTAGAGGTAAGTTAATCTTAAATCTCTAATCTTTCATTTATCAATTTTATTTATCTATATTTCTTACAACTTGTTTCCTTTTCCTGGGTGAGTCGGAATTAACTGCTATGTTAAATGTAGGCCTATTAGTAACATGGACACAAACCAACGGCCGGGATTTTCCCTACTAATATATTGAATTTCAATTTGTCTTTTACCAAACGCCATCGTGGGAAAATTGTTCATTTTCATTCTAGGGCGAACTAACCCTGAAGTTAAAAAAGGCGCAAAGAAGCGGGAGTTCTTTGGGCACGCAAATGGAAGACGACGTGCATGATGGGTAATATATTTTTGTATTAAAATAATAGCAAGCTATTTATTTTTTTATTAATTTTATATCTGAGTTCTGATTTCTGTTCTGGTTCTTTTGTTTTATGCTTAGCCTACTCAGCTATGATGCTCTTATTTTTGTTTTATTTTATAATGCATGTTATATATTTTATTTTATTTTAAAATGCATATCTTGTTTTATCTTTTAATGCATGCTATATCGTTTAATCATGTTGTTCTTCTGTAAAGGTCTGTTTGGTCTGTTCTAAATGTGCTAAATAAAATTGAATTTGAAAAATTTATCAGAGTAATGTTTCATTCTTTCTTACCATAGTACTGCACTGTTTTTGTCTTTGTCACCACGAAATGCATTTTTTTTCCTGAATGTGATATTTCCTGTTAAGTTTTGGGGGCATAGATAAATACATTTACTTGTAAACTGAAGGACAGTTTACTTTGAATGACATTTTGATTAAAAACATATTTAATTGCAACCGTACATGGTCTCTGTCTGAAATGAGTCATTTAAAATTTCAAGCACAGTACAAGCATGATAAACTAGCATAGAATCTTGCTGTACATAAAACAAGATTGATTTTATATTGTTTCTATGTTGATTCAATGTTAAATAAGTGATTTAATTATGGTTGAAATAATATTGATTCTATGACCATATTGATTGATTTTTCATCGTTGAAATAACATTATTTCAGGGTGCAAATCTGATGAAAAATCAATGTTAAATTTCAACATTGATTCAATGATCTTTTGGTTAATACATTAACTAGGGTGACCGGTGACCATACGTCCTGTTTAACCAGGACATGTCTGGCCAGGATTTCGAGATCGCCCAAAATGCCCGGGATTCGGCTTTTGCTTTCTACAGTCACCATTCATTATGTTTGCATTATTACATTATTTGACACTGACACGTACGTGCCAGCTTTGCGGGTCATGCATTCTGCTTCACAAGGATCCCGACCAAGACGAAAACACAGGAATTTTCTTAGCAATGCTAAAACGCACATCAACCGATCACTTGTTTAGCGTTCATGTAAACACTACATTCAGATTCAGTCCTATTGAATCAAAAGGTGTGCATGTAAACAAAATGAATGGCGACGAGAAAGCAAAAGCCGAATCCCGGATATTTTGGGCGATCTCGAAAACCCGGCCGGACATGTCCTGGAATATGGTCACCCTACATTAACATTGATTCATTGTAGATTCAATGTTGGTCTATCTGGGTAGTGTTTGGATCCAGGTGTTGTACCGAAATCCGACTCCCCGGACAAATCGCACTCCCCTTCGCGTGCACGCGCAAGCGAGTTTAAATGCACTTCCTTGCCATAGGGTGGATTGCCCTAATGTGGGACACTGCCTAATGTGGGACACCTAAGGTCTAGTGTTTGTAGGTCCCCCATAAATAAATGAATGACAGTGAAGCTATGGGTAAGACAAAGCTGTGGTGTCATGTGATCAAAATCACATGACCTATCAAATGTCCAATCATATTTGAGGGTGGAGCAATCATCAAACAGGAGGCATCTTGTGTGAAGACCATCCAAAGGCCAGTGACATAGAGTTTTAACAAATTTGATATTAAGGAGTAAAATACATTTTAAACAAAGCAATCCTGCTACTTTTTAGCCTTATATGCTTATGAAATGTTTGTCCATCAAAAAATAGTCTAACTTTGTGTGTATAAACTATATATTTTATATTTTTATCAAATTTCCTAGTGTCCCACATTAGGACATGTGGTTTCCAAATCCGGGACAGCATGATCAGCCTAATGTGGGACAGTACTTAAATGAGTCAAAAATGTGTGGTGGGGCATGGTTTGTGGGACAAACATGGTTATTTACATGGTTTTAGTCTTGTAATGCAATATTACAATACTGTTAATGCAGATTTTTACAGTCATGTGAATTTTTTTATTCTTGGGGGACGGTTTGAAGGCTCTTTTTTGTGTGTATGTGTGCATGTGCATGCATACGTACGTGTGTGTATGTGTGTGTGTGTGTGTGTGTGTGTGTGTGTGTGTGTGTGTGTGTGTGTGTGTGTGTGTGTGTGTGTGTGTGTCATGTGTGTGTAAAAGGTAGGTAGTTGACTTAACATGAAAAATAGCTCTGAATCTGAGCACAGAAAACCAATAAAGCCATTCCACTTTATTTTATGCATCTGATTAATTCAATGAAATGTATTTCAGATCACAATGGCAAAGGTGAGAAAGACAGGGACAGATTGACAGATGCAGAAAGAGATGCAGAAACAGGTAAAGGAGAAGAGAAAGAAACTTAATCAGTGGAGGCAGGAAAGGATGAAAATAGCCATAGAGGAGTACAGGCAGATTGTTGAGGATGGTGGGGTCCCTCAGCTGAGACTGTTGGCCAGGGCATGGAATGTCCCTATCTACTCTCCAGTGAATCAAAAACAAAATAAGATTTTACTATTCTACATGTATCAATGTGATTTTTGGTCTTTTATCATAGATTTTTCAGTGTCCCACATTGGGGGACACAACTGTCCCACATTAGGAAGCTGCAGATTTTCTCAGACGACTTTCAATAAGAGCACTAATATGTCTATAATTTCTCTTATGAATGGGTTATCTGAATTTTCTCTTTTGATTTGATTAGAAAACCCCCTGAGGATTCCAAAAAGGTATTGGATGTGGATTTAATGTATTGTCTTCACATCGTAATATTCTACAAAAGTCTGAAAAGCAAAAAATGTCCCACATTAGGGCAATCCACCCTATATCCGTTTATCGATCGATTTTTCACACAACAAGCACCCAGATCCTGCATGGAAGCTTTGTCTACACTTAAATAAATTAACAGAAAGTGAACTAGTGTGGATAAAAGATGCAAAAAAACAAACACACACAAAAAAAAAAACAAAAAAAAAACATGGCAGATCGATTCAAACTATAAACTTCGACGGGTAAGGAATAAAGCTCCAGCTATCAAAACAAAACTGTTAATTTCACTTAATTTAACTGAACTTATCGTTTGTGTGTTAAACATGCTGTGGTTCATAGTAAAATATTGTATTACTCTCCCCATTGCACATGAATGTCATTAAAAATAATAATATTTAACCTTTTTTTCACAAAGATAGGCTTTAAGAGTTCATCAAATACATATTGTAGATATATGAGGCAAATACCTGTCTTTTTGTTTGTTTGTTTTTTGCTTAATAGCGTCTTAAAATAGAAATAAAACAAATTATTAGTGATAATTGACACTTAAAGCTAAGAATGTAAAGAAACATTAAACATTTTTTAATAGTTATTTTCCAGCACATTAGGGCCCCAAAAAGCATTATTTATTTTATTCATTCTTTCAATTTTACATCTTACATATAGCTTATGGATATACAATTAAAATAGCTGGAGCAATTGCTTTGCGGTCAGGTGCCCTTTTTTAAAATAAAAAAAAAACTGCTAAAAAACAAGATAGGTTTAGCAGGGGGAGTCGGATTTTTACAGCATTAAAATACGGACTGGTGAAATCACACTCCCCTCTCCAGTAACTGCTTTTTTGCGCAGTGTGTTTTTTTCCCGTCTTGCTCAACCCAAAAAATATCTATCATAATACTAATATAATAAATATAATATTTATCATAAAACCAATTTCCAAGTAAAACCGTATTTTTTAATTATTATTAAGTTATGTTTATTATATTAATATATTAATATAATAGATCATAAAACTAATTTCTAAGTAAAACTATATACATATATTGTAATTTTTATTAAATTATTATATTATATGAAGTATTAAAATATTTTAAAATAAAAAATACATTGGATATTAAAAAATATAATCATAAAATTATTAAATACATTTTTTTTTGGATGTAGTAACATGTACAGTATACACTCACACAAAATGAGTTAATCAACTGATTTCACCAGTCTGTATTTTAATGCTGAGAAAATCCGACTCCCCCTGGAAAACCTATCTTAATGCATCCATCCATCCATCCATCCATCCATCCATCTTCTTTCGCTTATCTGGGGCTGGGTCGCGGGGGCAGCAGTCTAAGCAGAGATGCCCAGACTTCCCTCTCCCTAGACACTTCCTCCAGCTCTTCCGGGGGGACACCGAGGCGTTCCCAGGCTAGCCGGGAGACATCTCCAGTGTGTCCTAGGTCTTCCCCGGGGTCTCCTCCCAGTGGGACGCGCCCGGAACACCTTCCCGGGAAGGCGTCCAGGAGGCATCCGGAACAGATGCCCGAGCCACCTCAGCTGACCCCTCTCGATGTGTAGGAGCAGCGGCTCTACTCTGAGCTCCTCCCGAGTGACCGAGATTCTCACCCTATCTCTAAGGGATCGCCCAGCCACCCTGCGGAGAAAGCTCACTTCGGCCGCCTGTATCCGGGATCTTGTCCTTTCGGTCATGACCCACAGCTCATGACCATAGGTGAGAGTAGGAACGTAGATTGACCGGTAAATCTTCACCAAGACAGACCGGTACAGCGACCGCATTACTGCAGAAGCTGCACCGATCCGTCTGTCAATCTCCCATTCCATCCTTCCCTCACTCGTGAACAAAACCCCAAGATACTTAAACTCCTCCACTTGAGGCAGGAACTCTCCACCAACCTGAAGTGGGAAAGCCACCCTTTTCCGACTGAGGACCATGGCCTCGGATTTGGAGGTGCTGATTCTCATCCCAGCCGCTTCACACTCAGCTGCAAACCATCCCAGTGCATGCTGAAGGTCCTGGATTGATGAGGCCAACACAACAACATCATCCGCAAAGAGCAGAGACGAAATCGTGTTGGCACCAAACCTGACACCCTCTGGCCCCTGGCTGCGCCTAGAAATTCTGTCCATAAAAATTATGAACAGAACCGGCGACAAAGGGCAGCCCTGCGGGAGTCCAACATGGACTGGGAACAAGTCTGACTTACTGCCGGCAATGCGAACCAAGCTCTTGCTTCGGTCGTACAGGGACCAGACAGCCCTTAGCAAAGGACCCCGGACCCCATACTCCCGGAGCACCCTCCACAGGCCGCCGCAAGGGACACAGTCGAATGCCTTCTCCAAATCCACAAAGCACATGTGGACTGGTTGGGCAAACTCCCATGAACCCTCCAGCACCCTGGAGAGGGTATAGAGCTGGTCCAGTGTTCCATGGCCTGGACGAAAACCACACTGTTCCTCCTGGATCTGAGGTTCTACTATCGGCCGTATTCTCCTCTCCAGTACCCTGGCATAGACTTTCTCATGGAGGCTGAGAAGTGTGATCCCCCTGTAGTTGGAACACACCCTCCGGTCCCCCTTCTTAAAAAGAGGGACCACCACCCCGATCTGCCATCCCAGAGGCACTGTCCCCGACCGCCATGCGATGCTGCAGAGGCGTGTCAGCCAAGACAGTCCCACAACATCCAGAGACTTGAGGTACTCAGGGACGGATCTCATCCACCCCCGGTGCCTTGCCACCGAGGAGTTTCTTGACTACCTCGGTGACTTCAGCTTGGGTGATGGACGAGTCCACCTCTGAACAAACTGTAACTAGCACAGAAGTCCAATAGCTGAACACCGCTCGGGTTCAGATCAGGGGGGCCGTTCCTCCCAATCACGCCCCTCCAGGTGTCACTGTCCCTGCCCACGTGGGCATTGAAGTCCCCCAGTAGAACGATGGAGTCCCCAGTTGGAGCACTTTCCAGCACCCCTCCCAGAGACCCCAAGAAGGCTGGGTACTCTGCACTGCCGTTTGGCCCGTAGGCACACACGACAGTGAGAGACCTATCCCCGACCTGAAGGCGCAGGGAAACGACCCTCTCATTCACCGGGGTGAACTCCAACACATGGCGGCTGAGCTGGGGGGCTATAAGCAAACCCACACCAGCCCGCCGCCTCTCACCATGGGCAACTCCAGAGTGGTGAAGAGTCCATCCTCTCTCGAGGAGTGTGGTTCCAGAGCCCAAGCCGTGGGTAGAGGTGATCCCGACTATCTCTAGTCAGAACCTCTCAACCTCACGCACAATCTCAGGCTCCTTCCCCGCCAGCGAGGTGACGTTCCACGTCCCTAGAGCTAGTTTCCGTGTCCAGGGATCGGGTTGTTGGGGCCCCCGCCTTCGACTGCCGCCCGATCCTCTCAGCACCGGGCCCTTACGGTCCCTCCTGCAGGTGGCGGCCCCACGTTGCTCCTTCAGGCTGAGCCTGGCCGGACCCCGTGGGCCCCCCACCAGGCGCTCGCATATGAGCCCCAACCCCGGCCACCAGGCGCTCGCATACGAGCCCCAGCCCCGGCCACCAGGCGCTCGCATACGAGCCCTAACCCCGGCCACCAGGCGCTCGCATACGAGCCCCAGCCTGGCTCCAGGGTGGGGCCCCGGCTGCGCCATACATTAATGCTGTGAAAATCCGACTCCCCCTGGAAAACCCATCTTAAGGCGAGACACGGCAGGCAAAACATTGATTTTCATGCAGTGGTCAATTTTGAGATTTTGGGCTAGTTTACTCCTTCAATATGTGTTCTTTCAAGCTGCTATAAAGAAAACGTTGAAAATATACATTAAGATGTTTATTTTATTACATGTTGTTTACTTGCGGCTGTAAGTTTCTCCCGAATTTACCCGGAAGTTAGCATTACAACGCGACACGCCGAGCTCCGTCTGTTTACTGAAGTCTGTCATGACCAGTATCACTGTGAAGCTCTGAGTCTCCTGCACAACGCTATGTAACCCAAATATGGGCATTTCCTTTCTATCAGTAACCAATCGTGAATGTCCAAAGGGGGATTTAAAGCTACTATGATTTCTCATTTAGAGCTATTTAAATCTTTAACTGCCATTTTCTCAAAATGAGTTTTTGTCATTCTCCAGTAGAAACATCTCAGCCTACGTAGCACCTGTGTACACCAAACTTTCCAGTTATACACTTAGCAGTATTCTGAAGATATTTTCAGAGGGATTTGTTAATAAATCTAAAAAATATGGTGAAAATCTATTTTTTATGGCTATGGACAGTATATTTTAATTTTATAGGTAGTGAAAGTATATATCCTGAAATCCCTCTGAGTTTTTATTTTCATCTTTAGTGTAAACAAAATGAAAAAATAATTTTTCACCTTGCTTTATCATATGTTCAGATCTATCTACCGAAAATATATGCAAAATCGTGCATATTTAATGAGATAATGCCTAATTTGCATAATTAAACATACAAATTTCTAAAACTTGTAATACATTTTTTTTATATACTTGTGAAAGTAATCAACTGAGGAAGTTTCATGGTGATATCTATTATTTAAAAATTTTACCCTATTCACCTGTAGTGTCTCGCCTTAATGAAGTTACAATCAAATGCTTTTGTCACCACACAATCACTAAACCAAGATGTGACAGGGGCAGTAGTGTGGTGAGTCTATGACCTTATACACCTGTGCTGGAGAGGGGAGTGTGATTTCACCAGTCCATATTTTAATGCTGTGAAAATCCGACTCCCCCTGGAAAACCCATCTTAATGCAGTTACAATCAAATGCTTTTGTCACCACACAATCACTAAACCAAGATGTGACAGGGGCAGTAGTGTGGTGAGTCTATGACCTTATACACCTGTGCTGGAGAGGGGAGTGTGATTTCACCAGTCCGTATTTTAATGCTGTGAAAATCCGACTCCCCCTGGAAAACCCATCTTAATGCAGTTACAATCAAATGCTTTTGTCACCACACAATCACTAAACCAAGATGTGACAGGGGCAGTAGTGTGGTGAGTCTATGACCTTATCCACCTGTGCTGGAGAGGGGAGTGTGATTTCACCAGTCCATATTTTAATGCTGTGAAAATCCGACTCCCCTTGGAAAACCCATCTTAATGCAGTTACAATCAAATGCTTTTGTCACCACACAATCACTAAACCAAGATGTGACAGGGGCAGTAGTGTGGTGAGTCTATGACCTTATACACCTGTGCTGGAGAGGGGAGTGTGATTTCACCAGTCCATATTTTAATGCTGTGAAAATCCGACTCCCCCTGGAAAACCCATCTTAATGCAGTTACAATCAAATGCTTTTGTCACCACACAATCACTAAACCAAGATGTGACAGGGGCAGTAGTGTGGTGAGTCTATGACCTTATCCACCTGTGCTGGAGAGGGGAGTGTGATTTCACCAGTCCATATTTTAATGCTGTGAAAATCCGACTCCCCTTGGAAAACCCATCTTAATGCAGTTACAATCAAATGCTTTTGTCACCACACAATCACTAAACCAAGATGTGACAGGGGCAGTAGTGTGGTGAGTCTATGACCTTATCCACCTGTGCTGGAGAGGGGAGTGTGATTTCACCAGTCCATATTTTAATGCTGTGAAAATCCGACTCCCCGTGGAAAACCCATCTTAATGCAGTTACAATCAAATGCTTTTGTCACCACACAATCACTAAACCAAGATGTGACAGGGGCAGTAGTGTGGTGAGTCTATGACCTTATACACCTGTGCTGGAGAGGGGAGTGTGATTTCACCAGTCCATATTTTAATGCTGTGAAAATCCGACTCCCCCTGGAAAACCCATCTTGTTTTTTAGCAGTTTTTTTTTTTTTTTTTTTTTTTTTTTTAAAGGGCACCTGACCGCAAAGCAATTGCTCCAGCTATTTTAATTGTATATCCATAAGCTATGTAAGATGTAAAATTGAAAGAATGAATACAATAAATAATGCTTTTTAGGGCCCTAATGTGCTGGAAAATAAATATTAAAAAAATGTCTAAGGTTTCTTTACATTCTTAGCTTTAACCCTTTCACGCATAGTGGTCACTACAGTGGACAGCTATTCAAAAAATAATTTTCTTGAATTTGCACGGGTTTTTATGGCAAAGTTGCACATCAGCCTCTTCATTGGACCCTGGTGCATCATCCTATACATTGCAATCAAGTGGCAAGCCGTTGTGTTTCGATTTTTTCCCCCTCCAAATCAAGATGGCCAAGGGTCAGTCAGACATGCCAAGTTGCTCCGGAATATCCACCCATTCCTACTATCCTAGGAGACTCTTGTAGGTAAAAAAAATATTGCAGCATCAAGCAATATCTAATGAGTCATATCACAGTAAAATTTTCCAGGTTTTGATTTTAGATTGAGAGAAAACTCTGCTTAATCACATGTCCACTGTAGTGGACGTCATGCATCAATTGCTATATTTCAGCTACAATTCACAATTATAATGTGAATATTGTTTTTGAAACTTAAAACTTAAAAAACTTAATCTGCAGTGACTTTTTTTACTGTAAATAAATGTATTTGTATTATTAGAATGTAATTTTCATTGACATCGAAAAAAGTCATGTGATTACGTAATGTATGGCACTTGTAATGCATTACTTTACTTGTTAGATCAAAAAGTAATCTGATTTCGTGATGCACGTTATTGTACTGTTTTTTTTACTCATAACATCAAAAAGTAATCTGATTATGTAATGCATGTTACTTGTAATGCGTTTCCTTACTCATAACATCAAAAATTAATCTGATTATGTAATGCGCTTATTGTAATGTTTCTTTACTCATAACATCAAAAAGTAATCTTATTATGTAATGCATGTTACTTGTAATGCGTTTCTTTACTCATAACATCAAAAAGTAATCTTATTACGTAATGCATGTTATTTGTAATGCGTTTCTTTACTCGTTACATCAAAAAGTAATCTGATTAGGTAATGCACATTACATGTAGTTAATTACTTGTTAGATCAAAAAGTAATCTGATTAGGTAATGCATGTTACAATACATTACTCGTAACATAAAAAACAAATCTGATTACATAATGCATGTTACTTTTAACACATTACTTTACTTGTAACATCAAAAAAGTAATCTGAATAAGTTATGCATGTTACTTGTAATGCGTTTCCCCCAACACTGATCATTTCAGATGAGATTGAAAAAACGTATCGCTAGGTTTTCTCAGAGGAGGGCTATGATAGAAATGTGCATGTCCATCTTGAACATAATCAGAATTATCAGCTAATAAGGGTAAATCTCCATACTCTGGTGCACTGGAGGGAGCATCTGAGTGGTTTCCACAGTTGTACCTTGACAGGCTGTAGAAAATTCTGATGGAATCACGTCCTCATGTTCTGATATCAAAGATACGCGAAGTGCAACTTGTATGAAGTTGTATGAAGCCTTTGCAATATTTTGCATTTATATTTTTTGTATATATCTTATAGTTTTCACATGATTTAATATAATTGTATTGATTAGTTTGTTAAATTCACATACTTTATCTGTTTGATTATTGTCTTATATTTAATACAGTATATCTTCAGTTTAAACCATAACCGCATGCTGTCCACTAAAGTGGACATCTGAAGATCTCTTTGAAAAATCAATTCTTGTTTTCCATGCCCTAAGAGCAATAAAAACACAGGAAAAAAAAAAAAATCCTGACTGAGGTTATCATAATTCATGCATGAAAGGGTTAAGTGTCAATTATCACTAATAATTTGTTTTATTTCAATTTTAAGATGCAATTAAGCAAAAAACAAACAAACAAAAAGACAGGTATTTGCCTCATATATCTACAATATGTATTTGATGAACTCTTAAAGCCTATCTTCGTGAAAAAAGGTTAAATATTATTATTTTTAATGACATTCATGTGCAATGGGGAGAGTAATACAATATTTTATATGAACCACATAGCATGTTTAACACACAAACGATAAGTTCAGTTAAATTAAGTGAAATTAACAGTTTTGTTTTGATAGCTGGAGCTTTATTCCTTACCCGTCGAAGTTTATAGTTTGAATCGATCTGCCATGTTTTTTTTTTTTTTTTTTTTGCATCTTTTATCCACACTAGTTCACTTTCTGTTAATTTATTTAAGTGTAGACAAAGCTTCCATGCAGGATCTGGGTGCTTGTTGTGTGAAAAATCGATCGATAAACGGATATATGGCAAAGGAAGTGCATTTAAACTCGCTTGCGCGTGCACGCGAAGGGGAGTGCGATTTGTCCGGGGAGTCGGATTTCGGTACAACACCGGCACATCTATCTAGTTTGCGAGCGCACATGATGATCTTTCGCTCGTTCTCGTGTGCTCTGCCTTGTCGTGTGGTGTGAGCGTGAGCGTGAGCTGTGCTGGTTCGTTGTCATGTGTACGTTGTATGTTTACCGAAGTGAAGTGAAGTGAAGTGAAGTGAAGAAGTTTTCCCGCTCAGGGTAGTTTTGTTTGTATTTTGTTTTATTTTTTGCTTAATAAAAGCCTTTATTTCTTCTGCGTTTGAGCCCTCACCTCATCTCCTTAACTACAAACCGTGACACTTTCAGTTGATTGAAACTTCTTAATTATTGCCCTGATGGTGGAAATGGGGATTTCCAATGCTTTAGCTATTTTCTTACAGCCACTCTCTATTTTGAGAAGCTCAACAGTCTTTTGTTGCACATAAGAACTATATTTTACTCATTGTGATTAATGATTAAGGGAACTTGGCCATTGTGTTTCCTCACATTTATACTCCTGTGAAACAGGAAGTCATGACTGGACAATGCTCCCAGTCCCCCTGGAGTGCTAAAAAAACGTGAATATGAATAAGAATATACTTCAGAGATATTTTACTCAAAATAATTTCTAGAGGTGCCAATAACTGTGGCCAACATGCATTGGAGAAAAACGTCTCGGTTACGTATGTAACCCTCGTTCCCTGAGTAGGGAACGGAGACGTTACGTCGGATGACGACGAATGGGGTTTCGCTTAGAAATCCTATCATCTTCGAGTATTAAAACACGAGCCAATGGCAAAGAAATGCCATGGGTCTGCGGAATTTGCATAGCGTACCTCCGCCCCACCCTGGGGGTATATAAGGAAGTCGCTGGCAACATGCAGATATGTCTTCGCTGAGGAGCCGAGACTGAACTCAGGCGTTCCAGCGGTACAGCGGAAGTGGCAGGGAGACGTAACGTCTCCGTTCCCTACTCAGGGAACGAGGGTTACATACGTAACCGAGACGTTCCCTTTCGTTGTCACTCCGAGTTACGTCGGATGACGACGAATGGGGTTCCCGTATAATCACGCCACCTCTCGACTGTCTACCAGTGCCCTGCGTAAGTCTGAGCTCCCTGTCGTGAAACTAGCACGGACGAAGGAGTCCTACTTAACACAGGAATACCAAGGTACACTGGGAAGCATATCCAGTGGAAATATGCAATCATGCCCAACCCGAAGGGGGGGACTTGGAATACACATATGACCCCGAAGGGCTGCATACGGAGTAACACTGGGGTGTCCAGCCGCAGGTGGAATATTTCAACCCCAGGGGTGGCAAGGTGGCTTGCCAAGGGAAAGACACATGCTCAAAGAGGCTTACAGTGGAATACACATGTGGGGGTCGCCCGAAGGGAACCATGCACATGGTGGCACCTAGCCAAGCGCGAAAGCTGCCCGTGGCATAACTCTGGCGTTGACGTCATCAGTGCTGGAGGAGACTCAGGGCTTATGAGGCTCACCTGAGGAAATATCGCACGTATCCCGTCCGTGGAGAGGAATGGCGAGCAAGCGAAGACACCTGAGCAGAATCTAGTACCGGCTAGTTGAAGCGAGTACATGAGAAGAAACTGGCTCTACTCGGAGATTGTAAAATCTCGCAAATGTGTTAGGTGTCGCCCAGCCTGCAGCTCTGCAGATGTCTGTTAGCGAGGCGCCATGCGCTAGAGCCCAAGAGGCTGCCACACTCCGAGTGGAGTGGGCCGTCACACCAAGGGGGCACGGTCGACCTTGCTGCTGGTAAGCCAAAGCAATGGCGTCCACTATCCAGTGAGACAACCTTTGTTTGGAGAGAGCCTTTCCCTTCAGCTTCCCACCACGACAGACAAAGAGCTGGTCTGAGGTCCTGAAACACTGCGTTCTGTCTACGTAAGCACGAAGGGCGCGTACTGGACAGAGCAGTGCCAAGGCTGGGTCTGCCTCCTCCAAGGGCAGCGCTTGCAGGTTCACTACCTGATCTCGAAAGGGTGTGGTAGGAACCTTGGGCACATATCCAAGCCGGGGTCTCAGGATCACGTGAGAGTTAGCCGGCCCGAATTCCAGGCACGCTTCGTCAACCGAAAATGCCTGCAGGTCCCCTACCCTCTTGATGGAGGCCAATGCAACCAGGAGCGCTGTCTTCATTGACAGGAACTTAAGCTCCACTGATTGCAAAGGCTCAAATGGAGCACTCTGCAGGGCAGTCAGAACCACTGAGAGGTCCCAAGAGGGTACGAGGGGAGGGCGAGGAGGATTTAGTCTCCTCGCTCCCCTCAGGAACCTGATGATCAGGTCATGCTTCCCCAGAGACTTACCTTCAACTGCATCGTGATGTGCGGCAATGGCGGCAACATACACTTTCAGGGTGGAGGGAGACAGCCTTCGCTCCAACCCTTCTTGCAGGAAGGAAAGCACGACACTGATCGGGCATTTCGTGGGTTCTTGCTGTTTAGAAGAACACCAGTTGACGAAGAGGTTCCACTTCAACGCATAGGCATGTCTCGTGGACGATGCTCTAGCGGAAGTGATGGTAGCCACCACCGCTGGTGGTAGGGTACTCAAACCTGCCTCGTCCCGTCCAGAAGCCACACGTGGAGGTTCCAAAGACCGGGACGAGGGTGCCAAAGGGTGCCCCGTCCCTGAGAAAGGAGGTCCTTCCTCAGAGGAATTGGTCAGGGAGGTGCTGTCGCAAGGAGTATGAGTTCTGAGAACCAGGTGTGGCTGGGCCAGTATGGGGCAACCAATATAACCTGCTCCTTGTCCTCCCTGATCTTGCGCAGGGTCCGCGCAAGAAGGCTCACTGGGGGAAACGCATACTTGCGTAGGCCCCGCGGCCAGCTGTGCGCCAGTGCATCCGTGCCGGGCGTGCCCTCGGTCAGGGAATAAAACAGGTCGCAATGGGACGAGTCGTGGGAGGCAAACAGGTCTACCTGTGCGTCGCCGAACTGATCCCAAATCAGCTGAACCGTCCGGGGATGGAGTCGCCATTCTCCAGCGAGAGGCTGAACTCGAGACAGCTCGTCGGCCGCCTGGTTCAGGTGTCCCGGGATATAAATGGCTCGAAGCGACCTCAGATGCTTCTGACTCCATATGAGGAGGTGGCGGGCGAGTTGCGACATACGGCGGGAGCGTAGACCACCTGATGGTTGATGTACGCTACTGTTGCGGTATTGTCTGATCGGATTAGTACGTGCTGACCCCTGAGCAACGCATGGAAACGGTGCAGGGCGAGACGTACAGCCAGCAACTCGAGGCAATTGACATGCCAAAGGCGCTGGGGTCCTGTCCAGGAGCCCGCGGCAGCATGTCCATTGCACATGGCGCCCCAGCCCGTGGTGGAGGCATCTGTTGAGACAACAACATGCCGGGAAACTCGTTCCAGGGGCACTCCGGCCCGTAGAAAGCTGAGGTTCGACCACGGGGTGAAGGTCTGACGGCAGGCCGGAGTCACTGGGACCCGGAGCTTGCCGTGTTGCCATGCCCACCTCGGGACTCGATCGCGAAGCCAAAGCTGAAGCGGTCTCATATGAAGCAATCCGAGCGGCGTTACTGCGGCTGCGGATGCCATATGCCCCAGGAGCCTCTGAAAAAGTTTCAGTGGGACCGCACTCTTGCCCTCGAACTGGCGAAGACAAGTCAGCAGTGACTGCGCGCGCTCGCTCGTAAGCTGCGCGCACATGGCGACCGAGTCGATTTCCATACCGAGAAAAGAGATCCTCTGCACTGGGCAGAGTTTGCTCTTCTCCCAGTTGACCCGAAGGCCCAGACGAGCTAGGTGCCGGAGCACAAGATCCCTGTGTTCGCAAACCTGGTCTCGAGAGTGAGCTAGGATCAGCCAGTCGTCGAGATAGTTCAGGATGCGAACCCCGTGTTCCCGGAGGGGAACAAGGGCTGCCTCGACGACCTTCGTAAAGACGCGAGGAGACAGGGCTAGCCCGAAAGGGAGAACCGCGTACTGGTATGCCTGCCCCTCGAAAGCAAACCTAGAAACGGTCTGTGTCGAGGTAAAATGGAGACATGGAAGTAGGCGTCCTTCAGGTCGATCGCTGCAAACCAATCCTGTGGCCGCACACACTCGAAAATGCGTTTGGCCGTGAGCATCTTGAACGGCAGCCTGTGGAGGGAGCGGTTCAGGACGCGCAGGTCCAGGATCGGTGGTAACCCACCCGATTTCTTCGGAACAATGAAGTAAGGGCTGTAGAAGCCGGACCTCATTTCGGCTGGAGGGACAATCTCGATCGCACCCTTCGCCAGTAGGGCGGTGACCTCCGCTCTCATGACAGGGGCATTGCCACCGACCATAGTGAAGCGGACTCCGCTGTAGCGGGGAGGAGATCGCGCGAACTGAATCGCGTAGCCGAGCCTGATGGTTCTCGCGACCCAGCGGGACAGTCTGGGAAGCTCTAGCCAGGCTTCCAGAAAGTGCACCAGCGGGGTCATACGGACCACAGACGTTCCGTCGGGGGTGCAGCGAGGCGGAATGACCGGCCCAGGCGTGGGTGGCATAGCGGCCCAGTGCGGGGGCACGGTCATTAGCCGCGTCCTGCCAGAGGAGGCCAGGGGAGGACCAGCGTCCCACGGGGGCGTGCTCTGGCAGGGGTCTGGCGACAGAGGGGGATGAGAGGAGCGTGGCCCGTGGGCGGCGCGTGCTGTCATCCACAGCCTCTTGGGGCTCAGAGAAAGAGCATAAGTTCTTTTGTAGAGATCTTACCCAGCCCTCAAGCGGGGGAAGGAGTGGTCCTGCTACCAGCTCCTGAAGAACTGAGCCCTAACTCCAAGCTGCCTGTCTCAGGTTTGTGCTGCTCAGCCAGGTGTTAGCCAGCTAAGGGGCAGAGACAGGCGGTGCCAGCCTCCAGCGACCCCCTTGTGCTCAGGCCAGTGAAGGCTCGAGGGAAGGAGCCGCAAGGAGGCGGCGTCGGCGGGAAGCAGACTAAGCAGACCACACCGACGGATGACCGTCAGTGCAGAAGCCTCAGTCTGCTTGTGGATTGATCGAAGACTGTTGGGCGCAGTCCTCAACCACCCCGCCGACCAGGCTGCCCGCCTCAAGGTGCTGTTTAGACTGGCGTGGCAGTCTAAGGGGCGGAGACGGGCAGCGCCGCCCTCCTGCGGCTTCCTCCTGCTCAGGTCCGTTTGCAGGCCAGAGGGGAGCAGCCGCATGGAGGGGGGCTTGGCGGGAAGCAGACTGAGGAGGCCGCACGGATGGATGACCATCGGTGCCGGACCCGAGTCTGCTTCAGGTGGTCGAAGCCACCCCGCCAAAGAGCTCAGCCTGGGACATGGGGGAGCTGAGAAAAAGAATTCTCAGACCCTGCCACATCAACCTGGCTAGGCCCATGTCTGGACCACATAGTGGACATCACCTGACCCAGGATCACGCAGGTACCGATGTCGCCCGAGAGCGAGGTCAGTAGTGTGCGTGGCGGAACAACCAGGCCGGGCATGGGAGGCACAGCGTCCCAGCATAGGGGCGTGGTTAGAATTTCCGCGTTCTGCCAGGGTTGGCCAGGGAAGGACTAGCGTTCCACTGCGGCCGGTTCGACAGAACTCCCGGGACAGCACTGCATCGAAGGCGCAGGCGACACACAGCACTGCATGACCGTGCCACTATAGTGACAGGGAACATACAGACCATGATCGCCATGCGATCGAAGCAGCGAAGGCGGAGGACACCCGCGGGCCGCGAAAGTCACGTGGAGTTTCGCGCAGCGCAGGCGTCCTGATGCACGTCCGGGAGAAGCTTACAGCGCTCGGGGGGAGGGCGGGGCCACTCCAGCCGATGCTTTCAGCTGCCCGGGAAAGCATGGCTGACAGCTCTGGATCGGTCCCGGCAACGATGGCACTCCCGTGGGAGGCAACGCAGTCGAAACTTCATTTCCAGAGGAATCAAGCCCGCCTTGTGATGCTGTGAGTGCATGGTCTGCGATGTGGAGGGGGGTGTGGCCCGAGGAATTGACTCGTCGGTTGTTGTGCCACACCAAACCCTCAGATCACCCTGGCCACCAGCCAAAGTATCCCTTCTCGAGGAAGAGATAAATTGGGGTGTGGCAGAGGGGACTCTACTCACATGGAGATCATTGAGTCTTGATCTATAAACATCGCGATGGTCATGTTCCCGCAATGAAAACATGACTCATCAACGAGCGCTGCCAAGCGTGATTAAGCCCAACACGCAAAACAGCGCTCGCGACCGTTAGGCAGATGACTGACGCACACACATCCAGAAAATACACGGGCGAACCGTCTTGAAAAAGACGTGCCGCGTGCAGCTCTTTTAGAGAGTGGAAAAACTCAGCAGAGTGCTGAAGCACCCAGGGAGAAACACACTCACTGTCGGCAGATTACTGCACAAATCAGCAGCAGGAAATGCGATCTCGCTGGAAGCGCCGTCACACCAACACACTGAAGAGCCGCTCGTCTCGAAGAGATTTGAGATGACACTCAAAAGGCTTGTGGAGTGAAGTACTGAACTTGGCTCCGAAGCGAAAACATATCTGCATGTTGCCAGCGACTTCCTTATATACCCCCAGGGTGGGGCGGAGGTACGCTATGCAAATTCCGCAGACCCATGGCATTTCTTTGCCATTGGCTCGTGTTTTAATACTCGAAGATGATAGGATTTCTAAGCGAAACCCCATTCGTCGTCATCCGACGTAACTCGGAGTGACAACGAAAGGGAACATTTATTTCATAATCTGAGTTTCCCCCCACATTCAATTGTTTTTGTTATTTTCACAGCCACCTTCGCTCATATTTACCAAGGGTGCCAATATTAGTGGAGGGCACTGTATAGCCCTTGTGGTTCACTTGTTACTTTGTCAGTTGTTGTACATGTAATGGTTACTTATGGTTCTGGCATCCTTGTGGTTTTGTTCCTTGAGTACTTGATCTGTTCAATGTGTTACTTTATTTAAAAAAACGCCTGCATTTATATCCTCACCTTTGTCTGCTCTCTCCTGCTCATTGCAGCTTCATTTTTGGCAATTTTAGAAATATTATTATTTTTAGTGTTTTATTGTATTTATTTAGTGTAAAAACAACATTGTATTCCAAACAACTACTGGCATCTGTCAAGCTACAAAACTGAGTTGACAGTTTTATGAAAGGTCATAAAATGTTTGACGTGAATCTGAACAGACGTTAATGCTAAGAAATTGTTCACACCCCACATGCCAAACACTGTCAAATTTGCTCTATGTACAAACATTGTATTACAGTTAATATGACGTCACTGGGTATTACGAACAAATTATTCCTAAACCAACTGTTAAATTATAGTAAGGGGTGGTAGAGCAAGATAAATATTATGGATTACATAGAACTCTGCATAACTGTCTAGATCTGATTAGAAAACATGAAAAAGTGTGAGTGTAATTATAATTGGTATATTGGGCATTCTCTGTACATTTATCAAAATTAGTAGAACTAAACCCAGTAAAGTAGTTAATATTTCCAAAATGTCATGTAAAAACACACAGATTCAATTTGTTGACAAGCACTGTTAGGACTAAAACTGATAGGACTAAAAACCAGTCCTGTTGATGTCAAAACAAAAAGGGGAAAAGAAATAAGGAGGGCAACTCAAGTGTTACAAGGATGGCATCAAAGCCAATTTGAAACTATGCAACATCGACCCAAATTACCTTGAAGAGATGGTCATAGGGCACCATGGCGAGCACAATGACATACTGCCATTCACTCCTTTGAGTCCAGCCGGATCACTGTTGCAGTAGACAAACAAAAGCGCCAAAAGCTCAATACTTTAAAAATATCAACATCTAGCCAGTTTATGTGGGACTCCTGTGGCCAACCATGTGCTTTGAGGATTTCCCTTAAAGTTTCCCCCAAAACAGACTTTAGTTGTGATTAATATTTTTATTTTTTATTTTTTATTACAGAGTTTGTGAAATGAGTTTGTCACAAGCACACAAAAACTGGTCAATATAATAGTTTTTAAATCAATATTTTTTGTCAAATTATTTATTTATTTTGTAGGTAGCCATGTAATAAGTGGGATAATGCATAGCGAGGCGGTTGTTATAGCGAATAACAACCCCTTCAGGCTGATTCAAGACCCCTCCACTTCACGTCGAGGTCCCGTTCAGCCTGTCAGGGTTGTTATTCGCTATAACAACCGCCTCGCTATACATTATCCCTTACATACATATATAGATATACACATACATACACATGCATATATGTGACCCTGGACCACAAAACCAGTCTTATGTGTAATTTTTAAAAAATTGAGATTTATACATCATCGGAAAGCTGAATACATAATCTTTCCATTGATATATGGTTTGTTAGGATAGGACAATATTTGGCCGAGATACAACTATTTGAAGATCTGGAATCTGAGGGTGCAAAAAAATCTAAATATTGAGAAAATCGCCTTTGAAGTTGTCCATTTCTATTGGCGATAGTGCTGCATCCATTCACAAAAATAAATATTTTATATATTTAAGGTGGAAAATTTACAAAATATCTTCATTGAACATGATCTTTACTTAATATCCTAATGATTTTTGGCATAAAAGTAAAATCTATAATTTTGACCCATACAATGTTTTGTTGGCTATTGCCACAAATATACCCGTGCAACATAAGACTGGTTTTGTGATCCAGGGTCACATATATATAACTAATAAATAAACCTAATGTAGGCCTACCTGAAACCCTAAACCCTGTGGTTTAGACTGATGTTAAAATAACACTTGTGCTACAGTAAAACACTGCTGTTGTAAGACTGGAAGAACTGGAAGAACTGGAAGAGAGAGCTACACTCTGAGAAGGAAATTAACATTTGAACTCACCCTTGTGCACTATCTCACCTGAAAGTCTCACCACCGAATCATTCTAATATACATTTATTCTCCTCATTCCCTACTCTTTCTCCCTTGTTGGAAACTCAGAAGCAAAGACCAGGAGACTTGGTTCTTTCTTCAGCAGGATTCTTTATTGAGAACACGAGCTGTCGTAGCTGCAGTCATCAAGTCTAACTAAGGGAACCTTGGTATCTTACAGGCATTCAGTGGGCTGTCCTTAAAGGTGCTGACATTCTTTGTAATTGTTGACCTTAAACAGAGCCTTAGAGATGACCACTAAATCTAATCATCTAAAGACAACAGAGGCAATTACCCCCGACTGATGGCCAATACAGTATAGTTCACCTTAGTTTTTCATGTGATGTTATGTAAGGAAGTAGGATCAGCAGATCTTAAACATAGGGGAGCGCGCGGGGCACAACCTAACGCGGGGCTAGTTGTAACACGCTTGTTTTAAATACTTCTGCACATGCTTGGATGACGAAACTTTGCGTATTTACTAGTTGCCATATCAACACTATATAGAGAAAAAATTCCGCCAAAATTATTATTTTTTTGGAAGATATCCATAGACATTTATTAAACCATAGCAAAAGTAAATTTCTTAAGTTAATTTTTCATCTCTATTTTTTGTGTTTATTTAAAATAAGACAAATCTGATTTTATTTTAATCTCCAAGATGTTATTTAACAGTTGAGATAGTTCTGTAATGCTTCGCTAACTAGCAGAAGACACTAGCAGGGTTTAAATCCCAGTTGTGCAGGCGGGGGCATGTTGTAACACTGTGTTACAATGTGCCCCTATTAGAAATATGCTATTATATTCTATACTTTTATTAATTTTATTGAGAAAACGTGAGAAAAAGGTGAATAAAGACAGTCAATGTTCAGAAATTACTAATTATTTATTTGTTTTGAACTATGTTGTATAGCTGCGTTTTCATGTGTTCGTAGTCAAAACTCAAAAATTTGTTTAAACTTAATTATTAAAAATTGCCATTATTTTATATGAAAAAGTTTTTTAATTGTATTTTATTTAGAAAATATTTTAGTTTGTTTTGTATATTTTTTTTATTAGATCAGATAACATTTTAAGCTGTCATATGTTATGTTACAATGTACCCCACCTATGGGGCATGTTGTCACATTTCACTTCCATTCTTTCGGGGTACATCCAGAAAAAAGTATATACTGTATTAATAAAACAAAAACACAATTGTACTAGACGTGGGAAATTAATGTGGGAAAAAATAAATACTCTGAACCATAAGTAGATTTACACAAACTGAGAAAGTCAAAAGGCGTTACTTTGTGCCCCGCTCTCCCCTATTCTTAAATTTGTAATCCTACACCCTAATGCTGAGATCACCAAAACTCACACAAGAATCTATATGTTTTAATATTAATAATTATCATTGAGTATTATTCATGTTTAGTATCATTTGAAATGTCTCAGTGCGACTGGTACAAGTGTCTCATTCCCAAATAAGTAAAACCAAAGGTAATAAGGTTTTTAAGAGTTTAGAGATAACTGGCACACAAAGGAAGGTGGTCTCTAGACAAATGGACTCCTACCCCCAAAGGGTGTAAACACTGAATGCAAATTACCATTGTTAGCAAATGTTTCTATGTGAAAAGCTATATAGAAACTCGGGGCCTTTTGTAACTCAAAGTTGGCCCATGATATGAAATATATATAGGCCTATATATTTTTTTTTATTACAGAGTTTGTGAACTGAGTTTGTCACAAGCACACGAAAACTGGTCACCTCGATGTCTGTCAAAGTCTGGTACTATTTTAGAAGTTGAGATTCGCAGTATAACTGCTGGAATAGTGTTTGCCATGTTTTATAGGTAATTAAAAAAATGTCTTTATACATCAAGCTTACTTTGTTCAAACTCATTAATAAATGAATATTGCCTTATTACTGCAGTCTGTGATGACTCCTCTACAGACACCAAAGTGTGGAATTTTACAAATGACCTGTTGACCTTGCCACAGTAATAGCTTGGACTGGAATGCTTTTAGCATACTTGTACAATTCATATACAAACCCACCTTCTCCTCCGTAGTTTTCAGTTTAAAGATGGGGTGAATTACTGTTTCATGCATACTGAGTTTTTTACACTGTTAAAGAGTTGGATTCCCATGCTAAACATGGTCAAAGTTTCAAAAGTTAAGCTGTACGTTTGAAGGAGTATTTTTGTTCCAAAAATTGTCCTTCCGGTTTGTCACAAGTTTCGGAAAGTTTTTTTCGAGTATGGCTCTGTCTGACGTATGATAGAGCGGAATTTCCTTATATGGGTCCTAAGGGCACTTCTCCGGTAAGATCGCGGGCGCGCGCGCACTCGTAAAACAGAGCAAGAGAGTGAAAGCAGTTCGCCATCAAAGCGCCCTGCCCGGCTTTTGGGAAGTCAATGTCACCAAAGAAGTGTGTTTTTGGTTGCCAGGGCAAGACAACCCTGCACAGATTCCCAAAAAACCCAGCGTTAAGGCACCCGTGGATGGAGTTTGTTTTCCTGAGCATAAACGGAGTTGTGATAGACTGTTGTTCCCTGCATTTCGACGATGATTGTTTTATAAACAAAGCCCAGATCGATGGATTTGCAGATCGTCTAATGCTTAAGGATCGAGCAGTCACAATGATAAAGGTTCGCGGTCATGCGTTGGAACGGTGAGTAAAACTGTTGAACAAATGTCTCTGTGTGTTGTTACTAGCTCAGCGCGTTAGCACAGCTTTAGCTTCGCCCACACGGCCCGCCCCCAGCCGCTCGTTTTTTTCCGGAAAGACTCGGTACAGCCAATCTTTCAATTAAAAATATAATAAAACAAAAGACTTTTTGGAGATATGAAGGATGCAATATTACTCTATAGGTACTCAAGATTAACAGGAGATTGAGTGAAAATGAGCATTTCACCCCCCCTTTAACAACATATCAAAAGCAAAGAAGTCACACAACAATCCTGTGCAATCAAACACATCTGCCAGCAATTATCAAGTAATTGAAGACTTTGTACAAAGTAACATTAGCTGACAAGATCCAGTACAAACGTTACTGTCGCTAGTGAAAGGCAGCTGTCACAGTTGCGATACAACAAGTCCAGAAGTCTGTAGACTAAACCGCCCCATTTAACAACGCTGAGTCTGACTTTCGGACCCTTCAAGGGATGCAGCCTCTGAATTGGGATACAGCTATTGTCATGCCAGTTCCCATCCCAAACTGTCACAAAGCTTATAGCAAACAATTCTTTATAATGTCATTATATGTCTGTCTTCACTGGAATTACCGGACTAGCCACACCTGTTAATTAGAAGAGAGTTTAGTAAGACTAAAAGCCTTTATGATAGATAGATGGATGACAGACAGACAGACAGATAGATAGACATCTCCCTTGTCACACAGGTTTTTCCCGGTCTCTGCGATTCAGACTCAGGCATTAGCCTCAGGATAAACTCTCTGCTAAACAAAGATGCGTCAGTTGAGTTCATGAAGTGTCCAACATTCCACACTTTGTTTTTTTCGGTTAATTAAGTGAATCATCTGTTTATTTATGGTGCTTATTTAAAGAATTGTTTTGTAATTTTTTTTTAAACATGTCATAGTGCACAAGTACCTGAATTGGGACACACCTTTAAAAGTGTACTATGTAAGCAATAAGGTACAAAAGGCTGTGCTGGAAGTCTTGGCTGAATATTAGATAGCGGTAAAGACTGTCTTTATGAGTGAGTCGTCAGTAGAGAAGACATTCATTATTGAAAGGACTGAAACTTGCTGTGAACACGGAGAAGCGAGAAGCAACTGCCATGACATCGGGTCACGGGAAAACCTGTTAACTGTTAAAAGGAAAAGATATCACAGCAGACATTCAAATGAATTTTATTACAAATATAGGACTGACCTGAAGAAAAATGCTTTATCTACTGTAAATGCAGGTACACTCGCTTACTCGGTCTATTACAATACTCTACTTCTATAAGCTTCAGTGAACAATATCAATGAGAACAAACATATGTTTACGTTGTTGCTAAGAGTGGTTGCTAGTGTTGTGTAGTGATACATAGAACAGTCGTGTGAAGTTTGGTTTTAGTTAGTTATTTGATGCTATAAAAACGGGATACTTATTAAATACAGTGGTTAAATTAACCTTTTTTCTACTGGTCTTTGTTTAAAAAAGGTTATAAAAATGTCCAATAATTATCAATACCAAATGATATGAAACATTATATCATGATACATTTTATAGCTGTATCGCCCAGCCATATGCAAAGGTATGAAAAGAAGAGTAAATACAGCTGATTACACATATTTAGGGCATGAGGTCGGTTTACATGTTCAGCAACATTACTTCAGCCCCAGTTATGTGACAGCAACACTGCCAACTCAAGAAGTTTAACAAGTGCAAACATAATCCATTCACCAATAGGTAAGATAACCAGCTTCCTCAACGAGACCTCTGTTAGTTTCAAAATCAAAGACACATGATATGTGTTACTTAAAATTTTCCTTAATGTTTAAAAAAAATGTTTCTTTTTTTCAAAACATATTGACAAACAGACCTTCCGGGAAAATAATAGTCACACCTCTGCTGAGTAATAATTACTATGTCTAAAATTTCAGCCCTTCCCCTTTGTATGATTTGCTGGCTTTCTCTTCCTGCCACACTGTTCTGATATATTAACAAGAGAGACTGTTTTATACCTCACTGACTCAGGTCTCCTCTCCTGGCAGGTTATAATCTTAAAGAAATTAACATGGCATTTAACAATCAGAAGATTTTGAAAATGATCTCCATTCTTTCTGTGAGTACAACCTTGACCGTCCTCTTGATGAACCGTCCAGAACAAAGGACAAATTGTTCAAATAAAGAAGAGCCGGTCTTGAATCACTTACTAAAGCAGGATGTTGGAGAACTACAGGCTTGTTCTGCTATTATCCAAGGAGACATGGATGGAGTGGACAAGGACAATTTCAGGAATCTTGTGACCTCGAAAAAAAGAAAATCCCTGCTATCAGAGTCATTTTATCTCAACGCAACCAAGGATTGTCCATCCTACATCCGAGACAGAGGGTTTCTGACGCTTTCTCTCAGTAAAGAGGAGAGAGATTTCCCCATTGCTTACTCCATGGTGATCCATGAGAAGATTGAGATGTTTGAAAGGCTTTTAAGAGCCATTTACACTCCTGACAATGTGTACTGTGTTCATGTGGACCAGAGGTCTCCTGAGATCTTTAAAGAAGCAGTTAGGGCCATTGCGTCCTGTTTGACCAATGTGTTTGTGGCCAGCAAACTGGAGAATGTGATCTACGCCTCCTGGTCTCGAGTTCAAGCGGACATCAACTGCATGCAGGATCTGCTCAAGTCACCCGTCCAGTGGAGGTATCTGCTCAACACCTGTGGCACTGATTTCCCCATTAAAACCAATGCTGAAATGGTTCAGATCCTAAAACAACTGAACGGAAAGAACAGTTTGGAGTCTGAGACGGTACAGTCTAAAAATTGGCGCTGGCAGTATCATCACAATGTTACGAACAATGTGATTCGGACCGATGTTAGAAAGTCACCCCCGCCAATACAGAGCCCTATGTTCTCAGGAAATGCTTACTTTGTGGTTTCAAGAGAGTTTGTGGATCACATCATTAAAAGCAAAGAGATTCAAGATTTCATGGAATGGGAGAAAGACACATACAGTCCAGATGAGCACATGTGGGCTACGTTACAGCGGATGCCTTCAGTACCAGGATCAAACCCTCCAAACATAAAGTACGAGCAATCGGACATGAACGCAATTGCTCGTCTAGTGAAGTGGAGCTACCATGAAGGAGATCTAAGGAGTGGGGCTCCCTACCCACCATGCACTGGGACGCACAGACGGGCGGTGTGTGTTTATGGAGCTGGGGACTTGAAATGGATTGTGAGGCAACACCATCTTTTAGCAAACAAGTTTGATCCAGAAGTAGATGATGTGGCGATTAAATGTATGGAGGCTTTTTTAAGGTACAAAGCTATTAATGGTCGATCATTACTAACAGTTCAAAAATCTGACATTATTTTATGATGTTTTTAAAAACATCATAAAAATTTATTTTAAAATGTTTGTAAATTTTGGGGAAATGGATGCTGATATGTAATTGTTTAATACAACACGTTCTATGCTGGTCATATTTCAATGCAAACTATCAAATAAAATGTAAATTAAATTAATAGTTTGGCTTCATAAAATATTTGTACTTTTTTTCTACAGATGCTAATATTTCATATAAACCAAGATTTGATTATAATGAATTTAAATAAAAAAATAATTAACAGAGTACAAGAGTAAATGGAACAAATCTAGCGGGTCAGGCTGCAGAAAAACGGAAAAAATATTTTTTTAGTACACTTAAGGGCCACCCTAATATATATAGTATAGCCTAGGCTATAGCAGCCTACGATATAGCCTAGCGGAGTCTACGAGGGCGATTATCTAAAAAGTGTCAATGATGTCATCTTACTCAGCAAATATATGAAGAGTTTGGTTCCAAAACGCGACAAACGTACGTTATATAGGCCTATATTTAGTTCCTGCAAAAAATCTGTATTGGTCGGTGTTGTAAAGTCCATTCTTAATTTTACGTAAAATGCGATATCCGCCGTGTTATTCTGTCATGTTTTCTCCCTTTCTTTTTCCCTTTCTCTGCAGAATGCGATCTGCTCAACTAATCACAGCGCAGTGAGCGCACCATTCCACGCTTTGTAAACCGTAACGGCGGCGCTTTTAATAAACCGTTTTCCTTCTACTTTGTGATCCACACTTTTTTAAAAAAAAATAATAGGCTAATAATTAGTAATAGGCTTAAAATAATTTTGACGGCATTGGTGACCCTGTGGTGGTTTCTGCGGTGGGGAAGAAACGTAAGCCATCGAAATCTAATCATTTTAGGCTACTTGAGGAGATTAAGAAGATGAGGCACGCGGGAGGAGGAAAAATGCCGAATGTTTCTTGTACTCACACGACAGCATCAAACTTCTGTCACGCTGACACTTTGACCCCAGGGGATCTTTTTAAAAACTTTCAATTGTTTTACTCAAAGTAAACGAAAACCGAGCAGGACCATGTCATGAATTTATTGCATTTTGGGGGGAAACATCCTTTTTTATAATAAATATTTGAAAATCTAAATCTGGATCTTTCCACTCTTTGGTAAAGGAAACACATTATTACTCAAATTAATCATAATGGATTTATCGCGTTTTGAAACCAAACTCTTCATATACAACAGATATAGGCTATACAGGAAATGTGGGCATCACTGGTTGTGAAGGCGGTTCATCAGTTGTAAACAAGTCATTGCGCATTGTGCCGATCTGAGTCGAAGTCTCGCCGCTATTCCTTTGATGAAATATGTGCGTTTCTGTCTCCTAGCCGCTTCACTCGCTGTCGTCTTGTAGTAAGCTGAAGCAAACTCAGATGTAGATGGCTTATTTTCTCCTTCTCGCTCATCTTTTCGTGCGTAATATTGTACTTTGCACAATGCTGCCATTGTCACCGCATGAACTCTCACGCGAAGATGACAGCGTATAAGCACAACACGTCAAATCAAGTTTGAAAACAGCCGCATTTTACCGCGCAGTATTTAGATTGGTCAATCTATCAATTAGACTAACATCAACAATTTCTTATTTTTATTATTTTATTTTTAAGCAATCAGAAATCTGAGGGGGCCGGACATGTAAATGAGGGAGCCTAGGCCCACCCAGGTCCCCTCGTGGCTACGCCACTGAACTAATGTTTGTCATGCTGTAACAAATCCTGAAACAAGGAAACAAGCAGCAGGAAAATTCGCCATGTTTAGATCAAACATAGAAGCAGAACCAAGAACATGCAAAATGTTTGATAAAATCTCTTCCTGTTCAAACTACAGAATAACTAATTTGACTACATGAATGAGCAACAACTGAACAAAAGAAGTTCCACTTGTTATTATAGCAGGTTTACAGACTGTCTGGATAATTATACACTCTTAGGAGAAGTTAATGTAGCACTCGAGTTCACACACTTTGTATTAGGGCTGCACAATTAATCGAAATAACATTGAAAAAATATATATATATTTTTTTAGAGTTCAAATCGAGTCCTCGTCCAATGCACAATGGGTTGTGGGCAATATTAGCCATTGAGTGTGCCAGAAAAAGAAGTCCATCCAGGTGTCTTTGGAAGACTCATTTCACCATACTAGGATTTGAGTCACGTTAAAGGAGAACTCCGGTCAATTTTAACATTGAGCTCATTTTTTTGTACATTTGGAGTGCTGTCAATACAGAGAACAATGACAAAAATCTGTGTTGTCTACACTGAGTTATTCTATTTTTAAAATTTGCACCCTGTTGACTTCAATGGGGCAAGTACTAAACCTGCTTTTAGCCTCTTAACATCCTTGATGTGTCATTACAAGTGCACAGAAAATGTGAGTGATTCCTTCTGAGTGAACACGAGTGAATCTGACTGCAGTAGATGTGAAAGATATGTATAAAAATGATGTTATTTAAGCCAGCGCAAATACCTGTGTTTACATCCTGTTTTCGGGTGAAGTCCAAAGTAGTCGATTGTCAAGTTCACGTGCGTGATCATAGGTAACTAAACCTATGCGCGTGAACTCGGCAATCGACTACTTTGGAATTCACCCGAATTTTCGTGACAGAATGACAGAATTTTCATTTTTGGGTGAACTAACCTTTTAATGCACCGTGTTTCCTTCCAAAGCATCAACCTTGAAGGTTTGAACCTTTTTAATAGTTGTGTTAGAGTCCCTATATTGTCCTCTGTATGATTTTTTTGATTCACGTTTTCACACTGTCACTGTTGGAAAGGGTTCAAATATGCAAAAGATGCTGGAAAACTGAAGAATTTGCAGGACTTGGATTTTTCTGAAGAGCATTGGGCAGTTTTACTGCTCAGGACAAACAAGGGACTCAAGAACAACCATCACAAAAAAAAAAACAAACAAAAAAAAAACAGTCATGGATCACCCAGGTAACGACACACAGTATTGAGAATTAAGGGTGTGTAAACTTTTGAACAGGGTTGTTTTTATAAATATATAAAGACAGAAACACAGACTAGACTTATGACAGGTTTTAATGTTGTTCATGTCTATGTGGAGATTTTGATATGCTTTATGACAAACCGTGAGCAAAGTCATAAGAAGAAAAAGAAAAAGAGTATTTTCTCCTTAAAACTGCAGTGAAAAAAAGAAATGTGTCTGATGTTGATAAAACACATTTATTACCATTCTGGCGGGGCTAATTTGCATATTCTTACTGCGTATTCTAAATGAAACAAGAGTGTAGAGTTACATTCAAGCTATTTTAAGGCATGAAAAAAAATTCACAGGAAAAAAAAAGTTTAAATATGTCATTTTGATGATCAAAGATCCGTTTTAAGTGCTAAAATTGACTACAGGAGGACTTTAAACAAAGACAATACAGAAAGGTGTATATCTCATTACAAAGGTGAAACATTTGCCAAATGTGAAACGTTAATGCACATTACATAATGCATAAGTCTAGTTCGTGGCAGATAAAGTTTAAGTACTTGGAGTTACCACAGTCATAGTTGAAAAAGGAACTAACAGTGTTTCATGTAAACGGAATTGTGAATGAATGTACCATCGTTTGTCACATTGTAATTTTTATATTCATGTTCGTCATTTTCAGTAAAGTGAAAGTAAATTGAGTATATCAAACATGTTACTCACACTTCTCTGTGTTGCGAAATTACTGTCGGAGTCAGTCGGCACTGCATCATCTTTTATTTTCAGTCTCTATGGAAAGCTTGTTGTCTTGTTTAAAAGTGAATCTGCAGTACAATAAAGCAAACAAATGAACAGTGACTTACTGATGCAATCTTGAACTTTGTTAAAAAATAAAGTTCATCCATGCTTTCTTAATGTTAGGATCACAAGGAAGGCAATGCAAATAAGGCGATGTTTTTTCACAACTTGGCACTGCATCTTGTAATCCTCAGAGGCATCTATCATTTTGTTACTCTAGTAATCCTGTGCGTCTCTCTGGTATTGGACTGAGTAAGATTTAAAGAGTTAGCGCATCACACACATAACCAGAGTCAGCCAATAGTGAGCCTACGTGGTGACGTACAACCCAGACACGCTGCGCTGTTACACTACGTGAATTCATTCAGGCCCACACAGACAAAAATGAATAGTTCAATAAAGTCATTATTTTTGTTGTTTTTTTGCTCGCAAAAAGTATTCTCGTCACTTTATAAACTTGTGGTTGAGCCAATGTAGTCACTTGGACTATTTTAACGATGTCTTTAATAACTTTTCTGGGCCGGCAAGTTTCGATCCCATAGAAGCCTATGGAGGAGTGAGCCAGCTCTCAGATTTCATCAAAAATATCTTAATTTGTGTTCCAAAGATGAAAGAAAGTCTTACGGGGTTGGTACAACATGAGGGTGAGTGATTACTGACATAATTTTCATTTTTGGGTGAACTATCCCTTTAAGCTCTGAAACTGACCAATGAGGCCCGCCAGTTTGTCATTGTTGCCAAAAACGACATTGAAAGATCAGAACATGACCTGTGCCTTGGATAAGCTGTTCAAGTTCTGCTGCTATCCCAAATGTAAAAAGTCAGTTGCGTGTGTTTTTTTTTTTTAAAGGACTGTTAAAGTTAAATATTTTGATGATTACTTTTACTCATATGCTGTGGAAAAGATGGAGGAGTACAGTAAAAATTCCTTCTGGTCTGTCAGAGTCCCAACCAATATTTATTTTTTTGGATGATTAGATCTACTTTAATCCAAGATACAAAGTTATGAAGTGATTGAAATGAGGTAAAGGGTTATCTGCCTAATGAAATTGGGGAAAGAATAACTGTTTCTGCAGGTTGAATTTTGTGAATTTTATTGTCTATATTTAATGATTAATTAATGTGTTGAAATAAAAAAAATTGTTTACTTTGTTATTTTTTGTCTAAACTATTTATTATTGTGTCAAAACAGCTCTTTTTTTGTGTGTGTGTACGGTTTTAGGTGCTTATTTAAACAGCTTAGCCAATGACAGCACATGATGTGTTGTGACACGTGTTAATCTTCCTGACACATTCACAGTTGAATAAAGTGTAAGTCTGTTCAAAATATTCTTTCTAAGAGTGTAAAATAAGATGAAAGTGTCAAATTTTAAGTGGTTAACACTGAGAGGCCATGCTTGTGGATGCCTTTAGGCATCTTTTTCTAATGACAGTAACCATGTGTTCTGACTGGTTTTCATTTACAAAAAGCATATTCATTCATACATTTTCAGAATCATAGTAATGTTTTACCAGTGGCCAATTTTATGTTGAGAGATCTTAAAAGCATGAAATGGACCTCTGTACTGCCTTTCATGTCAATAAGCCTACTTGTTTATTATGGTAGCCTACCATTAGCCAATCATATTGTCATCATCACGTTTATTTTTTATTTTTTTTTTAATTATTCTTATTCTTATTGCATCAACAGAATGATTAATCACAGCCCAATGGATAGTCCCAAAGTTGTGTTGTGGACACAACCGAGCAACAGCGATATGCTAACCATGTCCTAGTATTTACAAAGCTTGTTTGATAATATTATGGTGCCCTATCCTGGAGACTCGTTAAAATAGACTATTTTAATAAACTAGAACTGTATGAGAATATAATGCCATGTAGAATAAACTATTCTTCAGAATGGCTTTATGTTGAAGTTGCTTTTTACCAAACCTAATGTGGACTCAAAGCAGCTCTGTCTTTCAACAGCAATAGCCCAACGGCTGCCATTGCTTTGTGGTAAGTCAAGACAGTCAGAATAATATAATGACAGAATGTTGATTTTACTCACCTCTTTCTTTCTTTCTTTATTCAGTGAAACACATACACTCACCTAAAGGATTATTAGAAACACCATACAAATACGGTGTTTGACCCCTTTCGCCTTCAGAACTGCCTTAATTCTACGTGCAACAAGGTGCTGAAAGCATTCTTTAGAAATGTTGGCCCATATTGATAGGATAGCATCTTGCAGTTGATGGAGATTTGTGGGATGCACATCCAGGGCACGAAGCTCCCGTTCCACCACATCCCAAATATGCGCTATTGGGTTGAGATCTGGTGACTGTGGGGGCCATTTTAGTACAGTGAACTCATTGTCATGTTCAAGAAACCAATTTGAAATGATTCGAGGTTTGTGACATGGTGCATTATCCTGCCGGAAGTAGCCATCAGAGAGGATGGGTACATGGTGGTCATAAAGGGATGGACATGGTCAGAAACAATGCTCAGGTAGGCCGTGGCATTTAAACGATGCCCAACAGGCACTAAGGGGCCTAAAGTGTGCCAAGAAAACATCCCCCACACCATTACACCACCACCACCAGCCTGCACAGTGGTAACAAGGCATGATGGATCCATGTTCTCATTCTGACTCTACCATCTGAATGTCTCAACAGAAATCGAGACTCATCAGACCAGGCAACATTTTTCCAGTCTTCAACTGTCCAATTTTGGTGAGCTTGTGCAAATTGTAGCCTCTTTTTCCTATTTGTAGTGGAGATGAGTGGTACCAGGTGGGGTCTTCTGCTGTTGTAGCCCATCCGCCTCAAGGTTGTGCGTGTTGTGGCTTCACAAATGCTTTGCTGCATACCTCGGTTGTTACGAGTGGTTATTTGAGTCAAAGTTGCTCTTCTATCAGCTTGAATCAGTCGACCCATTCTCCTCTGACCTCTAGCATCAACAAGGCATTTTCGCCCACAGGACTGCCGCATACTGGATGTTTTTCCCTTTTCACACCATTCTTTGTAAACCCTAGAAATGGTTGTGCGTGAAAATCCCAGTAACTGAGCAGATTGTGAAATACTCAGACCGGCCCGTCTGGCACCAACAACCATGCCACGCTCAAAATTGCTTAAATCACCTTTCTTTCCCATTCTGACATTCAGTTTGGAGTTCAGGAGATTGTCTTGACCAGAACCACACCCCTAAATGCACTGAAGCAACTGCCACGTGATTGGTTGATTAGATAATTGCATTAATGAGAAATTGAACAGGTGTTCCTAATAATCCTTTAGGTGAGTGTACACACACACACACACACACACACACACACACACACACACACACACAAATGGTAGGCAGCTTTCATACGCGCACGGTGATTTAAACACCAAGCACGATAATAATAATAGAACCAATAATTCTCCAATAGTTGGAGAAACATGTGCTCAGTCACGCTCTCAGTTCTACAACTTAGGGCAAAGTAACCGACGGAGAGAGGTTCAAATAATGAACGGAAAGTAACCGACGGTGAGAGGTTCAAATAATTAGGGCCCAAGCCCTGAAAGGGCGAAGGCCCTATTGTTTCCGGTAGGATTATTAGGGCCCAAGCCCTGAAAGGGCGAAGGCCCTATTGTTTTCGTTAGGATTATTATTAGGGCCCAAGCCCTGAAAGGGCGAAGGCCCTATTGTTTCCGTAAGGATTATTTTTTTTTTTTTCTTTTTTTTCTTCATTATTTTTTTTTTTGCCTTTTTGCCACTTTTGGGGCCCTTAACATGCTCAAAAACTCTTGAAATTTTGCACACACGTCAGAACCTGCGGCCATCAGGGCCGGGCTGAAGCTGGTACTGGGGCGTGGCAGGGGGGCTCGACAGCGCCCCCTGGAATGGGGTCCGAAAACTTGGTCCATAAATCAAACACGCTTGCATGTAATAATATGAAACTCAGTACACATATAGATCTCATCGGGCCGAACAACTTTCGTGCTCTAAGTTTTACAAAAGCCCAACAGGAAGTCGGTTATTATACGTTGTTTGGAAAACGCATACAATGGAATGTGAAATACTCCTCCTAGGGATTTCATCCGATCGCCACCAAACTCGGTGAGAATAAAGTCAAGACATTGAGGATGAATTCTTGCGAACGGATTTTTGATATCTCGAACGGTTTGGCCGTGGCGAGGAAACGAATTTATGGCGAATAATGGGACACAGGAAGTGTGTTATAACTTCTGCATACATTAACTGATCTTGATGAAACTTCAGCAGTGTGTTCGTTGTAAGAGGCCGATCACATGGATGTGACTATTGTGAGTCAAAGTTATAGCGCCACCAACTGGCAGCAGGAAGTGTGTCACTTTCAAAATGCTTTGAAGTCACCCTCTTAATTTGACCCGATTTGCTTCAAACTTTATGTGTATAATGTAAACACAGGGCAGATGTAGACCTGTGAAAGGATTATTGATATCTTAGATACTGTTGCCGTGGCAACGCATCAAGTTTTAATATTCTTTTCGGATGCGTTTGAGACTCTTAACATGCTTGAAATTGGATGAAACTCGACAGACACATAACACTTATTAGCCAGTAGACATGTGAAAAGTTTCAGAAACGGGCGTGGCAGGGGGGCTCAACAGCGCCCTCTTGAACAGGGTCTGAAAACTTGGTCCATATATCAAACACGCTTGCATGAAATAATATGAAACTCGGTACACATATAGATTTCGTCGGGCCGAACAACTTTCCCTCTGACAAGTTTCACGCCAGCCCAACAGGAAGTCAGCTATTATGGGTTGTTTGGAAAACGCTTGCTGTGGAATGTGATGTACTAGAGAATTCATTCAATCACCTCCAAACTCAGTCAGCATGAAGTAAAGACATTGAGGATGCTAAATTGCGGACGGATTTTTGATATCTTGAACGGTTTGGCCGTGGTGAGGAAACGAATTTATGGCGAGAAAAGAGAGACACGAAGTGTTATAACTTCTGCATACATCATACATCAACTGATCTTGATGAAACTTCAGCAGTGTGTTCGTGGTAAGAGGCCGATCAGATGGATGTGACTATTGTGAGTCAAAGTTATAGCGCCACCAACTGGCAGCAGGAAGTGTGTCACTTTCAACATGCTTTTGACAAAAGTGGGGGGGTTAGTTTTAAATACAGTAAAAAAAAAAATGTTTTTATATTGTTCTCATCAAGCCGGACAACTTTCTAATTTACATTCATTAGCTCAGAGCAAAAGGAAGTCAGATATTTTGGTCTGAATGTGGATTTTTTTGCAAAATCAGCCTATGAATTTTTAGCCACTCCTCTTAAACTATTTATTTTATTCCCACCAAACTTTTTCAACATGATGAAAATACATTAAATATGCTAAATTGTGAACGGATAATAAATATCTCAAACGGTTTTGCTATGGCGAGGGATTAAAGTAATGTCCAAAAAGGAAAAACTAAAAGCCTCAAATTTTCTAAAAATGTAATTATATACCATTTATTTCTATATAAAAGTATACAAACATCACAACTAAACATTTTATTCTTTTTTTTCAATTTAAGAATGAATTTTAAGTTTAAAAACTGCCAGAATGGTTGTTTAGTCTAAACAATACATAAATAAAGTCAAACATAGTGCTATACTGCCCTCTTGTGTTCAAAATCAGGTAGGCCTATTATATCTATATATAAATATACTAGGTATGTGACGGTGAGAATATTTTACCACCGGTTAGCTGACGTGTGACACCGCTGGGGGCTTTTTAATCGCTAACTTAAAAACTAAAGTAAAATATGTTCGTCCGCACTGACATTTATATTGGTTGAGCGAGCGTTTCAAATGAATTCCTATGGAAGTAGGAATTAACTGAAAAACGTTCACTCTGTTCTGCTCGTTCCTCGCCGTGGACGTGCACCGTTATGAATGCCCGTGCAGCCATGAGCATTTTAGTTTCATTTTAAAATTAGCGCCTTTCGGGGGGTGGATTGCTTGAAATTATTTTACAAAAGCACAATTTTGTGTTTTATTGCAACTGTACACAAATATAAGTTAACACTTTGCAGTTTGAATGTCGTCCTGTATAATGATGGAGTATGTTTTTATGTGTCTACTGTTCAATCGCGCCCACGCCACACACACACACACACACACACACACACACGGTTTACTATCTTTGTGGGTACTCTCCATGGACTTAATGGTTTTTATACTGTACAAACTGTATATTCTATCTCCTCACACTAACCCTACCCCTAAACCTACCTATCCCATAAAACTTTCTGCATTTTTACATTTCCAAAAAAACTCATTCTGTATGATTTATAATCTTGTTTACCCATGGGGACCTCTATTTAGGTCCCCACTGTGACACGAGTCCCCATGAGTCTGTGTGCATTCAGGTTAAAGTCCCCACCGGGATAGAAAAACATGAACACACACACACACACACACACACACACACACACACACACACACACACACACACACACACACACACACACACACACACACTCCAGCATTACAATCTTGACATCGCAGCCTGTTCATTATAGCCTTAATAAAATATAATAATAAAATAGTCAACCTAACATATAAAAATTACACTGCTCTAAATAGTCAGTAGTACAATTCGTACATTCACAGTAAGCACCGCTCGCTCCACTGTGATGTTTCCAAGCAAATTTTTGCGCATGTGAAGAGGATGATTTTTTCCATCAATATTGGAACACGAGTGAAGAACAAAGCCTATAATAAAGAATAGTTTAGCATCCAAATACATCGCAAATGTTGAAACATTTTGATTCTGATGAGAGGGTTACGTGAGCCCAACACTGCTTACTTTCATTTTTACTTTTACATTAAATTTAAAGGATTTGTTGTGGAATATTTTGAGTGTATCATAAAATCTGAATAAAAAAATAATAATAATAATAATAATAATAAAAAATGAATGAATGAATGAATAAATAAATAAATATATATATGTATGTGTATATATATATATATATATATATATATATATATATATATATATATATAGCTGCGAGCAGCGATAAAGGGCCAAAGCCGGCGGCACCGCCACCCTAAAGGCACCGGGGTTGCGGTGCCACCGGCTTGGGCCCGTAATCGCTGCTCGCAGCTATATTTATTATTATTATTATTGTTCTTCAAGGGTTCGGGGGCTTTTGGGGCCTTTAACATGCTCGAAAACTCATGAAACTTTGCACACTGGTCAGAACCCGTGGCCATTAGGGCCGAGGTGAAGCTGGTACCCGGGCGTGGCAGGGGTGCTCAACAGCGCCACCTAGAATGCAATCTGAAATCTTGGACACATACAAGAACGTATTAGTATGAAACTCGGTACACATATAGATCTCATCAGGCCGAACAACTTCCGCACTCTATGTTATTAGCTCCGCCCAACAGGAAGTTAGCTATTATGGGTTGTTTGAAAAACGTACGCTCTGGAATTTGAAATACTCCTCCTAGAGAATTCATCCAATCCCCTCGAAACTCGGTGTGCATGAAGTCAAGACATTGAGGATGCTAAATTGCGAAAGGATTTTTGATATCTCGAACGGTTTGGCCGTGGCGAGGAAACGAATTTATGGCGAATAATGGGACACAGGAAGTGTGTTATAACTTCTGCATACATTAACTGATCTTGATGAAACTTCAGCAGTGTGTTCGTTGTAAGAGGCCGATCACACTGATGTGACTATTGTGAGTCAAAGTTATAGCGCCACCAACTGGCAGCAGGAAGTGTGTCACTTTCAAAATGCTTTGAAATCACCCTCTTATTTTTACCCGATTTGCTTCAAACTTTATGTGTATAATGTAGACACACTGCAGATGTAGACCTGCGAAAGGATGATTGATATCTTAGATACTGTTGCCGTGGCAACGCTTCAAAATTTAATATTCTTTTTTGATGCTTTTGAGACTCTTAGCATGCTTGAAATTGGATGAAACTCGACAGACACATAACACTTATTAGCCAGTAGACATGTGAAAAGTTTCAGAAAGGGGCGTGGCAGGGGGGATCAACAGCGCCCCCTTGAACGGGGTTTGAAAACTTGGTCCATATATCAAACACGCTTGCATGAAATAATATGAAACTCGGTACACATATAGATCTCATCGGGCCGAACAACTTTCCCTCTGTCAAGTTTCACGCCAGCCCAACAGGAAGTCGGCTATTATGGGTTGTTTGGAAAACGCTTGCTGTGGAATGTGAAGTACTCCTCCTAGAAAATTCACCGTGTCCCCTCCAAACTCGGTGTGCATGTAGTCAAGACATTGAGGATGCTAAATTGCGGACGGATTTTTGATATCTCGAACGGTAAGGCCGTGGCGAGGAATCGAATTTATGGCGAGAAAAGAGAAACACGAAGTGGAATAACTTATGCATACATTAACTGATCTTGATGAAACTTCAGCAGTGTGTTCGTGGTAAGAGGCCGATCAGATGGATGTAACTATTGTGAGTCAAAGTTATAGCGCCACCAACTGGCAGCAGGAAGTGTGTCACTTTCAACATGCTTTTGACAAAAGTGGGGGGGTTAGTTTTAAATACAGTGAAAAAAAATAGTTTTTATATTGTTCTCATGAAGCCGGACAACTTTCTAATTTACATTCATCAGCTCCGGCCATCAGGAAGTCAGATTTTTTGGTCTGAATATGGATTTTTTGCTAAATCAGCCTCTGAATTTTTAGCCACTCCTCTTAAACTATTTATTGTATTCCCACCAAACTTTTTCAACATGATAAAAATATATTAATGATGCTAAATTGTAAACTGATATTGAATATCTCAAACGGTTTTGCTATGGCGAGGGATTAAATTAATGTCAAAAAGGAAGCAGGAAACATCTCATAACTTCTAAAAATTTAATTATACACCATTTATTTTTATACAAAATTATACAAATATTAGAACTAAACCTATTTTATTCCGTTTTTGCAATTCAAGAAGTATGAAAAAGTTAAAAACAGGCTCTTTAGTGCTATTTGGTTCAACAAAAAGCAAACATAGGGCTATACTGCCCTCTTGTGTCCAAAAGGATATCAAAATAGTATATAAAACGTTTTACTAGGTAGGCCTATTGTATTTAAATATACATTTATTAGGTATATGACTGTGAGGGTATTTTTCCATTGGTTAATCGACGTGTGACACGAGCGGGTCCTTTTAAATCGCTAATATAAAAGTGAAAGTAAAAAACAGACGTCTGCACGGACATTGATAATGGTGCACATTGGAAAGAATGATACTTCTAAACATAACACTAAACCGCCATTAGGTGTCGCCAGGCGACCATCTTAATGAGTGAGTCATTGATTCATTCGTTCAAACGATTCGTTCAAATGACTGAGTCATTTATGATTGAGACAGATGTTTATGGATTGACCATTGAATCTTTGAGTCAACCGATCTGTTTCAAAATGCTGAATCATTCAGTAATGAGAAAACAAGTTGCTGTGAGATGCTCGATGGTTCTGCTGTGATCTTTGTTTAACTATTTTTGCTGCTGAAACAGAACAAAAACAGTCAATATTGCATCTAAAATGTAAGTGACTTAATTGTAACTGTTTATTAACCTGTTGTATGAAATCAATGTCACAGTTTCAATCGTGATTGCATTCAGGAAATAGTAGCCTACTCGTCAAGTGAGGTTGCTTAACTCTATCATATGTTATAAAATATATAAAAACTCCATATTTGTCATTTTTATAGTCAGTATGTTGTTAACTGGGTTCCTTTTTTGTGTGCTGCGCTCATTTGTTTACAATTCTCCTGGAGAAGCTGCACAAGCCTCAGCAGTGCAACCTTGTTAACATTGATCAGTACATTTATTATTAACTGTTGATTGCAACTTAAAATAAATGTAATGCAATTAGAATAATGACTCTTTTTAGTGATTCCCAAGTTATTTTTTTGTTATTGACGTTCTAACCAGGCTATACTCTGGTCGGGCAAGTAAAATTCTCTTTCAGGTAGGCCTATTGTATTTATATATAAATATATTAGGGATCTGACTGTGATAACATTTTCCCACCGGTTAATCGATGTGTGACACCACTGAAGGTTTTTAAATCGCTAACTTAAAAGCGAAGGTAAAATACAGACGTCCGCACAGACATTTATAATGGTGCGGAGTAGAACGAGCATTTTCAATGTATTCCTATGGAAGTACGAATGAACTAAAACATTTTATTTATGTTTTTATGTGTCCACTGTTCAATCGCAACCGCGTCACACACACACACTTTCCAGAATTGCAATCTTGACATCGCAGCCTGTTCATTATAGCCCTAATAAAATATAATAATAAAATAGACAACCTGACATATACAAATTACACTGCTCTGTTTAAATAGTCAGTAGTACAATTTGTACCATTCAAAGTAAGCACTGCGCCACTGTGATGTTTCCAAGCACATTTTTGCGCGTGTGAAGAGGATGATTTTCTCCATCGATATTGGAACACGAGTGAAGTACAAAGCATATAATAAAGAATAGTTTAGCATCCAAATACATTACAAATGTTGAAACATTTTGATTCTAATGAGAGGGTTACGTGAGACCAACACGGCTTACTTTCGTTTTTATTTTTACATTAAATTTAAAGGATATGTTGTGAAATATTTTGAGTGTATCATAAAATCAGAATAAGGTAAGACAAGTAATATTTTCTGTCTTATATATATATATATATGAAGAGTTCAGATGCAAAAGCCTCTAAGTGCCATCTGAAACTTTCTTCTTGAATGATAATTTTTTTTCAAGCTCGTATATTTAAGTTCAGTAATTTCACTTAAATGACAATTAATAGGTAATTTGCATTGCCATTTAAGTGAAATTACTGAACTTAAATATACGAGCTTGATAAAAATGATCATTCAAGAAGAAAATTTCAGATGGCACTTAGAGGCTTTTGCATCTGAACTCTTCATCGATGGAGGGCCGAAGCCGGCGGCACCGCCATCCCCGGTGCCTTTAGGTAACTAAAGGCACCGGGGTTGCGGTGCCTCCGGCTTGGG
Source organism: Scardinius erythrophthalmus (assembly GCF_964197995.2). NCBI lineage: Eukaryota > Metazoa > Chordata > Actinopteri > Cypriniformes > Leuciscidae > Scardinius > Scardinius erythrophthalmus. Next base: position 18,080,494 of record NC_138244.1, read on the forward strand.
CCCGTAATTGCTGCTCGCAGCTATATTTATTATTATTATTATTATTATTATTATTATTATTATTTTGTCAACCTTTCGGGCACTTTTGGGGCCCTTAACATGCTCGAAAACTCTTGAAATTTTGCACACACGTCAGAACCCGCGGCCATCAGGGCCGGACTGAAGCTGGTACCCGGGCGTGGCAGGGGGGCTCGACAGCGCCCCCTGGAACGGGATCCAAACACGTGTCCATAAATCAAACACGCTTGCATGTAATAATATGAAACTCGGTACACATATAGATCTCATTGGGCCGAACAACTTTCGTGCTCTAAGTTTTACGCCAGCCCAACAGGAAGTTGGCTATTTAGCGTTGTTTGGAAACGCATGCTGTGGAATTTTATGTACTCCTCCTAGGGAATTCATCGATTCGCCTCCAAACTCGGTGTGCATGAAGTCAAGACATTGAGGATGCTAAATTGCGGACGGATTTTTGATATCTCGAACGGTTTGGCCGTGGCGAGGAAACAAATTTATGGCGAAAAAAAGAAACAGGAAGTTTGTTATAACTTCTGCATACATTAACTGATCTTGATGAAACTTCAGCAGTGTGTTCGTTGTAAGAGGCCGATCACATGGATGTGACTATTGTGAGTCAAAGTTATAGCACCACCAACAGGCAGCAGGAAGTACATCACTTTCAAAATGCTTTGAAATCAGTGTCTTATTTTTACCCGATTTGCTTCAAACTTTATGTGTACAATGTAGACACACGGCAGATGTAAACCTGTGAAAGGATTATTGATATCTTAGATACTGTTGCCGTGGCAACGCATCAAACTTTAATATTATTTTTTGATGCTTTTGAGACTCTTAACATACTTGAAATTGCATGAAACTCAACAGACACATCACATTTATTAGCCCGTAGACATGTGCAAAGTTTCAGAAACGGGTGTGGTGGAATGGCTCAGTAGCGCCACCTTTAGTCAAAAATGGGGGCTTAGTTTTTCCTAGAATCACAAAACTTGGTATGTGTATTGTTCTCATCAAGACGGACAACTTTCTAATTTACATGAACCATCTCCGACCAACAGGAAGAGAGATATTTTGGTTTGAATGTGGATTTTCTGAAGAATTTTCTCTCCCTCTCTCTGTGTCTGTGTGTGTGTGAGGGGAGGGGGGGATTTGACTATTGCTTTTATATTGTTAATCAAGGTTTCAGGGGCTTTTGGGGTCCTTAACGTGCTCAAAAACTCTTGAAACTTTGCACACAGGTCAGAACCCACGGCCATCAGGGCCGGGCTGAAGCTGGTACCCGGGCGTGGCTGGGGGGCTCAACAGCGCCCCCTTGAACGGGGTTCTAAAACTTGATCCATATATCAAACACGCTCGCATGAATTAATATGAAACTCGGTACACATATAGATCTCATCGGGCCGAACAACTTTACCCCGGTCAAGTTTTACGCCAGCCCAACAGGAAGTCGGCTATTATGGGTTGTTTGGAAAACGCTTGCTGTGGAATGTGAAATACTCCTCCTAGAAAATTCACCGTGTCCCCTTCAAACTCGGTGTGCATGTAGTCAAGACTTTGAGGATGCTAAATTGCGGACGGATTTTTGATATCTCGAACGGTTTGGCTGTGGCGAGGAATCGAATTTATGGCGAGAAAAGAGAAACACGGAAGTGGAATAACTTCTGCATACATTAACTGATCTTGATGAAACTTCAGCAGTGTGTTCGTGGTAAGAGGCCGATCAGATGGATGTAGCTATTGTGAGTCAAAGTTATAGCGCCACCAACTGGCAGCAGGAAGTGTGTCACTTTCAACATGCTTTTGACAAAAGTGGGGGGGTTAGTTTTAACTACAGTAAAGAAAAAACAGTTTGTATATTGTTGTCATCAAGTCGGACAACTTTCTAATTTACATTCAATAGCTCTGGCCATCAGGAAGTCAGATATTTTGGTCTGAATGTGAATTTTTTTGCAAAATCAGCCTCTGAATTTTTAGCCACTCCTCTTAAACTATTTATTTTATTCGTACCAAACTTTTTCAACATGATGAAACTACATTATATATGCTAAATTGTGAATGGATAATAAATATCTCAAACGGTTTTGCAATGGCGAGGGATTAAAGTAATGTCCAAAAAGGAAACACTAAAAATCTTCTAAAAATGTAATTATATACCATTTATTTCTATATAAAAGAATACAAATATCACAACTAAACCCATTTTATTCTGTTTTTGCAATTCAAGAAGAATGAAAAAGTTAAAACAGGCTATTTAGTGCTATTTGGTTCAACAAAAAAGCAAACATAGGGCTATACTGCCCTCTTGTGTCCAAAAGGACATCAAAATAGTATATAAAACTTTTTACCAGGTAGGCCAATATTGTATTTAAATATACATGTATTAGGTATGTGTCTGAGGATATTTTCCCACCGGTTAATCGACGTGTGACACGAGTGGGTGCTTTTAAATCGCTAATATAATAGTGAAAGAAAAATAATGATAATGTTGCACACACAAATCACACACATGTGGGAAAGAATGATGCTTTTAAACAACACTAAACCGCCTTTAGGTGTCGCCAGGCATCCATCTTAATAAGCGAGTCATTGATTCATTCGTTCAAACGATTCGTTCGAATGAGTCGATCATGATTAAGACAGATGTTTATGGATTGATCATTCAATCTTTGAGTCAACCGATTCGTTAAAAATGCTGAATCGTTCAGTTATGAGAAAACACGTGATGCGTGATGGTTCTGAATCTGCCGTGATCTTTGTTTAACTATTTTCGCTGCTGAAACAGAACAAAAACAGTCAACATTGCATCTAAAATGTAAGTGACTTAATTGTAACTGTTTATTAACCTGTTGTATGAAATCTAGGGGTGGGAGAAAAAATGTATTCTTAGATGCATCGCGATGCGGACGTGGACGATTCTGAATCGATTCACAAATGTCAAAAAATCGATTCTCTAAAAAAATATTTTTCTAATAACGTAATATTGACGGAAGGCAAAAGGCGGAACTCTAAGCGGACGTGCGTGCAGTCTGTGGCGCGCACATAACAGAGAAGTTTCTTCTGCTCACCAAGGCTGCATTTATTTGATTAAAAATACAAACAAAAACAGTAATATTGTAAAATATTATTCCAATTTAAAACAGTTTAAAATATATTAAAATAGAAAGCAGCTGTTATTTATTCCTGTGATCAAAGCTGAGTTTTCAGCATCATTACTCCAGTCGTCACTGTCACATGATCCTTCAGAAATTATTCTAATATGATGATTGATACTCAAGAAACATTCATTATTATTTTAAATGTCGAAAACAGTTGTGTACAGTCTTTGATGAATAGAAAGTTCAAAAGAACAGCATTTATCTGAAATCTAAAGCTTTTGTAACGTTAAACAGTACCGCTCAAAAGTTTTGGGTTAGTAATAATTAAAATTTTATTTTTGGGGGAAATAAATAAAATAAATCAGTACTTTTATTTATGAAGGATGAGTTAAACTGATCAACAGTTACAGTAAAGACATCTATAATGTTAAAAATATATATATTTGAAATATATGCTGTTCTTTTGAACTTTACATTCATCAAAGCATTTTGAAAAAAAAAATCTGTACACAACTGTTTTCAACATTGAAAATAATAATGAATATTTATTGAGCATCAATCATCATATTAGTATGATTTCTGAAGGATCATGTGACACTGAAGACTGGAGTAATGATGCTGAAAACTCAACTTTGATCACAGAAATGAATTACTATGTAAAATATTTAAAAATTGAAAACAGCTGTTTTAAATTGGAATAATATTTCACAATATTACTGTTTTTGTTTGTATTTTTAATCAATAAATGCAGCCTTGGTGAGCAGAAGAGACTTCTCCTAAAAACATTAAAAATCTTACTGACCCCAAACTTTTGAACAATAATATATATATATATATATATATATATATACATATATATGTATGTGTGTGTATGTATGTATGTATATATATATATATATATATATATATATATATATATATATATATATATATATATATATATATATATATATATATATATATAAATATAGCTGCGAGCAGCGATGGAGGGCCCAAGCCGGCGGTACCGCCACCCCGGTGCCTTTAGGTAACTAAAGGCACCGGGGTTGCGGTGCCACCGGCTTGGGCCCGTAATCGCTGCTCGCAGCTATATTTGTGATTGGACCCATAATTGTGACTTGGAGCTAAAGTTTTTGCAAACCGGACATTAAACACAAATCTAAAAGTATGCCAGCGGCAAACGACATGGAGGAGATCAAGCGATCATTAAACTTTATGTCGAGTGAGCTGGCAAAGGTGACGTCGCAACAGGAGCGCTTGCTCAAACTTGTGGACGAAGTGACAACATTAAATATCATGATGAAAGAAAAGGACGTACGGATCTATACGCTGGAGCAGCGGATTGATGAATTGGAGCAGTATACGCGGAGGGACGATTTGGTGATTACTGGGATCAAGACTCGACACCGTACTTACGCCAGGGCGACAGCTAACGCGGAGACGACGGAGGACGCTCCGAGGGAAGAGCTACAGTCACTGGAACAACAGGTGGTGGATTTCCTTAACAGGAACAACATAAACATTCGCAAAGAGGCAATATCTGCTTGCCACACATTGCAAGTCAGAGAACTCTGTACCTGCTGTAGTAATTCGATTCATCTGCAGGAAGCAGAGGAACGATGTATTAATGCAAGCTAAAAAACTGAAAGGAACGAACGTGTATATAAACGAACACCTCACAAAGAAAAAAAGAGGTATCGCAAGGGAGGCGAGTATAATAAGGAAACAGAAGAAAATTACTGGGACCTGGACTCGGAATGGAAACGTGTGGATCCGGGAACAAGATGGTTCAGTGAAGGTCATTAAGACTATGAAGGAACTTGAGAAGTATAAGACTGGACATTCACAGCGGGAGTGATGGAGTCTTCAGCTTGGCCGGACTGACAATGGAGAAATCAGGTTGGACACACTTGGACATACATTGAACAATGGACGTAGACACTAATAATGATAAAATTTATGAATTAGAAAATTAAATTGAACATGACTTGCTAACCCCTGAAGAAAATGTATGCAATTATTATAGGCCTACTGTACAACAATTTAATGTTGAAATCTGCAAGGTGCTTAATGATGAAGCATTATCTATTATACATTTTAATAGTCGAAGTTTGAAGGGTAATTTAGTAAAAATAAAAGAACTACTTTGTCAGTTAGATAAAAACTTTAAAGTGATCGCCATAACTGAAAGCTGGTTCAAGGACTCTGATATCAACGACGTCCAGATTGAAGGATACAATATGTTTTATGTTAACAGAGTAAGTAAAAAGGGAGGGGGTGTGGCCCTCTACATTGATTATCACTTAAAATGTAAAATTATAGAACAAAAAACAATTGCTGTGGAAAATTTGATGGAATTGCTTACTGTGGAAATAACAAATGAAATTGGTAAAAATATGTTGAAAAAATCTTATGACTTACAAGATGAATTTACAACATTCATTCGAGATAAATCTAGTAAGGCTTTAGAGGCCTTCAGAGAAGCTTTGAAGAAACAGAGCTGGGATAGAGTGTACACAGATAATGTAAATACTGCATATGAGGCTTTCATGACAACATTAATTGATCTATATGATAAAAATTGTAAAATAACCAAAGCAAATGCTCTGATCAGGAAAAATACTGTTAACAATCCATGGATGACAAATGGACTGAAAAATGCCTGCAAGAAAAAAAAATTATTTGTACCGATTGTTTCTAAGATCAAGAACTAAAGATGCTGAAGTTAGGTATAAAAAATATAAAAATAAATTAGTTGGAATCACAAGAAGGCAAAAAAAGGATTACTACACTAAATTGTTAGACAAAAATGAAAATAGTACAAAAGACACATGGAGCATTATAAATTATGTTATGCAAAAAGGTAAGGTAAAAACAAAATTTCCAAATAAGTTTACAAAAAATAATGAGGATATTTGCAATAAAACTGAAATTGTAGATGAATTCAATGATTACTTTGTAAATATTGGCCCTATTTTGTCACAACAAATTCTAGATGGAAACACCAATAGTGGAACAGTACCAGATAATGTTAACAGTATTTTTCTTGAAAGTGTACAAGCGAGTGACATATTAGCAATTGTCCAGAAGTGTGCCAATAAAACATCAAATAATTACACTGATATGAATATGGTATTGATAAAGCAAATTATAGATGCAATTATTGAGCCTTTTACCTATATCTGTAATTTGTCATTTATTTCAGGAATATTTCCAGACTGCATGAAAATAGCCAAAGTAATTCCACTGTTTAAAAAAGCTAATAAATCTGAATTTTCTAATTATAGACCAATATCATTACTTCCACAGTTTTCTAAAATTCTGGAAAAGTTATTTGCGATTAGACTGAATAAATTTTTAAATGAATTTAAGATTTTAAGTAACAGCCAATATGGGTTTCGTCCTAATCACTCAACTGCTACAGCAATTATGGAGCTAACTGAAGAAATCACCAATGCTATAGACAAAAAGCACTATTTAGTAAGCATCTTTGTGGATCTTCAAAAAGCGTTTGATATGCTAGACCACAAGATATTGTTGTATAAATTATATAAATATGGTATCAGAGGTGTGGCGCACCAATGGGTTACCAGCTATCTAAAAAACAGAAGTCAGTTTGTTGAAATTGATAACATAAAGTCTAAAAATTGCAGCATAACTTGTGGGGTACCACAAGGATCTGTCCTAGGACCTATACTTTTTCTTTTATATGTAAATGACATTGTGTCTGTGTCTCAGCTACTTAGGTGCATTCTGTTTGCGGATGACACCACTTTATTTTATTCAGGAAAAAATATAAAAGATGTCCTACAAATCTTAGAGAATGAATTTCAGAAAATCATGAAGTGGTTCAATGCTAATAGATTGTCCCTAAATATTAGTAAAACTAAATTTATGATATTTTGTAGTAAAAAGAAATATGTCGAAACATCATTGTTTATTAATGGATTAGAAATTGAAAGGGCACATGAGATCAAGTTTCTAGGTATTATGATTGACGAACATTTGACATGGAAATCACATATTGATAATATCAAAGTAAAGGTATCCCAAATAATAGGTGTGCTGCATAAAGTTAAAGATTCTCTAAATAAGAATGCATTGTTTTTGTTGTATAACTCATTGATTGTGCCATATCTGACATATTGCACTGAAGTGTGGGGAAGTGCCTGTAAAACATATATTAATCCAATTTTATTTTTACAGAAAAGAGCGATTAGAGTTATTAGTGGAAGTGGATACAGAGATTCAACTAATCCTTTATTCATACAACTAAAAACTCTGAAATGTAATGAATTAGTAGAATATAACCTTCTAAAAACCATGTATAAAGCTCATTTAGAAAGTTTACCAAACAATTTGCAAAACAGATTCACTAAGAGGAAAAGTAGATATGAATTAAAAGGTACTGAGGTTTTTACAAAACCCAGGTTCCAATCGGCTGTAAAGGAAAAATGTGTCACAATCAAAGGAGTCAGTTTGTGGAACTTGATTGTCTTGATTGTAAAATTAAAACTTCAAAGTCCATTTCTGTGTTTAAGAAGTATGTTAAATTATCAATGTTGCTGAAATATAATACTGCGGAGTAGCAGATCAACTTTATTGATGTATTTTTGTGTTTTTGATGTCTTAAAAGGAAAAAAAAAGAGACTGCTGCATAAGACAGCTCAAATGAACTGGAATTAATTTTGTGTTGATAGGGGGCAGACATTATAAGTCTTACTTCTTTCTGCTCCTTTTCATTCATGTTAAATGCTGTTGTTGCATTTGTTTAAAATGAATGAAATAAATAATAATAATAAAAAATAATAATAAAAAAAGTATCCCAAAAGTAGTCTCATTACAACTGGTGTGTAATGTCCCATGTTCTCTGAAGCCAAATGAATGATTTGTGAGAGTGTAACACCTGCAATACCTGTTTGCAATAGATAGTCTATTTTTGTGGACCACTAGGTTCGTCTAGGGAGCCTGAGATAAACGTAGTTTAAAGATATGTACAGATAAAATGAATCAGGACTTCTTTTGATATCAGCCGACTATTTACTTTTTGAAATGTAAGGATAATAATGAAATAAATTTGTTGTAAACACTCAGTAAGAACAATTACAAGAAAAATAACATCAATAAAATGAACAATATACCGGCATGAAAAATATACAAAAGTTAGATCTCACAAAACCCTATAGGTGCACCTTTATAAATAAACACACACTTATGTAGGATTGAAAATAATCCAAGATATTTTAAATGAACAAAGATATTTGCTACCCCCTCTTTCTACCACAATGACCATTTGGAGTTCCTAAGGCACAGAGGGGCTGATAGTGATCTAGGCTTGCAGGCCAAATGTTTGTACTTTGGGGGTCAATGAATTGTCACACCTTTAGTACAGTGGTGGAAGTGTAATTATCTGATTGGTCAGTTTGAATGTCTCACAGTTGGGTTTTAGTCACATGGTCAAGGAAAGGATAAAAGAAGATTGTAACTGTTGCTCTGTCTCTTTGATGCTCTGGCTATCTTCTTCTCTGGGTCCCTTTCTTGGAGGCTCCTCTTTATCTCTCTCTCTCTCTCTCTCTCTCTCTCTCTCTCTCTCTCTCTCTCTCTCTCTCTTTCTCTCTCTCTCTCTCTCTCTCTCTCAGGTAACATTTTTCATATATGCTGGGTACAATTAATAATATAAGTTATCATCATCTCATACATGTATTTTGTAACTATTTTAAGTGTAACCATAACCATATTTTGTCATTAAACCTTTTCAATTGCAACTAATGTACTAACTAGTTTTGATTTGGTATTGACTTTAAAGTGCTACATATTGCAATACAATATCGTCACTATCTATAGCAACGCTCTCCCACAAATATTAAGCTATTGTAACTGCACTTATTTCCGTCGTTGGTATAAGTGGCAGTGGGTGGTTATAGACAAGAAATGTGCAGATTTCTACCATCTTGCCAATAACGTTTCTTTAGTCATTCGGCAGTTCTTGCAGCTTGAACCACTGCAGGAATTCCACCCTTACACTTATATGTAGCCTATGTCAAATAAATTTCGTTCACATTCATCCAATAGTTTGGTATGAATATAAAACTCAATCAATCAAAAATGAAAAAAAAAAAATCAATGAAATTCAAGCTGAACAGTTCTCAAAATTTTTCAATCAGGGTTAGTTTTGTTTTCCTCAAAAAAAAAAAGAAGGAAAACGTTTTTTTAGGAAAACAAAAAACAGAAGTCCAGTCCTTTGAACTTGATCCAGAAAATTTTGAATCACTGTCTCAAGTGATAGGAAAAATATTGAAGAAAAAAAAATATGTGAGTGAAGATCCCACCTCAAATTTGAAGAAATAGAGTTCACAAATCGGGGGTTAAGGCCTACTCAATCAGATAGTCTAGTCTCCAGATCCACGGGGGCTCGCCATCAAAGGAAATATCCAGTTATTACCTCCACAGGAACAAAAACCTGACCTATATTTTAGGTCAAAATTAGAACAAAATTACTTAAAACTTCTATCCTCTTATTTCAGAGGAAAATAATTTTAAGATAGCAGTAAGCTGCAGTGTCATCACATTACAGCAATAACCAAAATAAAATTACAAATGACAACCACATAAAAAAAGTTTAGATAAAACTCATAATAAACCATAAATAGACTTTATCATTAACTCAAGACTTCACTTAAAACACATGCTTTCTAGAACGTACTCGGTTACTAACGTAACCTCGGTTCTCTCTAGAAGAGGGAACGAGTACTGCGTTTTTGTAAAAACGCTACGGGAAAAGTCTCTTTTCACGAAATACTGAAACAAAAAATTATCCTTAATTTTCATACATGTAAAGCGCGTTGCAGCAGTACTCAGCTATGGCGAGACGGCTTGCTCGCTCATTGGCTGCTCTGCGGCAACTGCATAAGCCTATCGAGCGAGGCCTGAGGTGACGTCAGGCCAATGAGGGCGCTTCGCGCCCTCCTTGCCATTTCCCGCCGAGACGGGTGTGGCTAACCTCTATAAAAGGAGCTCGAAAAGGCTGATTCACTTGATTTTCATCGCCGAAGCGAACCAGAGTGAACCGTACGCACGGCAGAGAACGCAGTACTCGTTCCCTCTTCTAGAGAGAACGTACTTGGTTACTTACGTAACCTCGGTTCCCTTAGAGATAAGTGAACGAGTACTGCATTGCAAACGCTGTGGGAAAACTCCTTTTCTCGAGAATATTGAAGCCTTTATTTTAAAACGCATTGCTGCAGCACATGCGAGAGCTAGAAGCTCGCGTGAGCGTGCTGATTGGCTTGTGCAAAGCAACTGCACGAACCAATGGCGGATCAGCAGAGGAGCGCGAACCAATCAGGGCGCTTGGCACTCTGCCAGAGTCAAGCGCGCGAAACTGGACGTGAAAGGAGAGTATAAATATACAGAGAATCCGCCATTTGACAGGTTTAAATCGACTGAAGTGAAAAGACACCTGCCATAAGAGACAATAGCACGGCAAGGCAACACAGTACTCGTTCCCTTATCTCTAAGGGAACCGAGGTTACGTAAGTAACCAAGTACATTCCCTTACGAGAACGTTCTCTCGTACTGCGTTGCAAACGCTGTGGGAACACTATTTAAAACGCCGTGCTTGTCAATCTTTGGCCAATCTGACTCACCGGGAGCTCCAGGAAGTACAGAATAGCCTAGGATAAAGAGACCGAATCTTCGGGCCCTTAGATATCCAAACAGATAAGAGCTGGGCCAAGGCCAGTCTTAAGAGTCCCACAACTCAGAATGACTACCAGTGTCTGAGTCAAAAACTAGTCTGGGTCCACAGAGCCAGCGTTAGATAGAGATAACTCATGCCTGCAAGGCAGGTTCTTTAAGTTGTAAAGTTTTACAGATGCGGACGGAACGGACCAGCCGGCCGCCGCATAAATATCCTGTATAGGAACTTCAATAACTAGTCTGGGTCAATAGAGCCAGGGCCTAGATAGAGAGGATTCGTACCTGCGGAGCAGGGACTTCTGGGTTGTAATGTCTCAAAAATTTGGACGAAACGGACTAGCCGGTCATCGCACAAATGTGCCAGAAGGAATGTCAAAACTAGCCTGGGTCCGCAGAGCCAGAGCTTAGATAGAGAGAACTCGTGCCTGCAGAGCAGGAACTTCTAGGTTGTAAAATCTCACAAATGTGGACGGAACGGACCATCCGGCCGCCGCACAAATGTCCTCGATAGGAACACCACTCGACCAGGCCCACGAGGAGGCGACGCCTCTCGTGGAGTGAGCTCTAACACCTATGGGACATGTAAGGCCCATTGAGGTGTAAGCCAGAGCAATGGCATCCACTATCCATCTAGACAGCGTAAGCTTCGTGACGGGAAGACCTTCGGTTCGGCCCCCGAAACAAACAAAAAGCTGTTCAGACTGTCCGAAAGAGGCTGAACGCTCCAAATAAATTCTCAAAGCTCTGACGGGGCAGAGTGTGAGAGCATCACTGAACTCTTCTGAAGCGGGAAGAGCTGACAGAGAAATAACCTGGGCTCTGAACGGAGTTGGGAGCACCTTAGGAATATATCCATGTCTTGGCCTAAGGATGACCTTAGAGTCATTGGGGCCGAACTCCAGACAGGAAGCGCTAGTAGAGAGTGCCTGTAAGTCACCTACTCTCTTGACTGACGCCAGTGCCAAAAGCAGGGCGGTTTTCAGGGAGAGAGGTTTTAGATCGGCTGACTGAAGTGGTTCAAAGGGAGGTCCCTTAAGAGCCCGTAGAACCAGGGAAAGGTCCCAGGCTGGGACAGATGGTGGCCGAGGTGGGTTAAGCCTTCTGGCACCCTTAAGGAAGCAAACTATAAGGTCGCATTTTCCTAAGGAGGCTCCGGCTTCCAATATGTGATGTGCAGCAATGGCTGCTACATACACCTTGAGAGTGGAGGGGGAACGACCCGCATCCAGCATCTCTTGGAGAAAAGATAGCACTCTTGGTACTTCACAAGTGTGTGGGTCGAGGTTTCGAGCTAAACACCAGCTGGAAAACACTGACCATTTATGGTGGTAGAGGCGTCTGGTAGACGGAGCTCTAGCCTCCTTGATAGTATTCAGGACGCCCTCTGGGAGGTCCTGGGGTACCCGTTGAGTGGCCAAACGTGTAGGGCCCACAAATCGGGACGGGGATGCCAGATGGTCCTGTTGGCCTGAGCCAGGAGGTCGCGCCTCACTGGGATTGGCCAAGGGTCTGTCACAGACAGCTGCATCAACTCCGGGAACCAAGTTTGGGTTCGCCAGAGGGGAGCTATCAGGAGAACTGCGCATTTCGTGTCCCTGATCCATTCGATGACCTGAGGGAGCATCGAGACCGGAGGAAACGCATAGAGGGGGAGGTTGGGCCAGTCGTGGGCCAACGCATCCCTGCTCTTTGAAAAGAAGATTGGGCAGTGACAGTTGTCTTCTGAGGCGAAGAGATCTACTTCTGCCTTCCCGAAGACCTCCCAAAGCAGGAGAACCGTCTGAGGGTGGAGAGACCATTCCTCTGGGGGAACCCCGCCCCGAGAGAGCATGTCTGCTCCCCTGTTCAACGTGCCCGGCACGTGAGCTGCCCTGAGCGAGCGCAGATTGGTGTGAGCCCATAACAGTAGCTGGGTGGCTATGGCAAGCAGGTTGCGGGACCTGAGGCCTTTGCTTTGAGCTTGGGATACATGCTCTATCGCCCCTTTGCTCATCAGTTTTGATATTTCGGCGCGAAGTAGGTGTGCTACTTCTAAAATCACCGTAGTTTCGACGCGCGCTGTGAAGCGGGGAGGGCGTCGACAAAACTGTAGCGAGAAGCCTCTGTTTATAATGTCTAGCACCCAGTCCGAAACCCCTGGAAGCGCTGCCCATGCCTCTGCATGGCTGGCTAAGGGTTGGATGCGAAGCGCGCTCTTTTCGCCGTGCAACAGATGTGCTTTGGGGCGCAATAACATAGGCGTTACGCCTGTGACATTCGAGGCGGGGAGCGCGCTTATTACAGCGGGCAGAACGCTCGTCCTCGACCCCACTACAGTGCTTAACTGAGTGAGGGAGGGCTGAGAAAGTCTCGTGGGACTCATGCTGTCTGCGAGTAAATGTGGGCGGGAAACGGGCACATTCACTGCTTTGGACGCGCTGCCTGCCAGAGCAGAGCGAGCGCGCACAGGTCCCGTTTTTACAGAGAGCCTGTGATCTGTGAGACATAGTGTTCGTGGGCACTTTTACTATGTTGGAAGCGCAATTGACCTGAGTCGATTTTATGTGCGCGAGCCCTAGGGGGAAGCACGCTGATCACAGTGGACAGAATGCCTGCGCTCGACCCCGCTGCGGTGTTTAACCGAGCAAAGGAGGGCTGGGTGAGTCCCGTAGGACATATAATGGCTGTGAGTAAGTGTGGGCATGGGAGAGCGGGCACAGTTATTTTCTGCCGGCAGACCTGGGATTCGAACTCGGATCCCCCGCGCGAAAGCGTCTGCAGTTGCCTCTCGGGGAACAAACAGAGTGATTTGCATTTTCAGAAGCCTGCAAATTGGCAGAATGTGAGAAGAGTGGATATCGCCCAGTTTCAGCGGGGCTGAAAACACTCCATTCTCCTTTCGCCAGTGACGCACGGGAACCGTAGAAACAGTGTTCGGTTGCAGGCAAGCGGGTACTACGCGCTCGCTGGCTGCAAAATGCATCTCTGCAGTCGCCTTCAGGGGACTGACAGAGCAAAGCATTGGCGGCATAAATATATATGCCGCTAGACCGGGATTCGAGTGAGTTATAACAGACTCACTTGCTGCAATAATATTTCCAGTCACTGAACAGGGAACTGAGAAATGTGAGAGAAAAGAACCTCCTTCGCCGGTGAATGACGCGTGCAGAGGCAGGGTAGCTTTTCTTGTAACGTAAAGAAAAACTAATCCCGCCATCCAGGAAGGGCAGCCTCGGAAGGATGCCCGAAATCACAGGCAAATTGGTGCTCGTTAATGCGAGTGACAATCACGCAGTGTGAATGAGCAAAGACGCTATCTGAGAGAATCACAGACGAGTCGCCGACGCCCGTGAGATATTTGGCATGCTAAATATCTGGACCTGTCGGCGATTCAAAATCCTGCTGTGTGAAAGTGTTTTGACTGAAAACTACATCGGCGAAGACCGACAGCCAATGAGAGAGCAAGATACAGAGCAGCGGGGAGTTCGGGGAGGAGTTATAGGCCAAAGTATCAGTATTTTAATAGATATATTTACAATTATATCAAACAGATCAAAGCACAAACATTTGCTTGACCAGCAGCAACAGCAGCACATTGTAAAAATATTTATTTACCCCCAACTCTCTTTGCAGAACACACAGTCCTTGCTCCCCTTGTCTTCCTAGCCATTTCCTCATAAATAATATGTTTTTCTTTTGCAAGCTACTGCAGGCTATCATTTTTAATAACAATTTCAGTCTCGCGCGAGAGCTGCGGTCTTACGCACGCGGGATTTTGCGCTATTTCCTTATCACTTCTCGCGTGTGTTTGGTTGCTAAACGTAGTTTGCGGACCAGACAGAAGTTGTCGGCAATTCTTTCTCCTGAAAGTCATGCAGTGTGAAACCTCCTGTCGCCGATGCATCGTGCAGTGTGAACACACTGCAACTGAATGTTACCCCGGATAGTCACGCAGTGTGAAAAGAACAGTGACCCGACTACTTTGAAAATCGTGCAGTCTGAACTCGGCTTTAGGCAGTATTTCATTCAGAGCAATAACACCTGCCGTGTTCGAAATTGCCCCCTTTACCCTCATTCACTGTTCCCTACAATATGGTCCACATGGCTTGCTTGCTGTTTAATAATAATAATTTCAAACGTAGTAACGCAGCTCCAGTATATTAATGAAAATATTTATCTTTGAACTCTGCCATGGAAACTAGCATTAGGCTAACCTTAATTAATCAATTAGCAAATTTGAGCGCTGCCATAATTACAGGGTGCCAGAGGGTGTTTAAAAAAAAACGAAAACACATCAGCCTAAATTTGTATAGCCTATTTAAATAATAAGAATTATGCAGATTTTAGGCTACTTTGTAGGCTAACCATACAAACGCACTTTGTCAGATTTGATGTTTCATGTTTATGTGTTCTCTCAAATTTTAATTGAGCAAACAATGATAGGCAATAAAATAACACACAAATGCAGGGCAAAACCTAAAAATAACCTGCAGGGAACTTTCTGGGAAGGTTCTCTTTGGGTTATTAAATAAATAACCTACAAGGAACGTTCTGAGAAGGTTAAGGTTATAAAAATAAAACCTAAAAACTGTATACAGACAACATTTTATAAGCATGTTTTTGCCTATAAATATAGTTAAGCTCCAAGGAAATGTCACTTAATTGTCCCCATAGAAATGAATCCGTGGCTGGTAACCATAGATTTCTCCATGGATGAGCGGTCCCTACCTTGCCTACCATTTCCACCTGCCTAAGTTATTGCCGCATCCTTAGTTGCACAGTGGCAGTAGATTCTGGAAGGTCTGGTTTAAAAATGATAAAGAACTGAAATGGCATTTAACAAACATAGGATTCTAAAAAGAATTTTCATTTTTTCACTGAGTACAACACTGTCCCTCTATCTGCTGAATTGCATACGGAATAATTGTCCTTCTAATGGGAAACGGGACCTGAATCACTTACTAAAGCAGGATGTTGGAGAACTGCAGGCTTGTTCTGCTATTATCCAAGGAGACATGGACAGAGTGGACAAGGACATTTTTTGGAAATTAATGACCTTGAAAATAAAAACATCCCTGCTACAGGAGTCATTTTATCTCAACGCAACCAAGGATTGTCCATCCTACATCCGAGACAGAGGGTTTCTGACGCTTTCTCTCAGTAAAGAGGAGAAAGATTTCCCCATTGCTTACTCCATGGTGATCCATGAGAAGATTGAGATGTTTGAAAGGCTCTTAAGAGCCATTTACACTCCTGACAATGTGTACGGTGTTCATGTGGACCAGAGGTCTCCTGAGATCTTTAAAGAAGCAGTTAGGGCCATTGCGTCCTGTCTGACCAATGTGTTTGTGGCCAGCAAACTGGAGAATGTGATCTACGCCTCCTGGTCTCGAGTTCAAGCGGACATCAACTGCATGCAGGATCTGCTCAAGTCACCCGTCCAGTGGAGGTATCTGCTCAACACCTGTGGCACTGATTTCCCCATTAAAACCAATGCTGAAATGGTTCAGATCCTAAAACAACTGAACGGAAAGAACAGTTTGGAGTCTGAGACGGTACAGTCTAAAAATTGGCGCTGGCAGTATCATCACAATGTTACGAACAATGTGATTCGGACCGATGTTAGAAAGTCACCCCCGCCAATACAGAGCCCTATGTTCTCAGGAAATGCTTACTTTGTGGTTTCAAGAGAGTTTGTGGATCACATCATTAAAAGCAAAGAGATTCAAGATTTCATGGAATGGGAGAAAGACACATACAGTCCAGATGAGCACATGTGGGCTACGTTACAGCGGATGCCTTCAGTACCAGGATCAAACCCTCCAAACATAAAGTACGAGCAATCGGACATGAACGCAATTGCTCGTCTAGTGAAGTGGAGCTACCATGAAGGAGATCTAAGGAGTGGGGCTCCCTACCCACCATGCACTGGGACGCACAGACGGGCGGTGTGTGTTTATGGAGCTGGGGACTTGAAATGGATTGTGAGGCAACACCATCTTTTGGCAAACAAGTTTGATCCAGAAGTAGATGATGTTGCGATCAAATGTATGGAGGCTTTTTTAAGGTACAAAGCTATTAATGGTCGATCATTACTAACAGTTCAAAAATCTGACATTATTTTATGATGCCAGTAGTGATGTGTTCAATAACTGTCTAGCATTTTCTCTAAATATTGTCAGTATGATTTTTTTATTATTATTTAATTAGTAGTTACAGAATTAATTACAGAATTGTCTTTTTTTTTCTGTTTAAACGTGTATTGAGAAGAAACAATCCGTACAGTATGTCTGGACTGGTAATGTGAATGAGTTTTTAGAAAGCATTATCTTCTAAATGATGAACAATTAGTAAACCTTTCTTAAAAAAAAGCATGCAAATCGATTGCCTTGAAAAAAACGAGTAAAGTGAAATGGGAATAGTATGTAGTAATAACAAGTGCCTGTCTAGTAGTGTAAACTTACAAGAGAGTTCCAGTAACTTAAAACTAATTTGTATAGTATACTTGATCATTTACTTTAGATGTACTTATCTAGTATAGACTACTCAGAATTACTATTTTTAACAACTAAATCATTTCAAGTAAAATGCACTTTGAGAGTATTCCTTACTACTCATTTATGCTAGTTGTGTTAACTCTGATGTTTTCTGCACAGCTTGGAATTACTGAGTTTATTTTACTTCAAAAGCAATCCAGTTCATCTGTTAAAACCATGCAAACCGATTGCCTTAAAAAGAGCAAGTAAGCGTTACTCCAATAATTTAAGTTCTTTCAATCTATTATAAACCATTGAGAATAGTTTCACAATTTTACAAAGATAACATTTACAACTGGACAAATACATTTGAGGCAATGATACAGTTCAAAGGTAAATTTATTGTGTTTGTTTTCTTAACAATGGACACAGGCTTGGTCCACACAAGTTTGCATTGGGGTATAACATTTACGTAAATAGTCACTTTAGGTTTAAAAAAAAAAACAAGCAAAAAACAAAAACAAAACAAAAAAAACACCGGTAACACTTTATAATAAGGTTTATTAGTTAACATTAGTCAGACTAACAATAAGCAATACATTTGCTATTGTATTAATTAATCTTTGTTAATGTTAGTTAATACAAATCCTTCTCTTTCACGTCATTCTCCTATGCTGTTGACGTAGTGTAAACAGTACAGCGCTTCTGGGTTGTACGTCAGAACGTAGGCTAATTATTGACCGACGCTAGTCATGCGTGTGATGCATGTGATGCTGGCCAATAATAAGCTGACGTAGAATGAAGAAGCGCTGTAGTTTTTACACTACGTCAACTCAAGAACCAATGGGCTGACAATTTTAAACAAGTGCCTTAGTTTCCCTTTTATTTATCTATCAACTAATCTAATTGCACTGCCATAAACTCAACATGGCATCATGACTTTGCGTAAACATACACGCCACTTTCAAGTCAAAAGTGGCGTGTTATTTATACGCATTTTGAGCTATCCGCGTGTATGTTTACGCCGAAACGAACCGTCATCTTCCGCGTGTATGTCTACGCCAATAAACAAAATCTAATCATAACCATTTCTTAAAACTACGTAGGCTACAATTATAAAGAAAAACAACTGACAGACAAGTATAATCACAATAATTTATTTAATGAGAAAATGTCCAAATCGGTACCAAAAGTTGTTCACGTGACGATGTGTCGCAGTCCTCTCTGGCAGTGGTTTTGTATATGAGGTAACAAAGCAGAATTTAAGTTATTAATTCAAATCCATGAAAATGTTAATCCGTCTTCGGTTCGGTTCGCTGCTCTGAGGGCTGCGCGGCAGTGCGCGCTTCATTTCATTTCAAATGTGCATGACGCAATCTGTGACGAAGCAGGCGAGGCGAGAGCCAATGAGCGTTTGATATTACTGCCGTAACCATAGTAACCTGTCATAACACTTCTTGAGGGCGCAATTTTTGAATTTGAATTCATAACAAGCGCGGGGTTTGACGTTTACGGTCAAGATGACGATTACTGGATAAAAGGGCTGAGTTTGGATCTTTTTCTTGCAAATAATGGATTCTGAAGGTTTGGATTACATCAAGCTAATAAAATTGGTGTATTTTGTGAATCGATGTTGTGTTGTAAGGTTATATTAAATTATTGTGATTATACTCGTCTGTCTGTTGTTTTTCTTTATAATTATTGCCTAGTTAGTTTTTAAAAATGGTTATGGTTAGGTTTAGGGGTAGGATTCGTGGCTCAAACTATGTTTTAATGCCATATTGTTCATAAAAATGCCATTTTCCTACATACCTGTCCATTACGTTTTATCATTTTAATATTGTCCATAAAATGGGTATGTTTAGGTGTGGGAGTACAGTTAAGGGATCTTACATTTATAATCTATACATGCTATTAACCCCAGTGACGGGTAGGTTTAGGGACGGAGTTGGGGTAGGTCATATTTATACAGTAATGTAACGTTAAGTCAACGGCGTTGATAAACACGCTAAAAAGCGATTATGCGTGTTAATAGCACGCCAAAAATGGAAATCGAATTGGCGTGTCATACATACGCCATTTCATGAGATCAGTCTGCATAAACTAATTTAATCTAATGCCAAACATCATCAATCTTGCACATTTGATTACTCAACAGGAGATTGCAGTTTTGGTGGGAGTTTGTTCTGTTCCAAACCAAGCATCAATTTCTGAATTAAGTTAAAAGTGGTTCCCTTTCGTTGTCACTCCGAGTTACGTCGGATGACGACGAATGGGGTTTCGCTTAGAAAGCCTATCATCTTCGAGTATATAAAACGAGCCAATGGCAATGAAATGCCATGGGTCTGCGGAATTTGCATAGCGTATCTCCGCCCCACGCAGGGGGTATATAAGGAAGTGCGCGAGCAACATGCAGATATGTTTTCGCTTCGGAGCTAAGTTGATTCTTCACTCCACAGCCAATTCTGAGTTCATCTCTTCATTCTCTTCGAGACGAGCCTCTCTCCAAGTGTTGGTGTGACAGCGAGTTCCAGCGAGTGCACATTCTCTGCTTATCTGTGCAGGGATTTGCCAGAGTTTGTGTGTTCATCACCCTGGTCGCTTCAGCATTTGTGAAGAAATCTCCTTTCACAAAAGAGCATTGCACGCGGCACGTCTTTTTAAAGATGCCTCGTCCGTGTATTTCTGGTAGCGGTCTATATGTGTCTGACTCTGATGGGCACAATCGCTGTCTTGTGTGTCTGGGTGTCGAGCACGCTAAGGCAGCGTTTGTGGATGAGTCATGTTCCCATTGCGGGAACATGCCCATCGCACGGTTGAGGTCTAGACTCAATGACCTTTGTGGTAGAGTCCCCTCACCCGCTCCCCGATCTACTGGCTCTGCGAGAGCTAGTACTTCGGCTGGCGGCCAGGGTGACCTGAGGGTTACGGTGTGGAACAAAGCGCCGACTATTCCATGCTCCACACCGCCCTCTAGCACTGTGCAACCCGCGAGTGTTCCAAATGAGCCTGCAGTACAGTCCACTGACTTGCCGCATGTCTCATTTGGCGCTCCAGAGGAGGACCGTATGTCGATCACTGCATCACAAGTTGGGCAGGAGTCCTTGGGAAGTGACGATTCGGCTGTGCTGCCACCCTCGGGTGTCCCAGCATTGCCCGAGTCTGATCCCGAGCTGACGGCCATGCTTTCCCAGGCAGCCGCGGCCATTGGTCTTGAGTGGTCCCCGCCACCTGGGCCAGGGCGCTCACAGCTGGATGATAGGTTTTTGGGAGCGGCCGCTGACCCTCATCGCCGCCCAACCCCAATAGGCCTACAGAGCTGCGGGGCAGGCAGCCTCCTTACTGCATGCCATGGCGACACTGCAAGTCTACCAGGCCCAGTTGTTGCGTGACATGCACGAGGGGAGGACTGACCCAGCACTCTTCGATGAATTGCGTGCCGCCACCGACCTCACTCTCCGGGCGATGAAGGTGACCGCACGCTCGCTGGGTCAGGTGATGTCCACATGTGTGGTCCAGGAACGACACCTGTGGCTCAACCTGGCTGATATGCGGGAGGCCGAGCGGACCCGGTTCCTCGACACCCCCATATCCCAGGCTGGCCTCTTCGGCGGCACAGTCGAGGACTTTGCCCAGCAGTCCTCGACTGCCCAGAAGCAGACTGAGGCTTTAAAACATGTCCTGCCCCGGCGGCCCGCTGCTTCGGCAGCGCAGTCGTCGGCACAGGTGCCTCAACCTGCTCGCCGCTGAGGGCACCCTCCTGTGGCTCCCGCCCCTCCCGACCGGCCTCAGCAGTCATCTGCCTCTGGCCCACGTCGTGGAGGAAGCCGCAGGAAGGCGCCACAGCCCTCTCCCGCCCCGTGCCCCGCTAAACGCCAGGCCAAGCGGCGCTCCTGAGACGGGCTGCTCAGAGATGGTTTTGAGTTCTTTTCAGGAGCCGGTAGCAGGGCCGCTCCTTCCCCCGGTGGAGGGCCGGGGGAGAATCCTTGGTTATCCCATTCGCGCTGCCCGTCCCACGACGGGCAGCACCCTAAAATGGTTAAAGAACTCACTCTCCCATCTCTGAGCACACAGAGTTCTCGGATGACAGTGCGCGCCGCTCACGAGCCCCGCCACTCTCATCCCCCTTCTGTCACCAGACCCCTTCCAGAACACGCCCCCGTGGGACGCTGGTCCTCCCCTGGCCTCCTCTGGCAGGACGCGGCTAATGACCGTGCCCTGCACCGGGCCGCTATGGCACCCACGTCTGGGCCGGTCATTACGCCTCGCTGCACCACTGACGGTACGTCTGTGGTCCGTATGACCCTGCTGGTTCAGTTTCTGGGAGCCTGGTTAGAGCTTCCCGGGCTGTCCCGCTGGGTCGCGAGGAACATCAGGCTCGGCTACGCGATTCAGTTCGCGCGGTCTCCTCCCCGCTTCAGGGGAGTCTGCTTTACATTGGTCGGTGGCAATGCCCCTGTCATGAGAGCGGAGGTCGCCACCCTACTGGCGAAGGGTGCGATCGAGACTGTCCCTCCAGCCAAAATGAGGTCCGGCTTCTACAGCCCTTACTTCATTGTACCGAAGAAATCCGGTGGGTTACGACCTATCCTGGACCTGCGCGTCTTGAACCTATCCCTTCACAGGCTGCCGTTCAAGATGCTTACGGCCAACCTTTTCGAATGCGTACGGCCACAGGATTGGTTTGCAGCGATCGACCTGAAGGACGCCTACTTCCATGTCTCCATTCTTCCTCGACACAGACCGTTTCTTTGGTTTGCTTTCCAGGGGCAGACATACCAGTACGCTGTTCTCCCTTTCGGGCTAGCCCTGTCTCCTCGCGTCTTCACGAAGGTCGTCGAGGCAGCCTTTGTTCCCCTACGAGAACACGGGGTTCGCATCCTGATTCTAGCTCACTCTCGAGACCAGGTTTGCGAACACAGGGACCTTGTGCTCCGGCACCTAGCTTGTCTGGGCCTTCGGGTCAACTGGGAGAAGAGCAAACTCTGCCCCGTGCAGAGGATCTCTTTTCTCGGTATGGAAATCGACTCGGTTGCCATGTGCGCGCAGCTTACGAGCGAGCGCGCGCAATCACTGCTGACTTGTCTTCGTCAGTTCGAGGGCAAGAGTGCGGTCCCACTGAAACTCTTTCAGAGGCTCCTGGGGCATATGGCATCCGCAGCCGCAGTAACGCCGCTCAGTTTGCTTCATATGAGACCGCTTCAGCTTTGGCTTCGGGATTGAGTCCCGAGGTGGGCATGGCAACACGGCA
The DNA here is from genome assembly GCF_964197995.2 of Scardinius erythrophthalmus. Lineage (NCBI taxonomy): Eukaryota > Metazoa > Chordata > Actinopteri > Cypriniformes > Leuciscidae > Scardinius > Scardinius erythrophthalmus. The sequence continues at coordinate 18,103,011 of NC_138244.1, forward strand.
GGCTCCAGGTCCCAGTGATTCCGACCTGCCGTCAGACCTTCGCCCCGTGGTTGAACCTCAATTTTCTATGAGCCGGAGTTCCCTTAGAACGAGCTTCCAGGCATGTTGTTGTATCAACAGATGCCTCCGCCACGGGTTGGGGGTGCCATGTGCAATGGACATGCTGCCGCGGGCTCCTGGACAGGACCCCAGCGCCTTTGGCATGACAATTGCCTCGAGGTGCTGGCTGTACGCCTTGCCCTGCACCGCTTTCGGGTCGTTGCTCAGGGGTCAACACGTACTAGTCCGATCAGACAATACCGCCACAGTAGCATACATCAACCGTCAAAATCAGGGAGGACGAGGAGCAGGTAATTTTGGTTGCCCCGTATTGGCACAACCACACCTGGTTCCCAGAACTAGTACTCTTTGCGACAGCACCTCCCTGGCCTATTCCCCTGAGGAAGGACCTGCTTTCTCAGGGACGGGGCACCTTATGGCACCCTCGTCCCGATCTGTGAAACCTCCACGTGTGGCTCCTGGACGGGACGAGGTAGGTTTGAGTACCCTACCACCAGCGGTGGTGGCTACCATCACTTCCGCTAGAGCATCGTCCACGAGACATGTCTATGCGTTGAAGTGGAACCTCTTCATCAACTGGTGTTCTTCTAAAAATCTTGAACCCACGAAATGCCCCATCAGTGTCATGCTTTCCTTCCTGCAAGAAGGGTTGGGGCGAAGGCTGTCTCCCTCCACCCTGAAAGTGTATGTTGCCGCCATTGCCACACATCACGACGCAGTTGATGGTAAGTCCTTGGGGAAGCACGACCTGGTCGTCAGGTTCCTGAGGGGAGCGAGGAGACTGAATCCTCCTCGTCCTCCCCTCGTACCCTCTTGGGACCTCTCAGTGGTTTTAACTGCCCTGCAGAGTGCTCCCTTTGAGCCTCTGCAATCAGTGGAGCTTAAGTTCCTGTCAATGAAGACAGCGCTCCTGGTTGCATTGGCCTCCATCAAGAGGGTAGGGGACCTGCAGGCATTTTCAGTTGACGAAGCGTGCCTGGAGTTCGGGCCGGCTAACTCTCACGTGATCCTGAGACCCCGGCCTGGATATGTGCCCAAGGTTCCCACCACACCTTTTCGAGATCAGGTGTGTAGGTGTATTCCTGTGTTAAGTAGGAGTCCTTCGTCCGTGCCAGTCTCACGACAGGGAGCTCAGACTTACGCAGGGCACTGGAAGACAGTCGAGAGGTGGTGTGATTACACTAGGAATCCCATTCGTCGTCATCCGACGTAACTCGGAGTGACAACGAAAGGGAACGTCTCGGTTACGTATGTAACCGTCGTTCCCTGAGTAGGCCACTTCCGCTGGAACGCCTGAGTTCAGTCTCGGCTCCTCAGCGAAGACATATCTGCATGTTGCTCGCGCACTTCTTTATATACCCCCTGCGTGGGGCGGAGATACGCTATGCAAATTCCGCAGACCCATGGCATTTCATTGCCATTGGCTCGTTTTATATACTCGAAGATGATAGGCTTTCTAAGCGAAACCCCATTCGTCGTCATCCGATGTAACGTCTCCGTTCCCTACTCAGGGAACGAGGGTTACATACGTAACCGAGACGTTTTCATGTCTTTTGGGTTATCCAAATTTAAAGCATAAGACAGACCAAAATAGATGCAAATTGCCTGAGGCAGGTTCTGCAGATAATCTATTACAATACCTCTCTCAACAATGATGGCAGTAGAGACTGGGCAAAGGTAGAGTTTATTATAGTAATTTTCTCAAACTCAACACAGATAAAACAGATCTACTTCTTATTGGTTCACCTCAAATTACATCCCGTTTCTGTGTGGACAATGTTAACTTTGCTGGAGTTTTGGTTCAACCTTCCACCACTGTCAAAAACCTTGGTATAATCTTTGATTCCTCTCTTTCCTTCCTTCCACACATCTCCTTGCTCACTGTTCCGCCTTCTTTCATCTATACGCAATATCGCTCGCTTACGTCCATTTCTGAATATCAATGATGCTGAAACTCTGGTTCACGCTTTCATCACTTCACGGCTTGACTACTGCAATTCTCTCTTCTATGGCTTATCCAATTCATCTACAAATAAGATCCAATATATCCAGAACTCCGCAGCTAGGGTCCTCACTTACACAAAGAAATCTTCTCACATTACTCCGATTTTACACAGACTCCATTGGCTACCGGTAAGCTTTCGTATTCAATACAAGATACTCCTTATCACATTCAAAGCACTCCATGGTCTATGTTTATGTACCACTTTCTATTATGTTATCCATCTCGGTTTATTTGTATTGTTTCATGTCTTGTTTCTATGTCATGTATATTGTACTTTATTGTAAAGCGACCTTGAGTTTCCTGAAAGGCGTTATATAAAATAAACACATTATTATTATTATTTATTATTATTAAGAGAGAGGTTTTGTTCTTCATCAATGACAGTTAGCACCCCAACAGATACTTGTGGCCAGGATTCATTAACATCACATACCTGAATGAAACCAAACAATAAAAATATTACAACAGGGAAAAGTGAAAAGGCATGATTAATTGTCAGTTATCTGCCCTGCATACACGGCCTTTAATCCATGTCCCATTAAGTATATATCATTTATCTTTTTTTTCAATCCAGACTCTTAAAGGGATAGTTCACCCAAAAAGGAAAATTAGCCCATGATTTACTCACGCTCAACTCATTCTAGGTGTATCTGACATTTTTCTTTCAGACGAATACAATCGGAGTTATATAAAAAAAATGTCCTGGCTCTTCCAAGCTTTATAATGGCAGTGAATGGCCGTATATTTGTTGAAGTACATCAAAATGCATCCATCCATGATAAAAATACATCTATCCATCATAAAAGTGCTCCACGCGTCTCCGGGCGTTAATAAAGGCTTTCTGAAGTGAAGTGAAGCGATCCGTTTGTATAAGAAAAATTAAAACTTTATGGACTAAAATAACTAGCTTTTGGCAGTATAATAAAAAATTAAGGCTGCAATAAACTCACCCCTGTATTAATTTGCTGGATAAGCTCATCCAATTTCTCTCCAATGCTTCTTGAAGACTGTGACAAAGCGTGGTCTGTAGCGATCCACAGAGCCATGAAAGTTACTCTGCAATCTGTAGATCTGTGGTGACTACAACACAGGCAAAAAAATAAAATAAAATAAAATGTATGGGACAGTGTGGACATTTGTCAATGCATGGTTAGGCCTGCAGGCCAATTCTAAAGCCAAACCTAAACAGAATGTGGTTTCAAATGGTGGAAAAAGGGATATGAATAAGTACTTGCTTGTCTTTCTGTAAAAAGAGCTGGCCACTGCTCCATCTGCATCCACAATCTCATGTCTTTGCATTGAGAAGGTCTAGTCCATCTTTGATGCAATAAGAGTTCCACTAGGGTTAATGGGCTGCTTTAATGGGCTGCTGCCTCTCACTGGTTTAGTAACATCATTACATCCTTTGCTGCTACTTGCTTGTTTCAAGTAAGCGTCACTTTGATTGAGTAGAACTTATTATTTTTAACCTGCAATTGACTGTAACTCAACAAATCCTAGTAAGAAGCATGTATTTATTACTGGGTAAAGTTGACTAAATATATGTGAGTCAGATCTATTGGATTTTACAGTGATCCTTTATCTTTGAATTTAAATTAAGTTTAAGCGTGCACAGTATCTCAGTGTGCGTTAATGTTCATATTTTATGTTCTTATTTTACAAAATCAAAACAATTAAACCTTTATCTAACAAGACACATACAAAATGACAGTTCACCCCAAACATTTAAAATATGCCATAATGTATTCATCCTTGTGTTGTTACAAAACCTCATGACTAGTAGCACAAAGTTTTAGACAGCTTTTTTTTAACATTTTAGTGGCCACATTGTGGAATATATTTTAGTACATTTACATTGTGCCTTATATACAGATTACAAGACTTTCTCAGCTGAAGAAGCTAACCAACCTGATAGCAAACCTATGCAAATATGACCATCACAATACACTGCAGGTGTCAAACAGAACAAAAGGGTCACAATCATGTCAAGCATATTTTCAGTTCAAACTGATGAAATTTCTATGAAAAGTAAAGCCCCGCCTTCTTTGATCTGATCTTCTCAGACTTCAGATGAAAGACTTGTGAACATCACTGAATACTGCAAAATTCACTCTTCAATTGACATAGTGATAATTAGCTTTTCCTTTCCCTCAAAAACGTTGGAAGAGCCCCACCAATTTATTTCCATGGACTACATCACGTGAATATTTGGAGTGATCACCCTTTTTCCTAGGTATATTTTTCACAGTCGTTTGTCAGGTAGGTTGTTCTAAGCATCTTAGAGATGATGTCACTGTTCTGCACAACCCGATTTAAATAAGTTTAGCATGTTCCTGGATCAACTTGTCAGAGAGGAATTACCATGATTTCACGAGTTCACACTTACATTTAATTTGAATGGGTAAGTTTAATGCGTATATGGCGTGCTGTCCGGAGGGAGGGCTCCGAGCTCGGAGTTCGGCCCGAACCCAGAGTACTCTCCCCGTATGTAAGTGTTTAGGACTAGAAGTGTGGAGAAGGGGTGGTGGAGGGATGCTGCAAAAACTGTCAATGGAATGAGGTGAGACTGCTGAGTATATATATACATACCTCTTACCATTGATTGCTGAGTGCTCTCCACTTGTGTTAATTATCTGAACGTTCTCCTCCCGAACCTTGTTAATAAAACATAATTTAATGATCTGGTATACATAATTTTATTTCAGCTGTATTAAGTAACCTACCAAAATAGGGCCCATAAGACAGGTTCTAAAACAAACACAGGCCACGCAATCTCAGTAGTAATGTAATAACCATCTATTATGTTATGCACTGTATTGTATTGCATTCTTCTTAGAATCTACACAAAGCCAGACAAAAGTAAGCAAAAGAAAGACAATTCATGAATTTATTTCATGATGATATCTTTTACAGATAACTTGCTATAGGCAAAATTCCCTGCATTTAGGGTACATTTACATGGCAATGTACTAAAAACCTTTTCCTTTGCTTTTTTCACGTACAGACAACATTGTCAAAACGATGTATTATGCTGCCAACTACTATAGTAGGCGATGTCGCTTTGTAAAGAAACAAACATTACTCACCTAGACTGAACACGTAATATGCGTCTTTGTTGTTTACATGGCGACAAAAACGGTATCGTTTTCAAAAACTTTTTTCAGTTTTTGTTGAAAATGGTGTTGTATAAAAGGCCCCTTAGACCTTCAAAGATTAAATGGCTCATGAACATGTCAAAGTGAATGGGTCGAAGGTACACGCTAAAATGGACGCTTCAATTAAGTGAAGTGAAGTCAAAGTAAGGCAACACACACTTGGAATTTGTCCTCTGCATTTAACCCATCCAAGATAGTGCACACACATTAGGAGCAGTGAGTAGTGTGCACACACATTAGGAGCAGTGAGTAGTGAACTACAAACCGTGGACACACACCCCCGGAGCAGTGGGCAGCCGTTCACAGCGGCTGTGATTGTGATGTTTGAGTTGGGGAAGGTGATATTAGTGTCGCAGAAACTATATCATCTTTAAGTAAATATGGTTTCAAAAAGGCAGTATATTAAAAGGACAACAATGAAACACATAAGCAAAAGGACAATGGAATGTCTGTTCTCTGTTGCCTTTGATGTCACAGCTCAAGAAAAAAAGTTGGGCTCCAGAGCTCTCACATAAACAATTCAGATACATCATTTAATTTGATGTGACCCAAACAGTCCATTATGCATATGCTCTAGTCATTGAGTGTGTGAGTTAGACACTTCCTATATTGCAGTACATTATGGGATTGAATGAGTGCGCTTTATCATTTCCACTGTGGTTTCAGACTTCACTACAGAATGTCTCACAAACGTCTCATAAGGTCGTTTTGCATGTTCAGCAACATTCCTTCAGCCCCTAACCTGGTATGTGACCGCAGCACTGACAACAAGTTTAACAAGTACATAATCCGTTCATCTCTTTCTGTTTCTTTCTTTTAACCTACCCAAAATATTCATTAGTTTTAGTCTGACAAAAGTGGGCATCTTTGTACAGCAAAAGTAGTATAGAGAACAACACTAAATTAATTAGCTCAAGTTAGGCATCGAGGTTATAATTCCTCTGTAATTCCTCTGGCGCAATGGATAAGACACATGCTTTTGGTGTGAGAGACCCGGGTTCGAATCCACTGTGAGACACCAATGTGTCCCTGAGCAAGACACTTAACCGCTAGTTGCTCCAGAGGCATGCGACCTCTGACATATATAGCAATTGTAAGTCGCTTTGGATAAAAAGCGTAAGCTAAATGAATAAATGTAAATGTAATGTAAATGCTTATAACTGCAAACAGATTACTAGATAAGCTAAAAAAAAGTGGGAATAGGCTATATAAACATAGATAACACATACTTGTCAGAAAAGCTACAGATCTGGTAACCAAAATATAAGATTAATCAGCTTCCTCAAAGAGGAACTTTACTTTCAATATTCCTTAATGCATCAAAACATTTTTATTTATTTAATTTGTCTTAACTATCTTGGTGTGCAAAGTTTACTTTTTGACAATGCTCTTATTGACTGTAAGATCAGACAATCACAACTTCTAGCCACACCTCTGCTGTGTAACAATTTCTATACCTTTTCTTGTAAACGTTAGTCCTTCCCCTTTGTATATGCTTTGCTGGCTTCCTACCACACCTTTCTGGTATATTAACAAGAGAGACTGTTTTATACCTCACTGACTCAGGTCTCCTCTCCTGGCAGGTTATAATCTTAAAGAAATTAACATGGCATTTAACAATCAGAGGATTTTGAAAATGATCTCCATTCTTTCTGTGAGTACAATCTTGACCGTCCTCTTGATGAACCGTCCAGAACAAAGGACAAATTGTTCAAATAAAGAAAAGCCGGTCTTGAATCACTTACTAAAGCAGGATGTTGGAGAACTACAGGCTTGTTCTGCTATTATCCAAGGAGACATGGATGGAGTGGACAAGGACATTTTCAGGAATCTCATGACCTCGAAAAAAAGAAAATCCCTGCTACAGGAGTCATTTTATCTCAACGCAACCAAGGATTGTCCATCCTACATCCGAGACAGAGGGTTTCTGACGCTTTCTCTCAGTAAAGAGGAGAGAGATTTCCCCATTGCTTACTCCATGGTGATCCATGAGAAGATTGAGATGTTTGAAAGGCTTTTAAGAGCCATTTACACTCCTGACAATGTGTACTGTGTTCATGTGGACCAGAGGTCTCCTGAGATCTTTAAAGAAGCAGTTAGGGCCATTGCGTCCTGTTTGACCAATGTGTTTGTGGCCAGCAAACTGGAGAATGTGATCTATGCCTCCTGGTCTCGAGTTCAAGCGGACATCAACTGCATGCAGGATCTGCTCAAGTCACCCGTCCAGTGGAGGTATCTGCTCAACACCTGTGGCACTGATTTCCCCATTAAAACCAATGCTGAAATGGTTCAGATCCTAAAACAACTGAACGGAAAGAACAGTTTGGAGTCTGAGACGGTACAGTCTAAAAATTGGCGCTGGCAGTATCATCACAATGTTACGAACAATGTGATTCGGACCGATGTTAGAAAGTCACCCCCGCCAATACAGAGCCCTATGTTCTCAGGAAATGCTTACTTTGTGGTTTCAAGAGAGTTTGTGGATCACATCATTAAAAGCAAAGAGATTCAAGATTTCATGGAATGGGAGAAAGACACATACAGTCCAGATGAGCACATGTGGGCTACGTTACAGCGGATGCCTTCAGTACCAGGATCAAACCCTCCAAACATAAAGTACGAGCAATCGGACATGAACGCAATTGCTCGTCTAGTGAAGTGGAGCTACCATGAAGGAGATCTAAGGAGTGGGGCTCCCTACCCACCATGCACTGGGACGCACAGACGGGCGGTGTGTGTTTATGGAGCTGGGGACTTGAAATGGATTGTGAGGCAACACCATCTTTTGGCAAACAAGTTTGATCCAGAAGTAGATGATGTGGCGATTAAATGTATGGAGGCTTTTTTAAGGTACAAAGCTATTAATGGTCGATCATTACTAACAGTTCAAAAATCTGACATTATTTTATGATGCCAGTAGTGATGTGTTCAATAACTGTCCATCCATTTTTCAAAATATTGTCAATATGATTTTCTATTAATTTAATTGGATAGAAATGATGTAAGAAAATTTCATGAATTATTTCGTTTTTAAACTCTTTTTAAGTTATTGACAGGATACAAATGATCTATACTACTACCACAAATGTAATATATATATTTTTTACATTATATAAAATTGTCTAAATTTGTGTCATTCTATCCATAAAAGCGCATGTGTGTGTATATATTTATCAAAATTTGTGCACAAAATGTGTCTTTGACATTTTAAAGTCAGTACTGTGCAATATTAAGGACAAGCAAATACAGTTTTCTTTTTTGTTCTAAAGGAGCTCATAATAGCAGTACAATTAAAAAACAACAAAAAACACTCCATCATGTCCTGTTCTCTGTAAGGGAAATGCTGACACAATAGTGACTAAACACTGCAGTGCTATATAATATTCATGATGACAATGTGATTTTTGTGTGGAAGTTTACTTGCAAAAACATAACATACAAGTACCCCACCCTCCCAAACCATTAATAAAGGTGAATTGGAAAAATGTTACTGGTTCAATTCATTTTTGATTGTTTCCTTATTGTCTCCTTTCCACATTTCTCCATGTTCTCAAATCAAACAAGACAAAGCAGTAAACAATATGTGGTATAACTATGAGATGTTTAGTGAGCAGATGACAAACAATGCCAGATTGTGGCCCTAAAAAAACCATTTCAGTCATAAAAATATATTAATCTTTCTCCTTTATCGCCTTTTGATATAAATATAGACATTTAAATGTAATGAAGAACATGCATCGACTAGTTCAAAAACAGAGTGCCTTAACTAAGGGCAAGATATAGGAACTAGAACATGTTGACAGTATCTACTTATTGAAATGATACATAAAAGGTTACTAAAATGTTTAACCAGATATCATCTTACAGGTGTTTGGCACACAAATGCAACAGGGAGAAAAAAAGGTAACAAAGTAACAGGCAATCAAAGCTTTAAAGGGATAGATCACAAGAAAAAAAAAAAATCTGACAATTTACTCACCCTAATGTTGTTCCAAACCTCTGCAATATCTAAATATGACTCTTGCGTGGAAGACAAAGGGAGATATTTAGCAGAATGTACAAGTTGATCTATTCCGTTCAATGAAAGTGAATGGGGACCACGGCTATCGAAAAGAGCAGCTTGGACATTCTGCTAAATGTCTACATTTGTGTACCACAGGGGGGAAAACGTCATGTGGGTTTAAAATGCCATGAGGCTGAGTAAATAAGGACAATTTTCATTTTGGGTTGAAATATTCCTTTAAAAGGCACTTTTCTGACATCAAGATCTTGCGTTCTCCAGTTAAAAGAAACCCAATACATTCTCTTATTCTTCCAGCTTCTTCAACTCTTCTTCTAACTCACTCTGGCACTGCAGCAGTTGCTATCTCCACTTTTCCATGCATGTCCTTGTCAATCCTACAAAGAAAAAGAAGAAAAAGAAAAATGATAACAGTATAAGGGATAAGAATATCAAACTATAGAAAAGAACAGCTTTTGATTTTTTCTTCCACATAATTCAATACAGAGAGAACAAAAAGATGGTCTCATGACTTTACACTTAAAGGTTTAGTTTGATCACAAAGACAACTTTTCGATTGAGGTTAAAAACATTGTTATACAAGCAAAACAAGCACTTAAAACAATTCATGTAAATCAATTCAAAGTATGACATTTATGAAGCTTGTACACATGTTAAACTGGTGTGGGTGGTTTTCAAGGTGTTGCCATAAGGCTGCTAAAAAGTGCTTAACACTGTTTTTAGCACGATATGATATGGAAAACAATGTCTGTAAGTGTACTCTGACTCTTAACTCTCTGTATTGTCCCTACTTTGCGTTTTACACATTGCTTCCTGAGACGTGTATAGTGGGACATGCAGTGAGCAGTGAGAATGTCCATAAGCCAGGCATGCATTTGAGAAAAAAAAAAATGTAAACCACCCGTGATTTAACTGTTCAAATCCTTCACCATAAAATATGATTTATTGATTTATTGGCATGGTCATACATACCATACTAACAGTGGCAGAACTGAGAGGACAGAACGTCAGAATCTAAATCTGTGAGACGTTCATTGCAAACACAAGCAAGTTAGTGCATTTGGCTAAAGACCTGAATGGATTTAATAACAGTAATTGGATGACTCAGATTTGGTGTTTGACTCAGATGTTCCATCTAAACAACACTTCTGTCCCCCCACCCCACTCCACTCTTATTATTATTATTATTTTTATTTATATATGGCCACTTTATTTGGTACACCTTGCTAGTTCTGGGTTGAACCCCATTTGCATTCAGATCTGCCTTAATTCTTCATAACATAGATTCAACAAGGTGAACTGCCACTCACTGGATACTTTCTCTTTTCAGACCAATCTCTGTAAACCCTAGAGATGGTTGTGTGAGAAAATTCCAGTAGATCACCAGTTTCTGAAATACTCAAACCAGCCCGTCTGGTGCCAACCAGTTCAACCACGTTTAAAGTTACGCATATCATCTTTCTTCCTCATTCTGATGCTCAGGCCCTGTTTACACGAGAACGCTCACGGGTGTAAACGTACAAATATTTGATCAGATGTGTCTTTCGTTTAGACGTGACGACGTTGAAACCACCCTTTAGAGTGGGAAATCTTAAAAATGCTCCACCGTCGCGTTCCCGTCTAAAGGAGAAGGGTCTGACTGCAGAGCCTCAGAGCCACAGTTACACCCCAGCAGTTTCACCCCACGCATGCGCAGTTTCACTACACCAGATATTAAAAAAGACCTATATTTTTGTGAATTGGTAGCCTGGGTTTCCCCATACTGCATTGCTCGCAGAGCAATTTTATCCACGCCGCTAGGCAGTCTGGACACCATGGACCAAATTTTCCCCTGAAAAAGGGAACCAATCACAGAACGGGGAGGGAGCAGCAAGACGATGACGACACCGTTTGTTTATATCTATGGATCCAACATGGCATCAGACTCGACGTTACCTTCTACCCTCATGTGTATCTTGCACAAACGGTAATATTCGCTAAACGCCATCATGTACAAATAAATCTTTTACCCATCATCTTCTTCCTCGTCGAATTTCTGTCACTCTACATACGTCATCTGGTATAATTGAAGCGATTGGCTATGAGCTACATACAGGCGCATTTAATAGACATTCATAAACGGCTCTGGGCATTCGTAAACCACGCCTCAAATACGAGAAAATGAACACGTGGTTCTGACGTTAGCCAGGCTAGTGAATTGGTGCATATTCAGGTGAATATTGTTTCGTGGCCACGAATTAATAATTTTTAATAATTCCTCGTTTTACTATATTGTGGCCACGTTGTAATTCGTTAAATCAAAATGAGGGAGGGAATTAGTTCAACGTGTCCACGATTTATTAAAACGGGGGAACAAATAAGTCGTCCTAACAACGAATTATTTACATCAGTGGACAGGGCGCATAAAAGAACAAGCAGAGAGAGAGAGAGACCCGGCCGCGCGCGCGCACTCTCACCGCCTTCAAACAACACGAGCGCTATTGCTCTCTCTCCCTCGCGCATATCATCATCATTTGACACAATAGTAAAAGGTCGGAAGAACGATTGTGTTTTATAGATTAGTAGTTTGTTCATATAAAGTGCTTGATTAGCAAGTACATGTTCAGGAAATGCATAATACAAATTGTATGGGTTAATGTAACGGTAAACGGACTCTGCACGAAGCTCTTTTGAAGCTGTCAAATGGTGTCGCTATTGGACACTTAATTGTGATTATTGCTGCTCAGAGGTTTCTTATAGGCTACTGTTGACTGTTTTATCGTTGTATTTTGAAGAAACAGCAGCATTACTCTTGCCTCGGAGAAAACAACACGGGCATAGTGACAATTTTGCATATAAATGACTATTTATAGGGCTTGAATTACAACCTGAAACTGCGCAAAACTGTTGTTGTAACACTGCGCATGCGCGGAGTGAAACCATTTTTTTACAGTCTATGGTTGAAACTGCTGGGGTAAAACTGTGGCTCTGCGGCTCTGCAGACAGATATTATTGGTCTAAGGGTAAAAACGCAAAAGTCTGCTAGACCAGTGGTTCTCAATCCTGGTCCTGGGGACCCACAGCTCTGCACAGTTTGTATATCTCCCTCATTTAACACACCTGATTCAGATCATCATCTCGTTAGGAAAGAGCTCTGAACTGAACTGGGTGTGTCAGATAAAGGAGACATATAAAATGTGCAGAGTTGTGGGTCCCCAGGACCAGGATTGAGAACCACTGTGCTAGACAGTGAAGGCACCGATCTGCTCACGGTGGCTCTCGTCGCGTACTTCACATTGCCACCTAGCCACCTGGAGTGCATACTACATTGAATTTCACACACTTTTGCGTAACCATATGCATGCAGATCCCCCCCCCCCATAACACTCGTCTAAACGCAGAATAAAAAGTGTTAACGCAACGCCACTTTTGCGTTTTCTCTTCAGATCGTTTCCGTGTAAACATAGCCTCAGTTTGAACGTCTGCAGATCGTCTTAACCATATAGAGCTGGTAAGTCCCGCCCCTTCCGCTAACCCCACTGGACCTCTAGGTTGAAAAATTGTCAATGCAAGTGAATGGGAGAAAATAATTATTTTCTGGTCCCGTTTGAATTGTGCCATGAATGTGAACATATGTTGTCTGTGATTTTTTTATATAATCTTTCATGTTGCGAGTTTGACAGTATATTGTATGATTCTTCGGCTAGCAGTTGTGGAAAAGACATAACGAGAAAGACTACATGTCGCCTATGTGACGTCACCCCACAAAGTTGACTTACCCGTGGTTTTCGCCAACCACAACGATTTTGCTCTCTCCCTGAAAGAAGGCGGTGAAGTGCACCAAAGACACAGCCATGTTTAGCAGGATCCGTGAGCTAGTGCCCGTGTGCGAGTGGTGGTGACGTCTCAAAAGCGTCGAAAGCAGCGAAGAGTTGTAGTCCGCAAAGTGCTCTCACACAAAGTCTAACCGTATCAAACTTCAACCCGCTAAATTGTAGCATTGTTTACACGAAAGATTATATAAAAAATTCATAGACAACATATGTTCACATTCATGGCACAATTCAAACGGGACCAGAAAATAATTATTTTCTCCCATTCACTTGCATTGACGATTTTTCAACCTAGAGGTCCAGCGGGGTTAGCGGAAGGGGCGGGACTTACCAGCTCTATATGCCATAATGCTTTGAGTTGCTGCCATGTGATTGGCTGATTAGATATCAGTGTTGACAAGCAGCTGAACAGGTGTACCCAATAAAGTGGCCGGTGAGTGTATAGTATATGCATAAAAAAAGTAGTTGTTTTTAGTTAGAAAAAAAATATATATTCTAATAAATCAATAACCTTATAAAGAAATGAACAGCCTCAAATGTTTTTTTTTTTTTTTATGAACACAGCAAGGAATCTGAAACTATAACAGCGATAGGACAAAAATGACAGGAAATATTGCTTGCCTCACTGGATTTTATCATGCAAGTCAAAACTTTTTGCTCAGGAAATGTGACAAATTGTGCTCAATGTAAAATTAAAAAGTGCAAAACAGCTGCATTAAAATCAAAATAATTATAGTTAGATGGCACACAGAAGAAATTTAGCATCTTGTTGACAATCAAGGATGAAAAGAAACTCAAAAAGCAACTTTTGGGCCAATAACCAAGTATAGGTGGACACTTAATAAAGCCAAACGCTTAATTGTTAGTTTCGTGCAATTCAGATGAAGTCTACAGAGATCTGGCAGAGATCTCTGGAATGAAAATACAGATACCTTTTACGTTTTTTCCTATTTTTTTCTTCGTCAAACCTTAGAAGAAAGGCAGGGAGAAGGGGTTAGGGCATAGAGAGTTTCTGAAGATACCACAGCCAACAGCAGCTATTACTTAGCAGCAGATCAGACTTTTAATAAAATAATTACAAAGCTGGAATACTGCTGAAAGAAGAAAACAGTATGGAAGGTAATTTAGGTATTTAGCATTGTCCAGTGAAATGCATGTACAGTAGAAACTGATTTTTCCTATAAAAAACAGGAAGTAGTGCTTTAACAAGCAGAAGGAGCATACTAGAGGGATACTTACTCTTTAATACAGTCTGGTATGGAAACATACTCCATCGGAACAAGCTCAGCCAGGTCTGTCAGGCTGAACACATACTTGATTTTCTGGCTAAATTTTGAGCTGTAATTGGACATTTTGCATTGAATAAGGCAGCGTTAAGATATCAGGTCATTGCAGAAAATCAATTCATATCCAAACATATCTGAAGATAACTAGAAAAGGACTGACCTTATAAAAGGTTTTGTGAGGGCCAAGAGGGTGCGAATAAACCAGGACGGGTGCACAATTATCAAAGACTTCAAATTCTTCCTTAACCTTTAACAGAACAATGTTGTGCGAAACATAGATTTTTATTTTGTTTTCAGGGTTCAGAGATTGCATATATTAAAAGTTTGAGAAAAATGTTCACACATATATACATATACACATACACAGTATACAGTGCTATGCATAAGTTTAGACACCCATGCTAAAGTTGACTAAAAAGAGGAATAAAAAATCATCTTTTGGAAATTGAACTTAATGCCTTAATTTAAAAAATTAGGAAAAATCCAACCTTTAAGGACACCAATTCTCTTTGTGAATGAATAATGTATCGTAAATTAATAAATGTTCTTCCTTAAAATACAGGGTGCATAAGTTTGGACACCCTTATGTTAAATTACCATAGAGGCAGGCAGATTTTTATTTTTAAGTATTTTTTTTAATAATTTTTTTAGGATACTATGCATCCTGATAAAGTTCCCTTGGCCTTTGGAATTAAAATAGCCCCACATCATCACATAGCCTTCACCATACCTAGAGATTGGCAATTTAAGAAATTAAAGTCTGTTAGTAAATACTGTCAAAGAGCCTCTCACCTTCGATCTATTTGCTGATAGCACTTCCTGAGCCAGCCCACACTGGGCATCTTTCGGCGCGAGGTGGCTCCGTTCAGGTATACAATCATATAGTTCTCAGCTACAAGCAGTTCTAGAGTTCCTATGACATACCTGAATGATACACAAAACTTTAGTTGCAAAACTACCTGAGGTTTGAGGCATCTGGTGAGGACTTGTCTACAACACTTTCAGTGTGTCTAAGACACAGTTATTCACGAGACTAAAGGTGCGGTCACATTAGTGAAAATTCAGCACATTTTTAAGGACAAAAAAGGTACATTGTCTATTGTATTTAAGACAATGTAATTTGTTTGAAAGTCACTTTTTCTGTTGGTCAAGAAGCCAAATCCACATAACCCACTTGAAAATTTTCTAAATTTGCGTGGGTAAACATTTCACCCTCACACCAACTTCTCAATTTCTCTCATGAAACTTCGCCAAACAATGGTAAATGTGACTGCACCTTCAAATACGTCTAGACATGTTAAGTATTTCAAAAGAAAGGCTTAAATCATTGGTCTCCAAAACAAAAATGGACTATGGAGACAAAATCATGATGCATATTGTTGGGGAAAAAAGACAATACTGCAAAAGGAAAAGGCTGTATTTAATTGCAAAAAGTATATATGCTGTGACCGTAACCCAAGAATTGCGATATTTTCTTTGGAAAATACAGTTTCTCTGGAAATAACATTGATTGTAGTTGATAAAATTGATAAAAAAATATTTTTTTTAAATTCAGATGAGATTAACACTGTACTATACAGGTTCTTATCAGTCCAAAGGGGAATCAATTTGTTTACAAAGTGACTAGGTTGCATTTCCGAGGAAAAAATAGTGGCTCAATTCGCCCAAGTTTCACAGTCCTTGAAATACATTCACAAATTGAAATTAATGGCAACACATTTTTGCCTTAATTTTATCATTATGTTTCAGGGACTACTGAAGAACTAACTGACTGTAATTGGATGCTTTAAATGTCAGTTTTCTCTTACTATTTTGAAGGGTTCTTGACAAGAATAAGTCATGTGGAACCACTAGAAACAACACCTAGAACTTACTTGAAAAGATTGTCCATGATGTATCTGTAGTTTGGTTGATTGCTCTCAGGCATAAAGCAAACAGCAAACACGATGATGGCATTCAATCCATCGCCATAGTAACCTGTGAAAAAGGGGAACATGTTTGAAAGTGGCCACTGGCAAACGTTTGAACACTACTGTAGTTCGCACTTTTACAGCTATTAAACAACTTGACTAATCCAATCTATCTAAATCAACAGCACAATGTAGAGTCAGTGTAATTGTTCATTAAATAACAGCATGCAAAAGAGGCATTTAGAATGAAAGCAACAGCTGGTGGTTTGCAAAAAGGAGGAAGTGGAAAAAGAGGAGTGACAGACAGTAGCAGGCTCTTCTGGCTTAAAGGTAATCAGGAAAAGTGTGAATGCAGAATTGCCATGAGAATGCTCTGAATGTATTCTGTATCTCATAATGACAGTTTTGAAAAACATGGTATTCACTTCCTGAAGGGTGCAAAAAGAAAACATGCTTGTATGAATAATGCACAGGACACACTGGCACACTGTAAACCCAGATTTTGTTTCTAATTAAACTTACGAGTAATCATTACTTATTCTTTTATGTTTAGTAAAAACCTGCTATCATTACTAAACAACATTAGTTGTTTGTACTATTTAGCTGAAAGATTCATTGCACTAATCATGTTAAGCTAAGATAACTCGCTATGTTAAGCTTTTGTAAGGGAGGGGCGTGGCCTATTTAAACAGGTGACAGAGCGCAGAGTGCGCCATTTAAATTTTGAACCGAAGAGTCGAACATTACCAGCTTAAAGGGGTCATATAATGGTACATGCACTTTTACAAGTTGATTGCACTGAAATGTCTGTTGGCAGTGCCTGTACACAACCATCCTATCATGATAAAAATCCATCCAGTGGTTTTGTTTTAATCTCCTTATATGTTTGACCATCTCTGAAATCAAGCCGTTCGATATTGTGACGTCATAAGATCGTACGCCCCTCCCGCTATTGTGATTGACAGCCGTGTTTCAACACAAGACCCGCCCTGAGTGAGCTGTGACAGCCGTCGTCATAGTAGTCCGCCATTGTTGATATGCTGGAGTAGAATGGCGTCTAAGCGATTGTGGTGTTCTGTTCTTAGATGTAATAAGGAACACAGCAGTCATTTGGATGTTCCTAAATCCGAGCCGTTGAAGAAGCAGTGGCTGAGTTTTGTTTTTGAAGCAATATGCCCAAAGGATTGACGCGGGGATTCCCTCACGGGGATTCCCCACGATCGTCTGTGCTTTCATGTTTGCGCGAATCATTTCACACCAGACAGCTTCACAAACGAGAAAAAACGGATCGGTACCAACGTGTTCCTGCTGAACCTCCAGAAAATGTGAGTGTAATGTTTTATTAACCTTTATATTAGTATTTATATTAATCTTTGCGAAATTTGCAAACCTTGCTGCAGGCTTCACGATGAATGCGTCTAAGGTTTACACTCAGGGTACATTACGGCATGTTTTCTATGTACGACGTTCTCAATATAATTCATAATCCCACGTTTATAACGAATAACACGTGGTTATTGTGTTAGATACGGTCAGAGAATGTCTAATACGGTGTACCCACAGAACAGAGGGGCGGGGTGAGCAAAGCTCATTATCATTTAAAGACACATGCACTGAAACGGCGTGCTGAAAACAGAGCTGTTTTTGACCAGGTAAAATTAGTGTTTTCTTACAATACTAATGAGAATTTTTAATTAAAGTATATTACAAACTTTTAATTTAGACCCTAAAGAATCATATTAGCTTGTACAAAAATGGCATTATATGACCCCTTTAACTTATTACTAAACAGACTGACTTTATTTCTGTCAGACGTCTACAAAAGATCTTGTTGAGAATCAACAGAGGTTTAGATGTTGATTATTTATTGTTTCATTTGTAGTCACCATGATGGTGAAAGGTGTTGGCTTTAGTTGGGCTCTTGCCTTTGACATTTAAACATTATATGTTCTCTGGCTGCTTTAACTGTGACTTTAAAAGGCACAATAGTTATAGCAAAAAGCCATCAGTAAACTGAACAATCGATTGTAACTGCCGAATAATGCCGTTATCAATAGAGATTATAAGTTACTAAAGTCAGTAGCACTTGACTTTTGCTGTAATTTTCCAGCTTAAAATCCAACAGAATTGTATATGAATCTCAACAATAGTGACACTTGCAATGCATGCTGGGTACCCAATAGTAAACCTATTATCCTAAACCATGTAAATACAACATAACATGATTAGTTTCAGCTTGTGTAAAAGGTTAGGGATATATGTTAATACAACTCAACATGTTTAGTTTCAGCTTGTGTAAAAGGTTAGGGTTCCATGTTAATACAACTCAACATGTTTAGTTTCTGCTTGTGTAAAAACTAAAGTGGTATAAGGTAACGGGTTTTCTCGCAATTTGCGAGTAAAGTCAACTAATTCGGGTTAAGAGTGCATGGAAATGTGTGGTCACTGACCTCCATGGCTGATAACCCTCTTGTAGGGCTCAATAGCCTTCATGTCCACTTTGTGCTCCTGCTCTCCAAAGCGGAAAACTCTCCAGCGACGTCCCTCCTCCCGTTCCTCTGTGTTGGTGTACTCCTGCACCGACTCCACTCCTTTACGCAGCAGGTCTGTGTTTTTGGGTTTTGGGAGATCATCTGACAAGGGAAATAATGGGGTGTTATCTATTTAATACTTGTATGTGCGCCATTTTCTTTCAGGGTTCAGTTCTGTGACTGTATGTACGCATATATGTGATTGGGAATGATGCCGACTTACAGTTCAAATTAAAGAAGAAATAAAAATAAAGTAATAAATAAAAAAGTAAAATTTACCCTATTTTTATCTCAATTTTGACTTTTTTTTTATACCTCGCAATTCAGACTTCATAACTCGCGATTGTGAGTTAAAATCTCACAATTCTAAGAAAAGAAGTCTGAATTGCGATTACGTCTGAAATAAAGCAACAATTATGAGAGTTTCTATCTCACAATTGTATCTCTCAAAAAAGGGGAAATAAGTAACAAGCTTCCATTTAAACTTCCTAGGAGCACAAAACAAGGTTGAAAACACTTCTGTGTGCCAGAAAACAAAGGCAAATGAATGAGTATTACACAATAAACATAACTATGATAAAAATAAACTCTTTTATGCATGTTCATGTCTCTGATATTCTTAAATCGCAGCAAGACTGTAGTCCGAACGTTGGCCAAAAATCTCACCCCGGATTTCCAACAACTGCGGAGCGGCTGCGTATTGGCTCCGTGCTCCACCGTCCTTCAATACCCACCAGGTCCGGATTTGTTGCGGAACGGCTGCGGCCATGACTGACAGCTGAAGTCACGAGGACCCACGAGATCCTCGTGATCATGAGATCCACGCGAATTCACGTATGACCGCGATATAACAGGATGTAGTTTCTATAAACAGAACCACAAAACCAACAACAGTTTGTTTCCATCCAGAGTAGCCCTTCAGGCCTGTCTCTGCCCATTATGACATTTTCAAAGTGTAGTGCAGGGAAATATGATCCGCCATGAGCACGGTGTACTTTATTTTGATAATTAAGCGGATGTTTTATTTTGTTTCTGTGTTAGACTTCCTGTCCTGCACAATCTGCCCTGTGCTGAATTGTTGCGGAGCTCTTCGGCACCTGGCAAAAATAGAAGCTCTGCGTATCTGCTCCGGGGGGCTGCGGATCGCTGGAGCTGGGACGGAGTCGGAACGCAGGCGTTACACAGTCAGTGAAAATACACACATTGACTTTAATGGAAACCTATTGACTCCGACGCCGCTCCGGAGTGGATCTGCAGCCGTTCCGCAGTTGGTGGAAATCCGGGGTCAGGTAGCATCGTCACATAATATATCTTTCTTCAAAGAGGAATAATCCAGAATACATTTCAAGACGCTCCATGAAAATGTCCCAAGATGGTAGATTCAAGGGAATACACATATATTTTATTCAAGCATGACAGAAACAGGATGGTAGTGATGTGATGTGGTCGCCAGGGTAGGCAAAGCAAGGGCGGTGTTCATCATGCTCAAAAGCATCTGGGCCTCCAGAAAGATAGGTGAAGAACCAAAATTAGGATTTTCAACTCCAACGTGAAGTCTGTTCTCCTATATGGGTGGGATACATGGAGAATGACCAAGTGCACACTGCAGAAGATCCAGACTTTCACCAATGGATGCCTAAGGCGCATTTTCAAGATCTGGTGGCCTGACCGCACCAACAATGAGGAGCTCTGGCAAAGAGCCAATCAAGAAGCCATCACCCAGCAGATAGGGAGGAGAAAGTGGGGCTGGATTGGACACACATTACGTAAACCAACGAGTAATGTGACACGCCAGTCCCTCACTTGGAACCCTCAAGGAAGACGAAAGAGGGGACGGCCCAAGAACAGCTGGAGGTGAGACAATGGGACAGAGCTGAAGACGAGTGGTATCACCTGGACTCAAATAGAAAAGACAGCCCAAGACCGTGCCCGCTAGAGAATTGTTATCGATGGCAGATGCTCCAGGAGGAGCGATGGGCCTAAGTAAATAGTAAGTATGACAGAAACGGCCACGATTATTTGTGTGTGCAATGTATTTTCTTAGCTTTTTAAAAGTATGCAGTGATTATCTTAGCAACAAGCTAATATAAGACTACAGGTATCAACTTTAAGCATAACTTATTTGAGCTTTTCAAATCAGTCACTTCAATTTCGATTGGTACACTGTCTAAGAAGGGAGCTCCCTATGTAGACAGCGAGGCAGCTAACTAGGGTTCGGAACAGAGCTAATGAGAAAAAGAAGTGTGCTTAAAGGTAGGGTAGGTAATTTTTTTATGAACACTTTTTGTTATACTGGTTGCAACTCCTCGCATCCTGATAGTAATCAATAATAGAAGTGGTCTAAATATTAAAACATGTAGGGCCTATATATCGTCTGTGGAAGTCCAACATTTTTTCGTCCAATCAATGCATTCGGTCCGACTGATGTCTTACCTGCCTGTCAACATATGTATTTCCATACCTCCGCACACCTGCTCATGCAGACATCACATGTCATCAGTGCGTTCAATGAAGATATGTAGAGTTGTAGACAGACGTCAGTCACGAGCACCACAAACAACAGCCACCTTTTACAGTTCCCCCTGAACCAAAACAACGAGCTTATGCTGCGTTCACGCCATGTTGTAACCGTAATTAGAAGAGGTCAACGCGTGATGTTCCACGCGGAGCTGTTCACGTCCTCAGACCTGGATGTAAGCATTTCCATGTCAAGACTATCAATGCTGAAATGAATCTGCAGCAGTCAGGAGGTACAACTAGAGCTCTGTAAGTTATTTACGTTTATTATTATCATCATGTGCTTTGAGACATGAGGTAAATTAATGCCGTCTCTCATGACGCTTTGCAGACTCTGCTGTGTGTGTTCATGTGTTTTGAAGGAGGCGTGGCTTTGGAGACGCTCTGAAAGGAGGGCGGAATCTAATGCTTTCAAAGTTAGCTTGCTATTGCTAGCCGCTCCGAAATTGCCTACTTTACCTTTAACTGTATTTGATATGCACTAGTAGCATACTTCAAATGTTAACAGTAATATATACAGTATAGTGTTCAGTCGCAACACCGGTTTCATCACTTGCCCACCGCAGCACCGCCAAAAAAAAAAAAAGGTTTAAAGCGGTAAAAATATTTAACGCAATTACGCAGTATCCGTTTTTTTTTTCAGTTTTGACTAACTTAGCATTGTATGATCACGCTCTTATTAATGTGAATGCTTTTAAACCATTCAAGCGCGACAAGACTAAAGAGGCCGCGCTGTAAAATCCTGCCTATTACACACACACGACCCACGGAAAAGGTGCGCGTCAGTATCGAGTTTTCTTAGTGAATGAGGGTTTAGGGGGCGGTTTCGGATTCAACCCATGTTCTCAAGCAGTGAAAAATAGAGGACACTGACAACGCGCTGACAGACAGGACCGAGCAGGTCCTATTAAATTAATGTTTAATATGAAACAAAGTCTCAACTTTCAAATTTGGTCAGTCAAAGAAAATTAAACAATAAATAGGCCTACCGTTTTGTGGCTCTTTAAAGGGTAACTAAACCCTAAACCAACTTTTTTTAGTTAATGATCTGTAAGAATGGGGCTTTATTAGTGCTGTTCATTGATTCGAGTAACTTTTTTGACATTTGGGTATAAAGTGTTTTAATTTTACAATATATGGTGTAAAAACGTCTGAGTGCTGCCCTCTTCAGGTTGAACAGTGGCTACTGCAGTTGACTTTTCCTATTGGATGTTTGCGGTGGTACGTGATGTAAGCAGGTTCCAGCTCACCACGCCCCTGGTATGAGCTAGCGTAGATTTATCTGTATTTAGTACAGTGGTCAGGAGGGTATGTAGGTGTAGTGTTGCTGATTGCAACAGCACTGCTGGACTGCATAGCTTTCCAGGAGACTTGGAAATTAGGCGCCAGTGGTTGCATGCACTTGGCCTGGAAGACCGTGAGTGTGAAACCTGCATTTTACGCGGGATTGCTTTTCCAACGCAATAGAGGTGGAAATGGGCAAACGCTGCTCCTCCTGCATGGACTCCACCACCGCAGCAGCGTCTTGATGTGAGTGATCATATATATTTTAATCACAATTTATGGTTAGGCTAAAGTTAATCCTCTGGGGTCGACAAACGCGCCGGCGCATTTTGCTGGATTTTTTCACATAGCGGCAAAATATGAATATGCCTATAGAGAGCGCGCGCTATTGACATCAACTCGATAAAACTCACCAGATGCATGTACTTTACGTCGTCTTGCGACCCTGTGAGTCACTCTCCATTTTAGAGTCTGACAGAGGTCTCCGGTGCATGCCCCCCCACTCACGGTTCGTCCCCTCTATCTCCGCTGGGGTCTGCCCACTTTTCTAGCATTTTTCAAATATTGTCAGTGGGTGGAGTCAGGCTCTGACCAGGGGTTTAGTTACCCTTTAATGTGTCGTGACAGATTGCCTCAGTTAAAGCCAAGTTCAAATCCACCGATGTTAATCTACTCTCCTCCTGACTGCTGCTTTGTCGGACAAAAATGGTGGATTTTGATTGGTCAGACTCAGATCGCATGTCAATCAAACTCCCTGCGAAGGAAGAATTGACGCTAATTTAAAAGTGAAAGTGAAGTGCACACCCAATGAATCCAATATTACCGGTCGATTAACCGGTAGGAGAATATTATCACGTCACATCTCTTAAAAAAAAAAAAAAAAATATATATATATATATATATATTTACATTTACTTTTAGTCATTTAGCAGACGCTTTTATCCAAAGCGACTTACAAATTAGGACTAAATTAAGCGAGTCATCATGAAGAGGCAAAAACAACAACAACGCAAGAAGTGCTCAAGATACAAAGTTCAGGCATTATTCAGAGTAGCATAAGCCTGATAAGTGATGTTTCAAAGGGAAAGCAATTTTTTTTATAAATATTCAACAACTATATATATATATATATATATATATAAAAATATAATTGTACTTGCAGATAACATAATATTAATGAACTAAATGGCTGCTAAAGTGTACCTAAAGAGTACACTTTCATTAGTTTCTTTAAACACTTAAATACATTTCAAATTAAAAGTTTTACTTTAAATTACATTTGAAATCATGATGTTGCAATAATCTTTTTTTCCCTTTTTTTTAACTGTAGTGTGTTCACATTTTAACTAAAAAATGGCATTTAATACAAATTTAAACTAGAATACATTTTAATTCAATTGTAAATAACATGCAATTAAGTGTCTAAAAACATTACATTCAGTTTGCACTAAAGTAAATTCTTTAAAAACAAATTATTTTCGAAATAAATACAAAATTTGTTAAATGTACTTTTTTTCAGGAGGGAAATCTGCAGTGATTTAACAAAAATGATCAGGACACCAAAATGAGGCTGATTAACAAAATCAGATTTGATGAGATTGGAGGGAAAAACCATGCACAAATCAAAATCTTCAAACAAAAACAATGGATAACCTCTGATTTGCAGTGTCATTCAAAGGGAATCTCTCAAAAAGAAAAATAAATCAATGCTGTAGAACTTGATCGGGGAGTAAACATCCAGTCAGGTAACCTTACCACAAACCGCAGGCCTGTGGCCTGTCGCAAACGAATGAGAAGAAACAATCCTTCCAGGAAAGAGAGAAGAGAGCAGCGGGACAGAAAAACAAAACAAGAACACATAACACTGTTTAACTAAGAGTTATTGCACAAAAGCTGGTCCATGAAAAGATCTCTGTACTGTTAGTAAGGAACATTTCTACAGCATCAGAAAGACATGAGCTTGAATGGCTGCAAAATGACTAATTAATTAGATTAGTCGCTGTTAGGGATTATGTTAAAGGGGGCATGAACTGGATTATTTTATAATGTTAGTATGATTTTTACATCAAAAATTGTCATAATTTAGAAACAAAAGGCATTTTTCCAAGCCTGATTTCAGCCCTGTGATTTGAAGGCTCTGTTTGAAGGGGCGTGTCTGTGTGAGACTTCAGTGTAAACGCTCACTGCTGTGATTGGCTGGCATCTTTGCATATGAAATAGCTAGTATTTCAAGTGGAACTCTCTCAAATCTTTTACTACGTTTTTACTATTACAGCTATCGAGATTAACGAATCGTGAAAAGTTAGATGTATTCCCATCACATGAAAGGTTGCAGTGATGAGCCTTGAGCAGATGACAGACAGTTGATCGCGTGAATGAAGAGATCTCATCATTGCAACACAATTTCTATCACAATTACAATGCAAACACGATGTAAATACAGTAAGAGCTTCGTTGTGCAGTGTAACAGTGTCATTGATTACATAACGGGATTGTCCAGATAAACTCGCGCTGTGCGATTGACAGCTTGGGCGATTAGAAAGGGAGCGTTCTTTGATCGCTTTCTGTACGTAATTTAATCTGAGTTTAAATAAGACTATTTTCATCCAACTAAGAGAAACAACGTGAAGTTGATCGTTTAATCACAGGCTTGATTTACTGTTGCATAAACAGTATAGAACGATTTTGAGAGATAATCTGTCTGAACTTGAATAATTATACATCAGAAATCACTGATCACAGATCAGCCATTAGAATAAACATGATTACTTACATGTTTGTGGCATTGCTGGCCGATCCATATCATAAAAGTCTGTTTGCAAAGCCTGCGCTGAAATGTACCTAATAATTCACAGTGAAATGTACCGAATACAAACAAATAATGCACTGCTGAGACATTCACTTTGTTCAAAAAACCTCCTACTATCCTAGCATTAGGATCCTTTGGAAGGTAATGGTATTGATCCTGTGTCGATCTTTTCTCGTTCTCATTCACTAACGCTCCAGTGGCCTTGGTTTCAATTAAATCGTTTTTGGAATAACAAGGAAGTTTTGAGTTTTGAACTCAAACTATATTAACATTTAACATGAGCTGAAACTATTTTATAGTATAACGAACTCTTAACTGTCATAGGATCAAGGAAAATTTGAATTCTCAGTTCATGACCCCTTATGATAAACTGTTAACATTTACAGGTTTAACCACCATCATACCTTCCCACTCAAACTCGTTGCTGTTGTCTGAAGGAGTGTCTATATCATCCAGGTCCAGTTCTGTACTCTCATCCAGCTCATCAGACAGGACCGAGCCTTCACTGTGGTCTAGGTTTAGGCTGATGTCCGGAGCCAAAAGTTTCTTTTTAGATTTCTTTGCACTGTTTAGTCCGTAAGACTGTGGAGCTGCAATTTAAGTCAAAAGAACAAAAGCTATCAAAATGTTTCCTGACTATAGTAACAAATTAATAATTGTCTTTAATTGTCTTTACATATTATATATATTGGGAATATATCATTACGGCTTACCAGGTGCTCCTTCACCAGAAGACCCAGTGAAAAGCTCCTCATCAAGCTGAATATCTTCCTCCTCTGGGAGTGGCCTGGAAACCCAAATAAAAACACACTGAAATTTATTGTAATATAATTTAGATGTTTCTATAGGCTTTGGCAGTATGACTGTGTATATATTAGTGATGTTCAAATTGACAATTAATTATTTTCTGTTCAACGTGTTAAAAATATTTAACGCAATGAACGTTACATTATATGATCAACTTGTCATTAGTTCAAATGCTTTTAGACCTTTGAAGCGCTATAACACGCAAAAGACAACTCATACAAGATGCGCTGTCTCTATGTGAACACAAACATTCGGCACACACGTACAGAAAGCTGTTTCTCAGACAGCGCGCCAGCGCTGCATTGAGTTCTCCTTCGAGCTTGAATGGACCAAAAAAAAAAAAGCACATAAGCACAGTCCTAAATGAGTTAAAAAGACTTAAATGAATGTAAAAAGTTGGGAGATGTGCGTCAGGTCTTAAAGTGACCGCAGCTTAATAAACTCCTTTCATCCCCAGAGATTGAGAAAAATCACAGTAGTTAAAAAAAAAAAAAAAAAAAAAAATTACAGTACTTAGTAAAAAGATGTAATTAAACGTATTTATGTTGTTTCTACATGAATTTGGAGATTTAATGTGAAATTATTACAACATAAAAATCAAATAAAAATGTTAATATTAGGTGCGATTAATCATGATAAATGATCAAAAAATGTGTGATTAATCAGGTTTTTTAAAATTGTTTGACAAGACTATACATTGATGTAATTTGACGTAATTTCCACTGAAACGGGAAGCTAGTCGGGACATATTGAATGGCTCCTCCGCCTTTTCAAATAGCCAATAGCATTTAGTTTACCTCACAGAATGCAAGTCGTACTTGACAGCACCATGGAAGTGAATCCGAGCACTGATGATACGTTGGATTCAATAGTAGAGGTGTGAATAAATTCTAGCCATTTCATTCTTAACCAAAGAATGGAAAACGGGATAAAACTCGAGCGTTTGAGCAACCGATCACACATCTCCAATACAAATTGCTCCGTGACGAGTCAACGGTAGGGATGTCTAGTTCAGGAACTAATCATTCTTTTGAACCGGTTCTTTTTAGTGAACCGGTCGAACTAGTTCACCAAATCGAACTGAATCGTTCAAAACAGTCTTGAGTGAACGCTGATTCACAGTTCCCTATCAAGGTGGAACTTCGACATTACGGATGTCGTATATGGGAACTCCCTCTCTTCTTCACATCTGCTGAAATCTTATAGGCTAACGCCAGCTGACACAGCTGGCCAATTGACGCAAAATATGCAAATACTGACAAGACACCTGGCAGTATAAATTGCATTAAACGCGCCAATTGCATCAGAATCTCTCATTTCACGCTCAAATCAAGTGTGCTATACTTATCGACTGGAAATAGAAATCAACCTTGCCATCGTTGAAGGTGCACCGAAGATACCTTACTGTCTTCAGCATCCGATGGCGACCGTATGCAATCTGTGCGCGGGCCCCATCGTGCAGCCCGACTCGCACCTCTTTTGCATCGCCTGCTTGGGCCTGGCTCACGCCGAGTCAGCGCTCACGGACGGCCTCGCGTGCGATCTCTGCACTGAAATGCCCATGAGAGCACTCAAGGCCAGGCGGGATATGGCTCGTACAGTAGCGGAGATTGGGCCCACCGCCGCCAGTGAGCCGCTGGTGGGTCCCGCCACCCCCGGGGACAAAGAACGGGACGCGGTAAGCTTCCTGGATGTTTCCTTCCACCCCCCTCGCGAAGTCGCGGACTTCATCTCCTTTGGTGCGAGCGTGGAAGACGACTCGATGTCCCTGTCGGCTTCGGAGAAGGACTGGGCATCTGAATCCGTCAAGCCAGAGGAAGGCCCTGCAGACCTCCAAGAGGAGCTCTTCAGGATCCTCAGTAAGGCGGTGTCCGAGCTGGACCTCTCTTGGAGCGCTCCGGATGAGCCTACCAGGAGTAAGCTCGATTCGTGGTTCCTCAACTCGAGCCGCCGCCAGGCCGTATCGAAGAGGGGAACCCCCTTCTTCCCGGACGTGCACGACCACGTGGTAAAGTCGTGGGCTGCGCCCCAGTCGGCGCGCACCCTCGCCTCTACCCAGGCCTTGTTTCCCCACGTCGACGACGCGGAGACACACGGATATCTACACGTGCCGCCCGTGGAAGAGACCGTCACCTCCCATCTCTGCCCATCGACGCCTGCTCTGGGCTCGGACCGCAGCCTGCCGTCCAAGCCCTGCAGGTTCACCGCCCATCAGGCTGACAAGGCATACGGAGCGGCAGGAGAAGCAGTGTCAGCCCTCCACACGATGGCTGTTCTCCAGGTCCTCCAAGCTAAATTGCTTAAGTCCCCCGATGACGCCGCCTCAGTCGACGCTGGCGTCATCCGAGACCTCTGCTCGGCGACTGACCTTGCCCTGATGGCGACCAAACGCTCCGCCCAGGCTGTCGGCCGCGCTATGGGTTTTCTCGTGGTCCTCCACAGACACCTGTGGCTCACCCTCTCCGATGTAAAAGAAGCGGACAGGAAGACGCTGTTAAACGCGCCGATCACCCAGGCCGGCCTTTTCGGGGACGCCGTGGAAAAAGTGACGGAGCGTTACTCGGAGACCCAAAAGCGCGCGAAGGCCATGAGCCTCGTCATCCCGCGCAGGGCACCGCCACCTCAGCACTGCTCCCGCTCATCGTCTGCCTCGCGTCGCCCACAGCCCTCAGCCAGTCAGCCAGCGGCATCCCGCGCCGAACCAGATGCTCGCGCGGGATGGAGCGGGCAGTGGCAAGGACCCGGGAGGAAGAGGCTGAACCAGCGGAGGAGTCCGTACAGAGGGAAAGTTAACGCGCCCCCCTCGGCTCCCAAGCAGTCGTCCTGACAACCCGGGCAAGAGGGAGAGAGAGTGCCAGGGAGGGCCCTCCCCCAAGCGCCGTGCTCTCATGTTCAACGTCCCTCAGATTTCTTCGCTGAGGGACGAATGTGTAAATGTTGTGAGTGTTGTTTGATGTTCAAACTTAAAATGTTCAATAAAGCATGCTACCACTTCACAAAAAGAGCTCTTTCCCCCTCTTACACCTCACACCGTGTTTCCCGCCCTGCCCGCGAGCAGCACAGGGTCACGGTTCATACCTATAAGGCCACCTCGCGGATGCGAGGGGTCCCAAATCGTTCGCAGCCCATCGGCAGCGGCGATGGCCGCAGATCAAGACACGGCCCCGTTGAGTCACTTTCAAGCCGCGTGGGCGGCTATTCCGGGCATTTCGCCGTGGGTAATGAACATAATTCGGCACGGGTATACGCTTCAGTTCAAACGCAGACCACCCCGCTTCCGCGGCGTGATTCCGTCATTGACTTTGCCCCAAAACGCCCATGTCCTGAGACAGGAAGTTCGCGGCTTGCTCGAGAAAGGAGCGATAGAACCGGTCCCCCCGGGCGAGAGGGAAAGCGGTTTCTACAGCCGCTACTTTGTGGTGCCGAAGAAGGGAGGAGGTCTCCGTCCTATACTCGACCTGAGACCCGTCAACAGAGCGCTCCACAAACGCGCGTTCAGAATGACGACGCTGAAGCAGATCCTGGCACAGGTTCGTCCCGGGGATTGGTTCGCTTCAGTGGACTTAAAGGACGCATACTTTCACATCCAAATAGTGAAGCGTCACAGACGCTTCCTAAGATTCGCGTTCGAGAACACGGCTTACCAGTATTCGGTGCTTCCGTTTGGACTGGCTCTAGCCCCCGCACATTTTCTAAATGTGTAGATGCGGCGCTTTCTCCCCTCAGGTCGAGCGGAATGCGCATTCTAAACTACCTGGACGACTGGCTGATTCTAGCTCACTCGAAAGAAACGCTGATCGGTCATGTGGAAGCCCTGCTTCACCATCTGAGTACGCTTGGGATGCGGGTAAACGTCCAGAAGAGTGTGCTCACGCCGAGTCAAACCACTACATTTCTGGGGGTGTGTTTCGATTCGGTGAGGATGCGAGCCCGTCTCTCCCCGGAGCGAGTCGAGGCTCTAAGATCATCTCTGGGTCTCTTCAAACTGGGCAGGTCGGTCCCGCTGAAAGACTTTCAGAGACTACTGGGACGGATGGCAGCGGCTTCCTCAGTTTGTCACCTGGGTCTGCTGCATATGAGACCGCTTCAACTCTGGCTGAAAGATCGAGTCCCTCCGAGTGCGTGGTCCTCCGGCCACAAGCGTATCACGGTTACCCACAGCTGCGTTCGCGCTCTGGCGCCGTGGAAAAACACGGAGTTATTCAGCTCAGGA
The DNA here is from genome assembly GCF_964197995.2 of Scardinius erythrophthalmus. Lineage (NCBI taxonomy): Eukaryota > Metazoa > Chordata > Actinopteri > Cypriniformes > Leuciscidae > Scardinius > Scardinius erythrophthalmus. Next base: position 18,133,421 of record NC_138244.1, read on the forward strand.
GTTCCCCTGGGCATCGTGACGCGAAGCATAGAGGTTTTGACGGATGCGTCGACCTCAGGCTGGGGAGCGGTCTGCTTGGGCGAGCCCGCTTCGGGTCAGTGGTCAGAACTGCTGGGGAAGTGGCACATAAACCGCTTGGAACTCATGGCGGTTTCCCTAGCCCTCAGAGCTTTTCGGTCTCAGTTGGAACAACGACACGTGCTGATCCGGACTGACAACACGTCCGTGGTTTCCTATATAAATCGCCAAGGCGGAGTGCATTCGAAAGCCCTTTTCAAGCAGGCGGAGGCTCTCCTGCTATGGGCAGACAGGCACTTTCTCTCCGTGAGAGCAGCGCACATCCCCGGTGTCCTGAACCGCGGGGCGGATATGCTGTCGAGGGACGGGATTCCTCAAGGGGAGTGGAGGCTCCACCCGGGGACGGTCCAACTGATTTGGAACCGTTTCGGCAGAGCAGAGATCGACCTCTTTGCCACGGTCGAGAACACGCACTGTCAGGTGTTCTTCTCGCTGACTCGTTCCCCGCTGGGCAACGCGTTGACTTCGCGCTGGCCGAAGACCAGACTCTATGCCTTTCCTCCGGTAAAAATTCTGCCCACGGTGTTGTGCAAGATCAGGGAGGAAAAAGCGTCAGTAATCCTTGTAGCTCCCAACTGGCCAAACCAGCCTTGGTTTGCGGACATGAATGAATTACTAGCGGGAACGCCATGGGAAATTCCACTCAGGAGGGATCTTTTGTCCCAGGCGAGCGGCACGATCTGGCATCCCAATCCTGGGCTGTGGAACCTCCATGTGTGGCCGCTGCAGGCTTGCTGAGCGGACAGGACGCGCTGCACTCGCGGGTTTTGAACACCATTGCTGAGGCGCGGGTGCCGTCGACCAGACGTTTGTATGCTCTGAAATGGGGTGTTTTCTCTAAATGGTGCCAAGATGTCGAGATCGACCCGGTTAACTGTTCCGTGTCGGATGTCCTGCGCTTCCTTCAGCACAGGATGGATAACGGGAGTTCACCGTCCACGCTAAAGGTGTATGTGGCCACTATTGCTGCGTTTCGCACCCCGGTCGACGGACGGTCGATCGGTAAGCATGCATCTGTGATCGGTTTTCTTAAGGGAGCTAGGAGATTATTCCCTGCGCGACCGCCTTCGGTACAGCCTTGGGATTTGGCTCTGGTTTTGAAGGCTTTGTCTCTTCCGCCGTTCGAGCCCCTAGCCTCGATAGCGATCAAGGAACTCTCCATAAAAACGGCTCTTCTTATAGCTCTCGCTTCGGCGAAGCGGGTCGGGGACTTACAGGTATTCTCGATAAACGACGACTGCATTCGTTTTGGACCGGGAGACTGTAATGTTACGCTGAGACCGAGACCTGGGTATGTCCCTAAATCGCTCAATACCCCGTTCAGAGCGCAGATTGTTTCCCTGCCGGCCTTATCTGCTGAGCAGTCAGCCTCGGGTGACGCTGATGCTCAGAGTCCTGTTTCCCGGTCAGAGCGTTACGAATGTATATTACTCGCTCGGACGCTTTTCGGCAATCGGACCAGCTGTTTGTGTGCTTTGGCGGGTGTAACAAAGGTCGGGGAGTTTCGAAGCAGAGGCTTGCTCACTGGATTGTGGATGCTATTGCTTTGGCTTACGATCGCATGGGGGAGGAATGCCCCCTTAACATCAAGGCCCATTCGACGAGAGCGGTTGCTTCTTCATGGGCTTGGGCCAAGGGTATGTCTATTCAGGATTTATGCCTTGCGGCTGGCTGGTCTTCTCACAATACGTTCGCCAGATTTTACAAGTTGGATATACCCTCTGTAGCATCTCAAGTGCTTTCGGTGAGTTAAGATTTAACCCTTACACAGTTACAGTTGTTCTACTCTGCGCATTGCTCATGAGTCATCTGTGTTTTACTGTGTTATGCTTAGTGCACTGTCGCCGCTATGCGTTGAACTGTTCTCTATTGAGTTGTGTTGCCCTGTATAACTGTCAGTGCTGCATCCTCCTCATTATTTTGCCTGGGATATGCAAATTCTAGCAAGGTCCAGATGAGCTTGCTATTGGCCAGTTTCGGCCTATCAGGGTAAGGGGCTTGCTTTGACAGTCTCGCCCTATCAGATGATCGCATTCCCAGAAGGACGGTTATTGGTTGTGGGTTCTGTCAGTCTCAAGTGGTATGTTTCTCCACGGCGGGATTCTATACAGTTCCCATATACGACATCCGTAATGTCGAAGTTCCGCCTTGATAGGGAACGTCTCCGGTTACTTTCGTAACCTCGGTTCCCTGAAAGGCAGGGAACGAGACATTACGCTAGCCGCCGTGTTCGCTTCAGATTTTAGCGTTTTTCGTTATTCTGATGCAATTGGCGCGTTTAATGCAATTTATACTGCCAGGTGTCTTGTCAGTATTTGCATATTTTGCGTCAATTGGCCAGCTGTGTCAGCTGGCGTTAGCCTATAAGATTTCAGCAGATGTGAAGAAGAGAGGGAGTTCCCATATACGACATCCGTAATGTCTCGTTCCCTGCCTTTCAGGGAACCGAGTTTACGAAAGTAACCGGAGACGTTTTCTAAAGTTACTCACTTTTGGACGTGCCTGATAGTCCCTCCGACTCGAAATAAGTCAATGTTACTCCAGTAACTCTGACAATTCACTGAACTGAGACATGTTGTGCTGAGAGCATGCGTGTACTACCGAACGTACAGTCAAGTACAGCCACGGTCGCTTTGGCCAGGTGGTATTTATAGCATAGCTAGAGCATTTTATTGGACAGAAGATGTGATGAGAAGCTGAAGTCCGCGGTGACGTCATAAAAATCCGTGATCCATTTTAGCGGAAGTGAGATACTGTAAGTTTTGAATGCTTATATCTCCTAAATGCGAATTTTGTCAACACACCAGCTTATTCATAACCTTAAGGCTAACATATTCATACTAAGCTAAAAAACTTACATTTTGATTTCAGGGGGCCTTTAAGCAGAAAATAATGGCTAGTTTCAATTTATTTTTATATTCATTTTTTTTGCATTTATATTTGGTCACATTACATATGTGTATAAGTTAGCTATTTTACAACTATTTTGAATATGGCTCATCCTATTAGATTTATAAGGTATTACCGTTTTGAGTCTTTATTTTTGCTGTAATGCCAGACTTATTGTTATGAATAATCTTAATATTGTAGTTTACATCCAAATAAAACAAATTATCTTTTTTTCCCAGCTATGAATTTATAATCATAAAAAAGACTTTTATTTAGAGCGCAGTTCAAATAAAAAAAGGAAATCAATTTAGATGAAGTATCTTTCATTTGTAAATTGTATAATCTGCAATTATTATTATTATTATTTTTTTATAATTGTATTTATAATATAGGTGACCCTGGATCACAAAACCACAAAAGTCACAAGTCGCACAGGTTTATTTGTAGCAATAGCAAACAATACATTGTATGGGTCAAAATTATCGCTTTTTCTTTTATGCCAAAAAGCATTAGGATATGAAGTAAAGATCATGTTCCATGAAGATATTTTGTAAATTTCCTACGGTAAATATATAAAACATTTATTTTTGAGAGTGAATGCTGCACAATCGCGAACATAAATGGACAACTTTAAAGGCGATATTCTCAATGTATCGATTTTTTTGCACCCTCAGATTACAGATTTTCAAATAATTGTATCTCGGCCAAATATTGTCATATCCTAACAATCAATAAATCAATGGAAAGCTTATTTATTCAGCTTTTGTATGATGCATAACTCTCAATTTAAAAAAATTGACCCATGTGACTGGTTTTGTGGTCCAGGGTCACATTTAATGAATATATACTACATTATATAATAATAGTAATAATAATAATAATAATAATACAGTAATAGTCTGGTTGTTATGCATTATAATAAGTTTTGGGTTAAATTTCTAGCACAAGCAAGATTAATTACCACAAGACTTTTTTATGCTTAAAAAAAAATCCTATGCAAAACTCAAACTGCATTTATTTGATAAAATAATACAGTAAACTTATTTTTAATAACTATTTGAATACATTTTAAAATGTAATTTATTCCTGTGATGGCAAAGCTGAATTTTCAGCATTTTTACTCTAGTCTTCAGTGTCACGTGATTCTGTGAAATCATTCTAATATACTGATTTTGTGCTCAAAAAAACATTTCTTAATATTATTATAAATGTTGAAAACAGTTGTGCTGCTTAATATTTTTGTGGAAACTAATTTACGGGTTTTCAGGATTCTTTGATTTACAAAAAGTAGACATTTGTACCAATATGAAAGTCTTTATACTGTCACTTTTGATCAATTTAATGTGTCCTTGCTGAATAAAAGTAATAATTTCTTTCAAAACTTTTACTGACCCTAACCTTTTGAATAGTAATGTATCTTGCAATATATAGCCTACATCATTTATATAAAAAAAACATACCATACACACACATAACAGCATACCTGGGGAAATCCTCATCTTGCCACTCCTCCTTTAGCTCCACACCTTCCATTCTCAGCCGAGCTTCTGTGGTCGCCACTGACTCCTGGTGCTCAAAACTGAAGGCAATGATAATAAAAGAATTAATCCATTAGCCAAATGTTTTGACTTTAAAACAACTGTAATTCATATTCTGTTATTCACTCACTAAAAAAACCAATACATTCGAGTTGAAAGAGTCCAGAATTTAAAATCCGATATTGGCTGATAGTCATTCATCACAGAGCTCAAACTGCTGTAGTTACTGAGAAATGGTTGAAAAGGCTTAATGGTTGAAAAGGCCTAATAAGACCACTGCACATTAAGACGGAGTGCATAAAAAAATCCATATGGGCTTCTTTGGTGCGTTAATCTCAAATCCAAAGGTATGTAAACTATTGAGGACTTCACACACAACAAATTCTGTTACGAAATAAGTTCTTTTACAAATGGAAGTAGGCGAAAGAGTTTCACCTTCTTTGGGGAAAGATTTGGGTGGTGACTTTGAAAAAGCCTGAAATTCTTGGACTGTGTTCAAAGTTCAATGTGTTGATGTAAAGAACAAACCCGCTCTAATTTCTTGGAAACAGAGCAGGTTCAGATGCCCTATTTACTAGAACTAAAGTCATTTCACAGCGAGATCATTGGTAGGACAGGACGCTTCCTCAAGGGTTGTTTTTTTATATCTAATTAACAAACACTAGATCCAATGTTTGAATACATCTATGATGTAGACTGTAACAGAAGAGCAAAAACCACAGAAAAACAAATTCATTCTCATGAGATGTGTTCAGGCTGAAACTTAAAACCATAAAAAAACATTTTTGTTACTTGAAATAAAATAAACGTTAACTGAAATAAAATAAAATATGCAAAAATGTATTTTATTTCAGCTAGATGCCAAGGCAACATTTTAACTTGATCTAGAAAAAAAATAAAAAAAATAAATAAAATAAATGAAAAAAATATATAGTCTTTTTTTTTTTAACACTACAAAAAGACAAACTTTAATTGAAATTCAAATAATACTAAACACTGGACTGGAATAGTGTACTGCTTAAAACGATATGCAGTACACAATTTCAAACAGTAGTAGGCCAATATAAAGTAACATTATACATTAGTCAACATTGGAAGTGGATCAAAAAAGTTCATCAAAGTTGTTCGACGAGAACGGGTATTGTTCAAAATTCATGTATAACTTTGATGAAAGGGTTTGATCCACTTCAAATGTTGACTAACATTTGTTGAAAACCGTATTTGGGTGATTTTGCAAAAAAACATTAAACAAGCATCAAATTAAACAGAAAAAAGTACAAAAAAAGAATATAAAAACTATGGCAGAATTAGTAACGGGGTTGCAAATAACAGGTGGTAGCTAGTTTGGGAGCAAATGTTTGTTTGAAGCGGTGTTATTTTAGTTTATACCATGGTCTGGGTGAATACTCGATTCTGATTGGCTGCAGGGTGTCCATTAATACCTGATAATGGACACCTCGTCGGGCATTAACCCTTACATAATTTATATACTATTATGGCAGTTAGCTTTTTTCATATTTTTCGTTTCAATTTAATTTTAGTTTGTTTATGTGTTTTTGTCCCTTTTATTAGTGTTTTACTTCTATTTACCTTCAACTTATTTTATTTCAGTTGCCAAGACAATTTTTTTTAAGTTTTTCTAACCTGAAGTTAAGTCCAGGTTTTTTCGTGTAATACTTACATTTTAGTTTATTTTCAAATGAATATGATGAACTAAATTTTTAAAGCATTTATAAATCTAGGTTTGATAATAAAAAACAAAATCATATTTGAAGAATATGAGGAATTTCTTCCCGCTGAAGAAAACAGCTTGTGTGTGCGTTTTGTGAGTCCAGGTTGTTATGTCTTCCGATTTTAATGAATGAGGCACAGCAAAGGAGTCATTCATCCACCAGCTGTTTAGTCATTTGAAAGAGAAGCTTGCGCTCAGATGTGAGGGGGAGACGTGGACACTGGTTAACTGTGGAAGGGAGCTAATTGCCATGCCATCCATGTGGTGTCCGTCATACTCCTCCAGGGGGAATGCCACCCTTCCTAGAAGAGATCTGCAACAGTTCACACTGTTCGAATGGGACACAACGCCGCATGCTTTCTCATGTCACTTTGCTAAAACTAGTACGACATAAATAGGAACACACAAAAATATGTTTTTCAAAGGGGGCCAAAACAACTCTGGACTCCACTGACTTTCACTGTATGGACGAAAACTACAGTATGAATTTTTTTTTAAATATCTTCTTTTCTGTTTATGACATACAGCAGCTCCTAACCGTAAATTTAGGTAGAGCAGATTCTGGTTCTTAGCACTAGTTTATGTTTAACATTTTGTAACTTTATATTAGGGATGCACCATATATATCGGCCACCATATTGGTATCGGCCGATACACCTATGTTCATTAATGTTGTTGTTATCGGTCCGATAAGAAAATCTGGCCGATATAATAAAGCCGATAAATAATGGATTATTTCCTTCAGATGCGCACTGTTCGCCATGACGTTTTTGAATTGCTTGAAATATGATTGGAATCACTTCAAAAAAGGAAAATATGGTTAAAGGGTTAGTTCACCCAAAAATTAAAATTCTGTCTGTAATTACTCACCCTCATGTTGTTCCAACCGCGCAAGACCTTCGTTCATCTTCGGAACACAAATTAAGATATTTTTGATTAGCCTAAATCTGAGAGCTGGATCACTCCTCCATAGGCTGCTAGGTGACCGAAACTTGCTGACTCAGAAAAGTTATTAAAGAGATCGTTATTATAGTCCAAGTGACTACAGTGGCTTAATCTTAAGTATATCAAGCGACGAGAATACTTTTTGAGCGCAAAAACAAACAAAAATAACGACTTATTCCACTATTCATTTCCTTCTCTCTGGGCCTCGTAGTGTTTTTGCGCTGCGCGTCTGTGTTGCACGTCAACACGCATCACACACATGACCAGCTTCGGCCAATTGTGAGCCTACGTGGTGACGTGTAACACAGACGCGCTAGCCAAAAACACTACGTTCGTTTTTGCGCACAAAAAGTATTCTCGTCGCTTGATATACTTAAGATTAAGCCACTGGAATCACTTGGACTATATTAACGATCTCTTTAATAACTTTTCTGGGCCAGCAAGTTTCGGTCACCTAGCAGCCTATGGAGGAGTGATCCAGCTCTCAGATTTCATTAAAAAATATCTTAATTTATGTTCCGAAGATGAACGAAGGTCTTAAGCGGTTGGAACAACATGAGGGTGAGTAATTACAGACAGAATTTTCATTTTTGGGTGAACTAACCCTTTAAGTGCAACATGTGCAGAGCAAGTCTGTCATATAGGCTACATAAAATTAGAATGAGAACATTATAATTGTGTGCTTGGGACGTGGATTTTATTGGGGAGACTTTTTTGTAATCAGGCCCTCAAAAATTCTATAAAAATTTGGATTTAGATTTATCGGCCAATGTATCGGTTATCGGTTAATATAAAGAATTATCGGTATCAGCCAAAATGTTCATATCGGTGCATCCCGATTCCCTACTTTATATTCTAATCACTGAACACCCAAAAAATAAAAATTTGCTGTTTATTTACTCACCCTCAGACCATTTAAGATGTAGGTGACTTTTTTTTTTCAGTAGAACAGTAACAAAGACTTTTAACTGAAACTGTGGTCCATGGCTGATTCGCATAATGCAATTCAATGGCTTACAGTCACTTTGAAAAACAGACAAGGGCATAACAAAATTAATACCTGTGGCTCAAGATACATTGAGATCTTATGAAGAGAAATGATCGGTCTGTGCAAGAAACAGATTTTTATTACCTGTAATCCACTTTGCAAACGGTCCATTGCGTGTTCACATCAGTCTTTATTACAGGTAATAATGTTGTTTCTTGCACAGACCGATCGTTTTGCTTCATTAAGACCTCAATGTATCTTCAGGAGCAATGGGTATTCATTTTGTTTTGCCTTTATCTGTTATTTTTTTTTTCACTCTCAAAGTGACGGCAGCCATTGACTTGCATTATACAAATCACCAATGACCAGTTTCCGCTCAAAGTCTTTGTTACTATTCTACTGAAGAAGAAAAGATAACCAGAGGGTGAGTAAATTACCAGCAAATTTTCATTTGTGGGTGAACTAACTATTAAATCAAACCTGTCAAGTAGAATCACAGATTAGAATATGATTAATGCTAGTGGCACACAGAACATTAATAATGAAAACTATGTACACACTTGGCACAAAGAACATGATTGAATAGACTGAACACACCTAGAGTTTGTTAAGAGTAAATAACCTGCAGGCATTCCTTTTGCATGTAGCCACTCTTTACGTGACAATAACAGCACAGAAAGAAAAGGCACGAACAGGGTGCAAAATAAAGTCTGAAACTCAAAAATGAAGTTTTTTTAACCTTCAGAAAATGCTGATCATCATTGTTTTTCTAGGATTTTAAACCCTGTTACCACAATTTGGTCTAAATAGAAAAAAAAAAAAAAAAAAAAAAAATTCTGCAATGTTCTAACAATAATCATGGGAAAAAAATGACAATAAAATTGTTAACGGGTTTGCATAACCTTTCCACCCCCTCCCCTCCCCCCTCAGATTTACACATTTCAATTAATAGTAAAATTCCATCAAATTGGATTGAAAAATCCTTACGTATTTTGAATAACTAAACAATTATTCAGTTTAAGGGGAGATTCAGACATTTGATAAACTAGCAAATTTTCCTTCCATGTTCACTTCATGGTAAATAACAGTTTATTTGATCAAACTACTTCTCTCAACAAAACCATTGATTTGTTTTTTGATGACTAAAAAACAGTCATGGGAGACCAAAGTGTACCGTATTCAAGGACTGTATCAGTGAGTCTTAAAACAATGGCTGCGTCCAAAATCGCATACTCTCTAGATTAGTTACTTATTTTGAATAAAATAGTAAAATTAGCTAAAAAAGTATGTTCTATTATAGTATGACTGTAATCTGATCTGAGCATACTACATTCGCCATGCTGTCATTATCACGTGACCTACGGTGTCAGTTGCGTTGCTTCACAGCCATTCAAAAATCCTCCCCCATTGCCTCATGGGATAGTAGTGTCCATCGTATGCGCACTTCAGAATCTCGCCGGAAGTAGTACATCATCCGGATACTGTTTGCCTATCTTTTAAGAGTACTGTGAATTCAGACATACTATTCTTGTCACATACTGTTTTCCGCCTACTATTTAATAGGGAAGAATGCGATTTCGGGTGCACCCATAGTGTCCTGCCTACCCAGACAGCATTTGTTTTGAGACACAGAGAATGTTAAATTCGGCATGAAAAGTAATTTGTTATAGTCTTTTCTTTCACCATTGTGATGTGTATCCATATGTAACTTCTCAAACAAGAATAAAATGTAGGGCAGGACTTGATTTTGTTCATAGGGAATTGATTGGATGTTTGTGGTTTGCTATTGGTCGATCTCATGTGAGTGACAGGCTGTCCCGCCCTCACGCCAGTAAACACGTCATCATCAGAGAAGAGATGTCATTACAAGAGGGAGGGGGTGTTATTTTGATTAAAGATTATGATGGCACAGATAAACCATTTATAATAAACACTGCTATATTCCATAAAAAAAGAAGGATTGCCAAATATGATTTCACGGGGACTTTAAAAATACCTTCCATTGTGTTCAGCTGGTGAAGAGAGTGTGTGCACAGGAGTTGAAGTCCTCACGCCTTGTTTTTGTCCATTGTCTGGACTCGCTGCTTCCTGCGGTGGATCTCCCGCTCCTATCCCACTGTTTCCATTCGCCAGTGGATTCCCTGGTATGGAGTCCTCAGGTAGCTCTTCCCCAGTATAAACCGATGGTGATGATAATGATATTGGGCCACTTATATTTCTGTTTTCTTGCGTCTCAGATGTCCAGTTGGGTGTGTCTGATTCGGGATTACTTTTGTTAGCGTTCATATCACTCGAGTCTGTCTGGTTTGAGACTTCTTCTGCCGCTATTGCATCTGTGGCCATGATCGATCACTTCGGGGGTATGTGATCGATTATTATCGATCAGCAAAACAGAAGAAAAACAATCCTTTGCACGAAAAACAAACCTTAATAATAAACCAATCAGGACTTTACATAGTCTAATATAACGTTATCTCTGATTAATATCAATAAATATAATAGATTATGTTTAAAATAAGAGCGTTTATGTGGTTATCAAGTAAGTTGCAAAACAATCTTGCCCTTTTAAGTAAACTTCCCGATGAGTGTGTGTTTTTAGTGCGCAGTCAGACCCTTTTCCTCTCCTGCTTCCTTCCTAAAGCACAACGGCTGTCAGTTTAACGGATTTAACGGTGAGATTGCGTGTCGATCATATCAAAACACATGCACATAACACTTAAAATGGTAGATAACGGTCTAGAGGGCAGATTAGGTAGTTGACAAACTCTGCGGATCCATCTTATCTGTTGCTTTAACCGGCCGTCATTCTCCTTTTGGAAGTGTCGGGTAAATTAAGGTGAATTCTGACTCAATAATACCAAACTTCCGGGCCTCATTCAAAATAAAAGTCTCCCGGTTTCTACACTAAAAGTCAAGAGTGAGCTCAGAAATTAACATTTTTATTTTATTTTTTTAAGTGGAAATGTTTTAGTTGGTGTTTATTAGATTAATGTGGGATGTGAGATGAATGTGTTAGCATTTAAAGGTGGCACCCAATGTTTTTGTAGTTTATCAAGGAGTCAACACAGCAGCGTCGGTGAAGAGTTTGAGATGAAATAGACGTGATGTCCGAAGAAATTCAAGGTAAATATCACGTTTGAACCGAATATTTATTCCCGTCACTTTGTCAAATTATCCGAAAAGTGTAAAACTTACATTTAATTGTGTGTGTATAGGAGAATGCTATTCAGGGAGTTCTAAACAAAGGAGCCTGTTTCGAGATGTGGTGCAAATTACACTGTTAACGTTAATGTATTTTGCGTAGAATAGTTACAGTGGATATATGATTGTGACTTAATGGATGAGTCGAATAGAGAATAGATGTCATAACATAAGGCCGTCAAGTATTCATCTATTCAAAAGTAATACAGAAGATGGCGGCAGAACACTATAGAAGGACCTCGCTAAGTTTAGTGATTCAGTGTCAACATTGAAATCACAATGTGTTAGAATAAAATTTTATTTTTCGATTAATGTTTTTATACTCCGTGTTTGGAGGTTTAGTAAGCTAAACAAAAAATATAGGCTACAAGTTAATTTTTCCCATTTTTGATGCCTCCAAAATCTGCACAAAGAGTAGGCTAATATTTTTAAGACTGTTTTTACTGTTTTGATTTCTACAATAAAGCTGATTATAAGATATTATAATTTAAGTCATTGATGTTTTAGTGATGCATGTCTACAGCAGAGATGTCTTTTATATGTCAGTTTTCAAGAGCCTCATGACAATGATAACATTGACTTTTAGTTAGGCTGTTCTGAAATTTCAGTTGACTACAGTAATTAGCAGAAATGTGCAAGTTTGAAAGCAATGCTATAATATTATCTCTTAAATTGTGATGCTTTAAATGGTGACTTGCTTTAACAAATCGTCTTCAAATCTTCTTCTCTGCTTCAATCATAGTTGTAAGCTTAAATCTTAATACTCTAATTTAAAGGCACACTGTGGAGAATTTGTGTTTTTGTCAAACAGCGACCCCTAGAGTCGCTGTGGAATACTTGCACTGTCGTAAATACTCCTCCACCCCCCCTACCCTCCACCCTGTACACCGGTACCTGCGTAGGGCATGGAACAGGCACACATAGACTCCGAAGACATGATTATTGCAATTTATCATAATAGTTTGCAAATTGTGCTCGTTTATTTACAACCTCTACGTTAGGCTTATTTATGTCCTGATATTTATGTGAGATATTGAAAACTGTTCTCATGATAATCGCAGGAATAAACGTCAACAGCGTCGTCTGATATCCCTCAGGACTACGTGATAAATACACACCTCACAACACCTGAGTTCAGCTGGCAAACTAGTTTGTGAGGCAAGCTAGGCAATAAAACATAACGCAAAAAACTCGTAAGAGAAACGAGTGTTTGTAAGTCTGTTAACAGCTCTGATAATCGAAAGCTAGCTAGACATATGTGGAAATTATTGGACTGGTCTAATTATCAACAATGAAATGGATGAAAAACAGAAAACGCATGAAGTGGCCAGGTGTAAACAACCCCCATGACAAAAACATACGCACGAAAGCCGAAAACAAACGCTGGTTGGCCTCTCACCTCCAAATTTGAGGAAGTGGTGGGGGAAGTGACGTATGCCGTAAAGCAGACACATTTTGTAGTTCTTTTTGTGCTCGGGTTACTACCGGAACCCCGAAGTTACGCAGTGCCAGTAAAAGCGATACAGACCCCGTCAGGCTATGGCAGACGCGTCATTCAACTTATTGTAAGTCGATGTAACATCACAAGGGTCTTGGAAATATATTATGAAGGTTGAAAAGATACATAGTGTGCCTTTAAAAAAATGCTGTCTATAAATAAAAGTGAATATTTAAACACCTGAATGTACATATATGTATATTTTTTTAAATATGTGTTTGTGTATACGTGTGTGTGTGTGTGTGTGTGTGTGTGTGTGTGTGTGTGTGTGTGTGTGTGTGTGTGTGTGTGTGTGTGTGTGTGTGTGTTAGTGTATATATGTGCATATGTGTATGTAAATCTCTGAAATAATTTTGAAATGTCAGAATCTTTTATGACAATGTCAATATAGAATATTTTCAAAACAACTGAAAATGTCCATATTCAAAACGAGCAATTATGAGCAAAACCCAAAGACTTTTATTATAAACTATAATTATGTAATAATTGTAATAATCTATTTATCGTTACTTATAATGGCATAGGTGTATAAATAGTTTACATTTACTTTTTTTTTTTTACATAACAAAAACAATTAGATAAAACAATCAATATTCCCCCAGGAAGCGATTCATTTAATGATGAAGTCCATGATTTATTGGTCTTGTCTTATTATCAAATGAGGTTACTTCACACTGCACGATGAGAACGAGCAATTAGCGTATGCAAATGAGAGAGGACTCTGAGCTTTCACTAATTTTGTGACAGAACAAAGAAAATTTACAGAGCTTATATCTAAAATGCAAAATAGTCACATTAAAAAAAAATATTGTACCCAAGATATTTTCTTGAATTGGACTGATTTTCATTGCAGCATCATATTAACATAGTTTATATATCTGGATATGGATGCTGTATAATGTCTTGGTTGCTTCTGGCTATGGGCGACTGATAAATGTACCACAGATATCTGCGATGTGTGCTCAGGATCATTGAGTATAATCACTAATTAACATACTGCTATTTGCTCTGTCTGATCGAACGGCCTCATTAAGTAACAGATAATCCCACAATATTCAAAGTTTACAGTACCTTTTTGTTTCCGCTCGCCCAGATGTTTGCAGAGGCTCCGTGCAGGCGTCATACACAAATACAGAGCAGATGCCGACTTTGATGTGTGAATTTGTGCACAGAAAGTGCATATCTGGACCATCAGAATTATCCAGGATGGGATGGTTAGTCGTGGATTTCTCATTAACTAAAGCAAATTTGCTTAACACATTAAATAGCTTGCAAACAAGATGATGTTTTAAAGTTTTTCTCCTTTCTAATTATCAATGTTTGTTGTCTGACTATAAAAGTGTCTTAATTTTCCCCGTACAGATGGACTGAGATATTTGTGATGCAATATTAACATCTCAAGGATGGTGTTGCAAGAGTAAAACACATGAACTATTGGGAAGAATAAAATATTGATTTGCTTGTATGCAAATGAGCTCAAATATGCTCATTCCTCACAAATAACCTCTCCCCTCCTCAAACATTTGGAAACCTGTGTGTGATCAGGAGTGGGCTTGAGAAACTTGAGGGCTTGTGTGTTCAACGGGATTTGATTCCGTTGACATCTGGGGTGAGTGTCTGATTCCCTTTCTCTCCGCCACTGTTGTGAATGTTTCAAAAGCAAACTTTCTTTTTCCTGAGTCGGGGCGTGAGTTCCGCGCGGAGATGTTTGATGTTTTCCTCTTGTGGAGCGCGATGAGATGAAGTGAGTTCTTAATTTATGAGGACATAACAAGGAAGCTATTAAGCAAACATATTTCCCTGCTTCGGCTGGCATGAAAGAGCCACTCAGGGCGAGAAAGTCAGCGCTTTGGTTTTGCGAAAAGATAGGCTAATTGCCTAAATGTTTACAAGTTAGCAAGAGTTTAAATCGCACCAGCGGTTGCGCTAACAAAGCATCATTCAAGATGACCATATATAAAGGTAACAAAAGGAATTAAAAGGCGCCTTTCGGTGTAATACCAAGAGGCTATAACCAATTTAAGCGATGATATTGAGGGATACAGCATCCAATTTCCACAAGTGGGGCAGTGGGAAGTGTTTAGGCTAGTTGAAGTACACGTTTTAATGAGAAAAGACAAAAAAGACTTCATGTGCATGATTTATGCAGTCTGTTTCTAGGAGCACACGCATAATTATTTATGATCGCTGAGCCCGGGAAAGACGTGTGGAGAAAGAGAAACTGGTAAAAAATTCAAAAGCAGAAGAAGTTAAATGAATATTTAAGGGACGATGAAATATTAAGGGGAAACAAATGAGAAAAACATTTAAAACAGCATGATAAATAATAGTGGGAGTTGTCGGGTGGGGAAAAAAAGTGGCTGCCATGAGGCCTTAAACATCCGCGTGGTGTCTGATCCCGGCCTCGGCGATTTGTTTTCCATATGCCGGTCGTTACGGGGGCACGGTCAGCGGACGGGGGTTGGTGCGTTGCAGGGGAATATTAGCTTTTTGTTGAGAGCCGTTGGATGGATGCCATGGGCTAGTCACAATTTAATGTGTCGACTGTTCTGGTACAAGTGGAGGGCAGGACACTGGCATTGAGATGATGTTTTATGCCAGAGGACCGGTGTTCTGACGATAAGTTCGTCAAGGAAAAATGTGTGTGCTACTAGCATTACATTCATGTCGTTTGAGGCTTTATTAGCGTCCAAACCCTAACCCTACCCTTAAAACAATGCAAATATAGTGTAGGTAGCACAATCTGATAGGTATCATCTTTCGTCGAGACACCGGCCTCCACCTGATGAGGACAAATATGAAGAGTGTCAGGATTCAAGTAACTTGTGTGCTGCTTTTAACAACAATATTTGAATGTGTTCCATTATTTCCAGATAAAAGTCCCAATTTTAAACAGAATCTGTGTAAGAATTCACATTTAGGCCTATATACTTCAATTATTTTGTTGTGAGTAAAAATGGAAAACCAACTCAATACCAATGTTTATCATACATGAGTAATCAAAAATATTAATATTACAATAAATGTAGACCACATAATATGCTAAATTATTAACATGATGCAGGAAGTTGAAGTTGAGGTCATGTCATTTACATTATGTGACCCTGGATCACAAAAGCAGTCACAAGTCGCACGTGTATATTTGTGGCAATAGCCAACAATACATTATATGGGTCAAAATGACAGATTTTTCTTTTATGCCAAAACTCATTAGGATATTAAGTAAAGATCATGTTCCATGAGGATATTCAGTAAATTTCCTACGGTAAATATATAAAACATTTATTTTTGTGAGTGAATGCAGCACAATCACGAACATAAATGTACAATTTTTAAGGCGATTTTCTCAATGTTTCGATTTTTTTGAACCCTCAGATTCCAGATTTTCAAATAATTGTATCTCGGCCAAATATTTTCCTATCCTAACAAACCATACATCAACGGAAATCTTATTTATTCAGCTTTCAGATGATGTATAAATCTCAATTTCAAAAAATTGACCCATGTGACTGGTTTTGTGGTCCAGGGTCACATATGTGGAAGAATTTTCACATCCTTTTTAACTTATTTGCATATGGTTTGTTGCATTTTGTTATTTGCAGTCTAAACAGAACAGATCTGTAACCCAATTTTGCATTTCACTGTAATATACATCATATACACAAGATATTCAATATTGTAAGCAGTGTAACTGGAATAGGCAGAATAAATAGAATAAGATCATATAAATGAGTAAACATGAATTTAAAATATTTTTTTTTCTCAATTTGCATTAAGTACTTTGGTCAAATATTTTCTGTATATCATAAATAAAGATTTTTTCTAATTTTTTCTAATTATTTTATCCCAAAGATTGATGTGGCTCTGTGTTATGTCTTAAAATTCAAGATATTTGGCTTGGCAATCAAATTTGACAGATCAGTTAATGTTTTTATGTTGACTATTTTTTTTCTATTTAGAAAGAGTTGGTATGGACATCACTCATATGGGTCCTGTTTTTTGTGTTGTTTTTTTCTTTTTCTGGCAACCGTCATTGGCCTCTTATTTAATTTCCATTTTTCCAGATCTGAAAATAATTAAATCAGCAAACAAATAATTAATTGAGTCAATGAGAACAATTAGTTCAAAGACGCCTTTGAGAATTGGCCATGCATAGTGAATTGGTTAATTATCATACTACAAAATAATTGAGTGGAGGAGCTCTCCGCGTGTGTGAAACTGCGTGAGTAGTATTGACTTCTTTTGAAAATGAGAAGAAACGGTAAGGTTATGGATGCCAAAGGCTCTTCATGGAACCATCGATGCCAATAAAGAAACTTTAGTTTTAAGAGTCTGTCATTTTGAAGCTTTTGAAGCCCCATCCACTTTCATTATATGGAAAAGAGCAGCATGAACATTTATCAAAACATCTCCATTTGAGTTCCACAGAAGAAAGGAGGTTATACAGCTTTGGAACGACATCAGGGTGAGTAAAAAATAACTGAATTTAAATTTTTGGGTGAACTATTTATACATGAATTGGCATTCTAGAAGCGGAATATGATTTTAATGGCTGAAACCGTCTCTTTTACAGGTCATCAAAACCTGGATTGATTTTTTATTTATTTACATTGCACATAACTGTCCTGGATTGGCCCTTGACAAAAGTAATGCAATGACACCCATGTTAAACTCCATTATAATTCGTACTGAAGGTTGTGACACTAATCTCAGTGACCTACACGGCCCATACATCAGAGTGTGTCTATCTGCTGACAGCGTGCTGTATCTGGGGGCCCGTGCTGCCGGTGGGGCCACAAGGCAGATCGATCGGAGCCGCCGCTGTAACCCTGTCCGCAGTCGGAGATCATTACCCCTGTGACTGATGTGCGGGGCGGGCCGGAGTGAGCGCGTTTATTTCCCTACGCAGGGGTGGGTGTCTCGGCCCCATGAGAAGGACAGCCCTTCACGTTTTGTTAGCTTGGTCATGGCTCTCGCGTAAAAATTGAGGCCCTCTAGCGCACATATGCCTCGGCTTATCCTCCATCCTTATTTCAAGAATCATCCATCTGTGGATGCTGCAAGAACAGATTTATAAAAACAATAGTTGTTAAGTATAAGGAAAATGTAAAGTTAGCTGGTCATGATTGCAAAATAAAGTTTATTTTGTTATAATTACCAGCTGACTCTACATTATTCTGCTTATCACAGGATTATTTTATACATTAAGTGAATAAATGGACATTAAGCATTGATTTGACTTTTTAAGAAACAAGAAATATTATTGTTTTAAGATGCCACTGAGTGATATGCGAAAAATTAAACATATATCTAAATTATATATAGCTGTCCATTACACTGTTGTGTAATCAAAATTATATGATCAATAAGTTATAACCACATGTTTTTACATTGCTTTAACTCATCAAAATAAGTTAAGCAATTTTTAAACTTTTTTTTATGTTATACAAGATTCAACTCACTTTTAAGTCAGATTAATGTAATTTAAGTTGAAATTACTTAAACATCCAAGTTGACTGTACTTAAATTAAGGCAGCAACTTTTTTACAGTAATTACTCTTATAATTTTATGCTTTATAATTATTATTCTAATATTTATATTTTCATTAATACTATTTTATAGTTGTTATATATAATAGCATTTTGTACATTGTTTAAAAAATAGTTCAAAATTGTTTAAAAAAAAAGTAAATGAAGAATGATATGTTCAGTTTATGGCAAACAGGTCTCATGCTACCCATTTATGTTTTTAATGGTTATGAAGTTCTACTAATGAATTAAATTAATTCTAAAATCAGACAGGATCAAAATAGAACTAATACAAGGCAGCTTTATAAATATATTTATTATACTTTATTTGGAAAACTATACTGTCCTGGCTGTAAAATGTTTCCTTCCTTAATATGTCAAGAGCCATGTTCAGTGCTGCTGTTCTACGGTGGCTGCAGAGGATCAAGTGATTGTTCCTTTTACCATAACAGTGAATCTTACTGTAATTTACAGCCCAGGCCAGATATAAACCTTAAGTCACATTTTACGACTAAGGTGAAGTGTGGCATTGCACGTTACAGTGTAGTATTTTCAGACAAGCTCATAAAGCAGAATAATAGTAGTGTTTGCGTCTTAAAGACGGCTGCACATGGCCCAGATAGATGACCTGGCTTCATTTTTACAAAACTAACGACCAGAGCAGACCGCTGCAGGTGTGCCATCCAAAAACTTAATTTCACACATTCAGCGTTTTATAAATGCACTCTTTAATTTTTCCATTTATGGCCCCGTGATTAAAATCTCTGGCCCTGTGACCTAAGGGATCGTTCTGAGTGATAATGAATGGGATCAGGGCAGAAGCCTGGAAAAGATGGCATCTCGACACATCTTCAAGGTTAACAATGGAGAACAATGGACTGTGTCTTGTACCCTAAAGTGATGAATGAACTTTTTCTAGCATTTCAATAAGTGCCATTATATTAGATAGGACTGAACTAGCATTTCATTCGAAAGCATAAATTTGTGGTTCTAAAAATTGTCTTTAAAAAAAGTTTTACTCCAGTAGGCTACATGATGACAAGAAGTGACTCTTTCTAACTGTTTCATTGAATCATTCACTCAACCGATTCATTCAAAACTGCTGATTCATTCTGGAACAAAGCGAGTGAATGGCATCCGAAATCGCACATTTCCCTACTTTATAGTAGGCGAAAAACAGCATGCCCGAATACACAGTACTCAGAAAAGATAGGCAAAAAGTACCGGATGACCTACAACTTTTTTCGGCGAGATTCTGAAGTGTGCATATGATGGACACTTTACTATCCCATGAGGCCACGGGAGAAGATTAATGAATGGCAGTGAAACGATGTAACTGACGCTGGTAGATCACATGATAATGACAACATGGTGGATGTATCTATATGTCATTTATAGCCTACAACACTCATTCATATACAGTAGAACATACTTTTTTTAGCGGTCGTGAAGTAATTATTTAAAATAAGTACCTATTCAAGAGAGTATGCGATTTCGGACGCAGCCAATGCATTATGAATGAACCATTGAATCATTAATATAACAGATTTGTTCAAAAAAAGTGATTCATTCAGGAACCAAACATATAGCATTGGTAAACTTTGCTTTGCTTCGCTTTGAACTATTTTCATTTAGAGTAAAATATAGCCTAAAACGTTTCTAGCATATCATGGGAAAAATGTTACTTGATATTAACGTCACTTCACTTAATCGTTGAATGAAAAAGCAATATCAGTCGCAATTATTTGTTTAATTCCGTTTACGTCGTAAATAATTATAGGCTACTTTTTTAATTGTAAAAAAAAAAAAAGACTCGCTGATTAAATCTTTACTGATACGAATGCTGTGGATTACAAATAGTTTCATTTTTAGAAAACACCAATGTAATCCTCTTTGACAGTTATCGTCAATGGAATATTACCCTCATAATATTGGTTCATCATAAATTGTAGTTATTTTAGGGGCTTGACATGGCAGATGCAAAGCAAAATTAAATATAAATATGAATATAAATATAGGAAATGAACAAAGCCCCTATGAACAAGATTTGGGGGAAAAACAAGAAAAAAAAGCAACGTTTGTTCCCATCCATCTCAGCGGTTTGTCTGTCTGTCAGAAGCGCAACTCGGACGCGCGAGCTGTCAGTGCCTCCCGTTTGATGTTTCCTTGCTTTGACTTCAAAATTCTCAGGATATAAGCACGAGCTCTGTTTGAGCTGTGTGGGAAAGGCCTATTGACAACCGTCGATCCATTGATCTGTAGCAGGGGACAGAATCTGATGGTGTTGCAGCTAAACTTATAATTGCGTTCGCTATCATAAATGTTTAACCGATTATCGGTGCGTAACTGCAAATAAACAACACAGATGAGTAACTACCTCGCTATCCTGGTTTTCCTGCCCCATAAAGAATTTAGCATCTCCCTCGCAACCAACCAGACGACTACAAAAATACTTCCCCTTTCTTTTTTAAAAAAGAAAAGAGAGGAAAAAGATGAAATATTTTCTCTCTGGTTACTGAGACCTCTCTGTATTTCAAGTGATACTGACCTAAAAAGGTTGATCAAAGCCAGTTGGAACTCTGCAGCCTGCAGCAAGCAATAAATTGGACCATTCGATGTTTTTGCACTGACAAATTATTCTCCTGAGTCCTAACATTCTTGGTAGCAACTCAATTAGCTGGAGACAGATGTAGCAAGTATTCAACATTTAATGTTTAATAGATTTTTCAATATTTTAACATTGCTAGCCCTAGTTAGAATGGAAATGCTCCATTTCATGAAAATAATAACTATTTGCTTATAATCCCCACATAAACGGTGAGTTTGCGCGGCGTACGTGACAGCATCCAAATCTGCCCGAGACGGTTCTCGCTCTGTTTAAATCCCTGCAGGCTATTCTGTCGTGTTGAAGTGGCTCACAGCATCTCTCCTTTCATGTGGCTGTTAAAAGACAATATTTCTCCTTTTTTTGTGGAGGATAGACTTTCTCCAGACACCATTCCTCCCGCTTTAGGCATGGATGATGGGGGGGGGGGGGAGAAAATGACTGAGAGATGGATGGAACAATCCGTACGACCTCTGAAATCATATTAACTCACATTTGCTGCACTCGTGTGCATAGCTTTCATTTATTACCTCAGCATGATCATGTTCACTGTAGTGCTTTAGTAAAAGTTTCATATTAAATCTAAAAGGGGAGTCTATTAGAATGTGGCTGTCAAATGCGGCTTTACCATGCTCAAGGGCTCTGGCCCAGCTGTGATATAAACAAAACGCTATTGGCTATTTTAAAAAAGGGGGCGGAGCTGCTTGATATGCCCCGCCCTGTCTTTCTGTTTCAGTGGAAATGACTTCAACACATTGAATAACACTGTGCGTTTCAAAGCACTTCAGTGGGCCTTTAAAGAAATAGTTAATACTTCATTATATTAGGCTACTTACCCTCATGTCAATCCAAACTATGGTGCTACAAAAGTAGACTGGTTAATAACAACCAGCTAAAAGCATATATGTTATTTGGACACATACATCTAGATGTGATTATTTTTGAGGCCCCATAATTCAGCGAGAACATGGCTTAAAGAAAGGCCAAAAATGTAGTAATTTAGCTCCTGAAAGGACCTTTCTCAAAGTTATGAACAAATAATCATACAGTAATGTAAGAATGTTTGTTCAAAGTTATCTAGTCTTTAATAATGTTCTCAAAACGTTAGGCACAAAAACGTCATTCATTGAACTTTTTCTGAAATGTTTTAGTTTGTCTAACACTTCTTTAAACATAGCCCTACTTGTTTCAGAATGTTCAGAGAACTTTCAAAAGTAACGTTCCTATAATGTGTGCAAAATTATAAAATGGAATGTTCCCTTAACAGTCGTATAACCAGGAAAAGAAAAATACATTTTGAACGTTCAGAGAACATTCCGAAAAAAACATTTTCATAACTTAAGAGGAACGTTAGCAAAAGGTTCTTAGAACATATTTTTGTTAGCTTGGAATGTACCGTAAAATGTTCCATACGACTATTTCTTTCATATGACGTGAGAAACAGGTTGATAATCTCCCAATGGAACGAAATGAGGGTGAATAAATGATTTTTTCTCTTGTAAACAGATAATGGATTGTATTAGTAGCGACGCCGGGCCTGTCCATTGTCATTAAATGGCTTGCTAGAGAGCGGCATCATGGGAAGACCTAAATATATGACATGCTCTCGCTGAATTATGGGGCCACAAAAATAATCACATCAAGATGTATGTGTCCGTATAACATATCTGCTTCAACCTGCCCCATCGATCACTTCATCAAAGAGCCAAGGTTCTGGAGTGACAGGGAAATGTGCTTAAACTCTCATTGTTTTGGAGAGGGCATGTCATATTAACCCTTGGAAATGAAGTTGTACCAGTGAGCTCGCAGCCAGATTTTTAACGGTGACTGATCTAAGTGCTTTTCAAGCATCATTTATCGCGAACGGCTGGACGGCCATCCCGTATGACATGAAGATGTAACTGATCTTCATAACTAGACAACTGGAGCGATTCGGTTTTGGCCAGCATAGACTGTCTTGTCAGGACAGTAGCACTATTCAACATATAAATGTTAATCTAGATATCGCTGATGTAATTTAAAATAATTTGCTTAATAAACAACTGTTCAAAGCATTCCATCAAATCTTGTCAAGAAAAAATTTAAATAGCAAATTGTTTTCAATAACAAAACTAATATTAGTATTAAAAATGAATAGCCTAATTTACATATTATTATCATTGTAAATAAAAGTTACATTTTTAAGTACAATCAACTTGGATGTTTAAGTAATTTCTTCTTAAATTACATTAAACTCACTTAAAAAAATTAGTTGAATCTTGTTTAACTCAAAAAGTTAAAAATGGCTTAACTTATTTTGATGAGTTAAAGCAATGTAATAACATTATTAAAATAACAATATAATGTTATGGATAAATAATATTTAAATAGGGTTATAAAATATTTTAAACAATTTTATTATTAACTTGTAATTTAAATAGTCAATAGTTTTAAGGAATAATAATATGATTACATAATATTTTGAATAATGAATTTTAAAATTATTTCTATATTATTATTATTCGTAGTAATATTGAAATGCCCTAAAATGATTGCAAAATGTAATTACCTTGTTAAGAACATGAATATTTAAATGTTGGGCATTATCAATAAGCATAATTTTTATTGCATGTCTTACTAATTATAAAGAATTATAAGCTGTCAGCTTAAAAAGTAGATCTGATCCCACTAAACATTGGCACTGCTATTAATGTTCAATGTTGTGTTACAGATGAAAGCCTGTTTTTTATTGACAGAACTTATCTTTAATTACATTTTTAAATTAATTCTCATGGTTTATTTGTTTTAGTGTCGGTACAAGTCAAAGGAAGCACCATCAATATAAATGTGAAACTGTGTGCTTCTGGCGTAACGTCAAATTTAATAAGAATCAACATATATGTGTGGAAAATATTCTGTTTTTAGGATCACTAAAGCACCGAACCAGTTGATTAAATTAGTGAAGCACACACAGAGACATAAATAGTATAAAATAGAGTCTGAGTGAGTGAACAACCCATTTACCACCATGAAACAACATAATAATCCCTCTGTCTCCGGGGTTAAGTGGAACGCCAATACAGTATTGACAAAATGTCATTCTGGCGCACCGAGTCCTTGTTCACACACTGCTTTATTTGCGGAACCAGCCTGTGCAGATACACACGCAAGTTTATCACTCAAGGTCAAGCCGTCCAGCGGCGTGACAGGCTTAAGTTTCATTGATTCATCTTTGATAGCTTTATACTGAGACAATGGGGCTTCTTTGTTAGGTCTGTTGAAGGCAAGTGTATAACTGTTCTGTTAGTCATTCTTTAGCGGTACACAAGAATGCTAATTCTCTTGCTGCCATTTGTTTTCAGCTTAATTCCAAGAACCGTAGCATTTCGCAAACCAACAGTGACCTAAAGTTGACCTTTCCGTGCCGTCTTCTATTCATTGTTCATTAAAAAAACGGACCTTTCCCCAACTCTCCGAGGTAGCAGCAGAATTGCAAATCTCTATTTCTCTTCAGAGAGTGCCTGCCTGGCTTTAGCAAGCCGCTATCCATTGGTCTTAGAGCTGAATGCAGCTGTGAGTGGGAATTGGCAGCAGTATAACGGCTTTTATTGCTACACATTGGCTCAGTGAGTTCGAGACTACCACTGTGCATAATTAACTGCCAATGAAATGTTCCCTTGAGTCAATCTGTCTGCTTTATTAACAAAGTAATGTGGTTATGCTTTAATTGGCTCTTTTATTGTTAGCCAAATGAGATCAAATGATAGAACACATGGTTGCAAAGAGGAGACCATTAGTGGTCACAGGCTCTATAAGTAGATGTTAGGGAAGGTGTAATCTCTCCATATCCTGCTTGTCATGATGGGTTTGTGTTTGTTTCCGTGGCTTAGGGTTGGTCACTCAGAAAGTGACATGTTTGGATACAGCTAGCAAACTGTGGTTTGTTTTAACAGATTTTCTATCAGTTTAGTTTCAATGAAATCTATAGACCTTATTCAGAGCAGCGCTATGACAAATATTAAAGCGAGGCTGGATAGACTTGCTGTGTTTTCAATGGCATCCCCTGTGAAAAGCTCCTAGATCAGGTATAATTTTCCACAGCTCATGTTGTCTGTCAACTGAAATGTCTTGGAAAGACATTTTTACAGTGTTTTGTCAGCAGAACAATCCAAAACCACATTATATAACACTTCAACCCACTAAAGAGATGTACTATCCCTGACAGCCTCGCTTTCATTCCCGTTAAAAATCAAAGATGACGCTTCTGTGAATACGGTCTATGGAAGTTTGCTGTCATTTTTTAAATCTGAGCATTTTGTGAAGTTATAGAAACATATTAAATGTTGGTATGGCTGCTAGCATGTAACTAGCAAGCTACGTTATCCATGTTAGCAAAAACGAAAGCATGCGGCTACTTTCTTTCATTGTATCTTCATCGAGTTCTTTTGGAAAGCTCTTTTGTACGAGTAATTTGAAAGAAAATCGTGATTATGACGTGATTTTGGAGGCTTTTAGTACTAGAGCAACGAAATGAGGTGCAAAGGATGTACATTAGGGGCCCTATTTTAACGATCTAAGCGCATGGTCTAAAGCGCACGGCGCAAGTGCACTTAGGACTTGTCCGAATCCACCTTTGCTAGTTTGACGATGGGAAAAATGGTCGGCGCCAGGTGCATGGTCTAAAAGGGTTGTCCCTATTCTTTTAATGAGTAATGGGTGTGTTTTGGACGTAATGTGCTAAAAAACAATCAGATTCGCTATAATCAAGCGGAAAGACTGAACGCGTCTCCAGAGAGGAAACGGATCTGCTCGTGCGGGAGGTTAAAGCGCGCAAGCAGACCATCTATGGGACAAGCCGGATTCCACCATATCTTTATGTACACAATAATAATCTTTTACATTGCAATTCTTTTTATTTTTAATATTTGGCATGTTTGTGTGCTGCTCCGTGTCCCAGTGTGTAATAAACATAATGTACGCGCGTTGTGCACCCGCCTATAGGCTCATATTACTAATGCGCTCTTTAAATAACAAAAAAAAAATACTGCGCCATTGACTTTAGACCAGGTTTTTGTTGGTCAATGGTCTATTTCAGTTGCCTCAAAATAGCAACGTGCCAACAATGCGCCAGAACACACCTCATTTTCAGACCAGCACGCCCATGGGCACACAAATGGGCGCAAATGCATTTGCTATTTAAACAACGTGGCGCAGGACGTGAAAATGATAACTGCGTCGGGCTGAACTAGCAAAAAACACACTTGTGTCGCACCTGGTCGCATGTGTATGATAGGGCCTTAGATGTCTAACTTTTTTTCCAATGTATTTTATCATTTTTAGGCTGTGAAAGAGAACTGTGGGAAATG
The DNA here is from genome assembly GCF_964197995.2 of Scardinius erythrophthalmus. NCBI lineage: Eukaryota > Metazoa > Chordata > Actinopteri > Cypriniformes > Leuciscidae > Scardinius > Scardinius erythrophthalmus. The sequence continues at coordinate 18,159,769 of NC_138244.1, forward strand.
TAGTTTTGTTGTGCGTGTCGCTTCATAAACCGCATACATTAAACTTTACTGACAACGAATTATGATCAAAACCATTACACCACCATTATTCTCAGAAAGATGTGCTTTAAAAAACTGCCAGTTATGACTTTGTGTTGTGTTCGAGTGCACTCAAAATGCAATCATTCCTACGTGACTTGAAGGCAGCATTACTGCAAGGTAAAAGAACATCATTCCATAATTGATTGCATCGCTTCAAGGTCTTTTGTAAGCTAATTGAATCGAAAGACAAACACATTACATCTCTGCAGCGACAACTTTGCTCAAGCGAGATAAAAAACTGACGTTTGCTGTAGTTGAAGGTTTCACCCGAGGCAGAACCAACCCTCAGCTACAGAATAAATGACTGTGATGTCAGCGGTTGTCAGATTTAAGACTGATTAATCATATTTCATAGTGAACACTGGAGATTTCTGCTGCTTTTACTGATCGTCACAATCCAAATAATCTTGTAATTTATATTAATTTGTGCACAGAAATATTTACCTAACGCTAATTTGTCTAGATGCTATGGTATGATGCTACAATTACTTTATATGGGTAAATGAGACACAGAGATATCAACTCAATATTAATTTTATATGCATTTTGTAAAACTGATTGTGTTCCAGTCATTCTTTTTAAAATGCACTATTTATTATCAGTTTGATTTTTTTTTTTCTTTTTTGGGAAACCAACCACACTTGAAAAAAAAATTAACTTTCACTGGTTCAATCAAACCATCCTTGTTCACATTACTTAAAAACTCATGTAATTGAATGAAATTAATTGCATACAACTTATTTGTTTATATGAGTATTGTCAGCTTTACTTAATAAGTGTTTGTTCAGTCAACTTATTGCTAAGTGAAACGCACAAATTGATAAAACAATATTGTGCACTGTAGCCACTTATGCTGAAAAAAAAACATTTTCATATTACATTTTTTGGGTCTGCAGTTTTTTTTTGTTTTTTTTTGCATTATAAGGTGTTCTTTTTCTACAGCGTATTTTGTGCATCTAAATATGAATTATCATGCTTTATATCTATTTCCAAGGCAAACAAATGCTGGAAACATAATTCTGCTCATGGGAAACATTTGTTTCATATTCTGAACTCTCTAGAGGTGATGTAGATAATTTCCATTTGTACAACCTAAATTTTTAGCCTCAAATGATCAATCTACAAATGCAAATACTGTGCATGTTATTGTAATTTAACATAGCATTAAACAAGCTGGCACAAGTTCTTCATTCAAGGGTGTAGATCATTAGTATAATTTTATTTATTCCGGCGAAATTTGTAAGAACACCCAGTGGGAAAGAAAACCTGTTGTGAGCAGATAATTATTTACATCTTTCCTGTGAACAACATGTGCTTCACTTCCTGGCAACACATGTTCAGTCTGAAAATGTCACAGAAGTCTCGTGAATTAGTTCTCTGCGTTTTGGAGGGTCAGTTTCCCACCTGCCCAAACTACTGTTTGCACATGGACTGCGGCCAAATGAAATCAGTATTTGGCAAACAGCTCCAAAGAATTACCAAGGGGCGTCAACTGAGTCTGAAACCGTTCAGAAAAGTTTCAGAAACAGAAAAGACACCCAATCCCATGAGAAAGCGTAACTATTTTACGAGGTGGCAATTTTATATGAATTTGTACAATGTTAGGGCCTGTTCACATAGAACACAGTTTTGCTGTTAAAAACATGACACACAGGTCAGTGTAACAAAAAAATTAAATATTGCCTAGGCCTAGAGGCCTTTTTTTTAAAAGTTCATTGCCACGCCAAACACATCCATCTAGCTTGTGCTTATATAGAAAAACAATGGAAAAGTAGTGCAGTTAAATGGGAAAACGTATTCTGTGTGAATAGCCCCTTATTCAAAAGAAAACATTTTTAGACAAAAAGCTCCACATCTAAACCTAACTTGTCAGTGGGGCGCAATCAGACCGTACAAAAACACGTGAATGGGATTGTACAAAATAATACGAATTAGCCACCAATTGGCCAAAATGTAAAATTGTGGCGAACTGCCATGGGATTGTGTTCAAACCTGATTTCACCAAGTAAAACAAGTTCCTGGATCAACATCTTTGTTGATCCTGGAACAACAGTCCAATCGACCAATCAGATTTGAGGGACAAGTTTATAGTTCATGTCAAGTTTAAGCTTACAACCAGTGTTTGGTGCTTCTCCATCAGTGTTATCACCTAGGTTTGGTGTTAGCATTATTAACCTATCATTTCCCTCTGATTTTAGGGATAAGTTGGGTAGGGATATGGTTAGGATTACATTTTCGGACAGGATTGTTGTTCCAGGATGCACACTCTGATTTTGCAGAGTTAGACGTGTTCCTGGGTCAACATATTTTGTTGATCCTGGAACAACATTCTTGTCCGAAATATGTAATACTAAACCTAACCCATATCCCTACCCCTAAACTTAGCCCTATACCCATAAGTTATCCCTAAAATCAGAGGAAAATGATAGGTTAATAATGCTGATATAGAAACACCTAACCTTGGTTGTAAGCCTAAACTTCACAAACAAACTGTAAATTGATTGGTTGATTTGAATGTTGTTCCAGGATCAACAAAGATGTTACACTTGGTAAAATAAGGTTCTGCTTCCAGGATCATCAAAATATGTTGACCCAGGAACGCATCTAACTCTGCAAAATCAGGACATGCATTGGATAGGACCATAAAAGGGCAGCATCGACTCTTCTGTCGCAATATCACCGGAGAAGTTTTCTCCGAGCGTAGCTCAGAGAACACAACCACAGGCCTGAACCGAGACTGCAAGGACATCAAACACACCTTCAGTGTCTTCAAGGGATTCCAGAGGCCCATTTCCTATCGCGTTTCGCTGGCGTACGCTCTAAACAGCAGGCGTGGATCAACAGAGAATTACCTGCAAAGAAGGCCTAAGTTCCTCGCCTCCAAAAACTGCATCATTAGCATCCTGCCAGAGATGGATGGTGACTTTCTGCATGAGCTGTTGGCCGCCAGAGAGAGGGACCGGTGGGCTCCTCTGTTCCTTGGCCTGCATGCTGACCTGCCCCTGGTTCTTATTTAACAGTCACGAGGCCATGACCCGAAATAAAGCAGAAAGAGAGACACAAACCAAAAAAAGTAGAAAAAAAACGGTCTTGGCAGCAGGACCAGAGTCCCATCGTCCCCAAAGAAATTAGGGGCAGTAATCATTCAGAGGCGGTTAAACGTTATGGATGCATACGGTTCCGTCCTCCATCCTGATTCTGCATACCTGCCTGCCTGCGTCAGGACAAAAGGCCACGGTTGGAAGTGTCCAATTTTACCGTGCTTGACAGGTCAAAAGTGACGAATGGCAGCCATTGCTGAAAGAAGGTTACGTTTAAACACAGTGCAAGGCAATGAGGGGGAATACTTCCCTGACAATGACTTCTAAATCATTGTCAGGGAAACTAATGATAAGGTATCATAAGACAACGGGATAGCATGACAGATCGGCCGTGATCTCGCGCACCTTAATCACCCGCTGTCTGTTTCCCGCTGCATTCATCTTTATTTTGCATAGACATGCACATATTCTCCTGCTTCTTGAATGGATACATCAGCTTGTCAGCAGGAGTGTCACACAAAGCTTTATTTAAATTGTACATAGCAGGGTTCTTTGTTGTGAGCCCGAATGATGAATGGAATCAAATAATAATGACAAAGAATGTCTCGGCCTCCTTGAGCCACAGTCACCGCAAGAGCTCCGAAATAAACTCACAGTGAGGAGATATTCAATTTTACCAGAAAATTTGGATTGAAAATTGCATGAAAATTATTTCCATGTTAGCTTGATAATTGGCAATTTGTAATAGTTCCTAAAAACTAGGGATGTCAGCTCAACACATATTTTGTGTCATTAATTATAAATAAATGCAACAAAAAAAAAATGTGCAAAAATAAATTCCAGGCCTGGGTTTCCAGTCTGGGGATCATGAGGTCAGAGGAAAAGTCTAGAGAAAAATGGTAAAAATTATTATAAATAAATGAAATAATAATAAATAAATAAATAAATAAGATTAAAATAAGCAAATAAATCAATTAGATTAAAATAACTAAATAAATGAATAAAAATGTAATTAAAAATGGTTAGTTATTAATCTATTAAAAATATTAAATTAGTTTAACATAAATAAATAAATAAATAAATAAATAAAAAGTCTGATTAAATAAAAATATGATTAAAATCAAATAAATAATTCAATGAACTACATTATAGTGAGTATAAATATATATATGAATATGACAAATTTCATATTTCTAAAATACATTTTTAGTATATTGGTTGTTTATAAAAGATATCTGCCTTTTAAATATTAGGATACGGTCCCTCACGAGAATGATCATATTTGGGGATCTGTGGCTTCAAAAAGATTGAAATGCCCTGGATTATAACATGTAGTAACGGCAAGCAATTTGATTAAGCAGCATATCATGTAATTCATTTGATTAAAATTCATCATTTTCATTAGTTATAAAAAAAGTGCACATTTAAATTCTATATAAAGGGATTCGATTGTGTTTTTCAGCAAATATTGATGAGATTAATTGCAATTAATTGATCAGCATATATTGTAATTAATGTGATTTTTTGTTAAAATCTATTGACAGCTTTAATAAAAATCTTAAAAAATTTGTAAGGACAGATAATGTCACCAAATGGCTTTCATTAACGACAAAACAGCTCTCTACCTCTACCTCTATAACTAAAAATGCTAGGCTGCTGTTGTGCAAATCTGTCGCACCTGTTGTAGTCATTTCAAAAACACACAAGTGAGAAGAACAAACAGAAAAAAAGCTGGAGAACGCAAGGAGTGATGGTGGCATCTTGACAAGTCTTTAAGTAATTCCTACAAGAACAAACACCCTGGGGCTGCCTGGCTTCATTGCTTAAGTTGTTGAGAGGATAGCGTCAAAGCACATTTTCAGAGCGGCACAATTATTGCACGTGGCTAAGTGAGGCAGTGTGGAGGTGTCAACTTCTATTCAGTTGTATGTATTCTGTAATTTTCTAGAGATTTGTAAATAAACTTTTTTGGTCAACTTTGTGTCTCACTTTGTGCCCTTACTGATGGCTTAAAAAACACTTAAGGTACACTCTCAGAAAAAAAGGTACAAAAGCTGTCACTGGGGCGATACCTTTTCTAAAGGTAAATCTTTTGTGCCTAAAGGTTACATATTGGTACCTCAAATGTACATATTAGTAAAAAAACATGGTTTTGCAGTTTAGCAACCATGTAGCACATCTTAACAACTGCATAGCAATATATTAAAACACTCAGAACACCTTATCAGCACCCTGGCAATGACTCACAACACCCTAGCAACCACATATTAACACCCTGTCAACCACCCCCCAAAAAACATAGTAACCACCCAGAATGACATTATCAACCATCTAGAACATCCTAACAACTGCATAGCAACATGTTTAACTCTCTGAACAACATTTTAACAGCTTACACCTTGGTAACAACTCACAACATCCTAGTAACCACATAGCAACACCCTGGCAACCACCTGACACACCATAGCAACCACCCGGTATGACTTTTATCAACCATCTAGAACATCCTAACAACTGCTTAGTAACATGTTAAAACACTCAGAACAACTTATTAACTGCATACACCCTGGTAACAACTCACAACACCATAGCAACCGCATTGCAACACCCTGGCAACCTCCTAAAACACCATAGCAACCACCAAGTATGACTTTATCAACCATCTAGAACATCCTAACAACTCCATAGCAATATGTTAAAACACTCAGAACAAATTATTAACTGCATACACCCTGGTAACAACTCACAACACCCTATCAACCGCATGGCAACACTCTGGTAACCACCTAAAACACCATAGCATCCACCCAGTGTGACTTTATCAATCATCTAGAGCATCCTAAAACCTGCACCTTACATCCTAAAACTGCATAGCAACACTTACAATACCTTATCAACTGCATCGACCTTGGCAACAACTCACAACACCCTAGCAACTGCATAGCATCGCCCTGGCAACCACCCAAAACAATAGAAACCACCCAACATGACATCATCAACCATCTAAATCATCCTAAGAACTACATAGCAACATGTTAAAAACTTATCAACTGCATATACCCTGGTAACAATTCACAGCACCCTACAAATAGCATAGAAACGCCCTGGCAACCACCCATCATGACTTTACCAACCATCTGGAGCATCCTAACATCCGCATAGCAACATGTTAAAACACTCAGAACAACTCATCAACTGCATACACCCTGGTAACAACTCACAACACCCTAGAAACAGCATAGCAACACCCTGGCAACCACCCAAAACACCATAATAACCACCCAGCATGACTTTACCATCCATCTAGAACACCTTAGCAACCACATAGCAATGGTATAAGCAAGCACCTCTCACTTTTTCTTTGTAAAGTGCAGTATGTAGTTTAATAATGCTGCTTTATGTTTCTCCAATGCTGTACAGGAAAAACTCCTGCTCATTAGTAACAGGCCCAGCCACCAATAAAGACAACCTCCACCTCGCTCTAGGTTATGTGGACACCAAGCGCCCAGGAATCTCAAGGACGTATCACTCTCCCAGATTAAACAATATTCACTCTCTGTCAAACACTCCATTCCCAAAACCGCCACGCTGGAGGAAAACGAGCCCCCGCTCGGCCCCGTCTCCATGCTTGACAGAGAGAGTGGGGGAGATCGCTTTGGCCTGAAGGAGAGAGACCAGATAGTGAAATAATCTTTAATCCCTGTCCCTTCCAGGCACCGGCAACACCTGTTATCCTTGATGGCGTCAGGCAAGAGGGCAGCGCACAGCCTCGTTTTAAAGCTGGTAATTATTGTACTAATTATTCACATAGGTGCCGGGTGATTACGGACGTTCAGGTGAATGCACGTCCCGCACAGCGCCAGATGAGACCGGCCCGCATTCGCTCCTATCCCTCGTTTCCCTTCCAGATATTTGACCTCTTGTGCTGTTTGCAATCTGCACTCGGGGAGCGGAATAACAGGCAGAAACTTTTAATTGCTGGGAAACACTGCTCAAAGACACAAGCTTTAGCCATCTGTTAACTGTTTAGATAGACTCTTTTTTTCTCTCCCTGCGTCTGAACGGGAAGAGGATGTTGTTTTTTGCGAAAAACAAAAGAGGAGCAGAGGGTTGCTACTGTTTTTCCTTCGTTAACAGATGCTCTCTGCACAGGAAACAACACTTATTTGGATTATACACACGACGAGTTGTTTGTGGTGTAGTACGTTGTTAGAAAAGCGAAATCGTTGGAAAAGCAAATGTGATGCGAGTGCTGTTGCACTCTGGAAGTGCACACCTTCCGTCATCTCATTAATATTCGATGAATCAAATGATTATTTTTGTGCTTTAAAGACTGTATATTTAATTAGGGCCTGGAGGGAATACGGTGCCTTTAAGCCAAATTTATCTGTCCTCAGACTGAATTTAATTCAATTAATGGAGACCAGAGTTATAGATTTCTCGTTCTGCCTCCCTTTGTTGATAGCGACACCATTTTTCATGAATTTTTCATTCTCAGCCGCCAGTTTTGGGGCAATTAACCAGCTACCGAAAATTTTATTCCATTTCTGTTTAAAAAAACACCCAAAAAACAGAAGGAATCTAGTCCTCATTATTGAAAGAGAAATTGGCCTTTCTGTCATCATTTACTCACCCTCATATTGATCTAAAATGCTATGGCTTTCTTTCTTATGTGGAAAACAAAAGGAGTATCTTAGCAGAATATACAGGCTGCTCTTTTCCATACAATGATAGTGGCTTGGTGTCTATTATTAAGAAAAAGAATCTAGTTTGCGAAGTTCTTAGAAATTTGTATTTGCATTCATGACTTACAAATGCCATGTGGTGTAAAAGGTATAACATATTTTTCTTGCACCATAAATATTTAAAAGGTCAAATTAATGTTTATTAATTCATAAAAATTACATATTTGAGGAGTCGCACCACATTTCACACCCCGACCTAACCTTGTTTTGCAATAAAAACATATGAAATAAGAAATTATCTGATATATTAAGAAACTTCTTGACCTTCAAACACAGTCATGAGGTTCTTTCTGCATGTTAGATGCACCAAATGGCCGATTTTTTTTTAAATATTAATGAGAAGTTAAGTGATTTTGTAAAAAATACATATTTTTCCAGAGAAATAATAACAAAAGATTATAATAGACTACACTGTAAAAAATTATATGACCAATAAGTTATGACAACATGTTTTTGCGTGGCTTTATCTCATCAAAACAACTTTTGTATGTTATACCAGACTCAACACATTTTTTAAGTCAATTTAAATTAATTTAAGTTAAAATAACTTAAACATCCAAGTTGATTGTACTTAAAAATTTAAAGCGGCAACTTATTTTCACAGTGTACTTGATGTTTTTTTTTTTTTTGGTGGAAAAACTTTTTTTTTTTAATGAGCCATTTTTCTTCATTATGAATTCAGGGCAGCTGAATCACCCTGACATTTCTTTTACTTTAATTCAGGAACAAAATAAAGAAAATATTTCAAATTTAGCCAGCGTTACATATTACATATTAGTGCAGTATTAAGGCTGCTACTCTCAAAATGATGTGATCATTCACATTTTTATGGTCGTACAACAGAAATCATGGGCCAGTTCTTAATCCACGTAACGCCATTGACAGCGTTTTCCATAAGTCTCAAGAAGGATGCCAGTCGGCTATTACGCGAAACAAATCAGAGGAATTTAATGACCACTTTGAGCCGCTACTGTAAGTGTTTGAGCAACATTCGGCAGATCAAAGGTTAAGTGAGAATGAAAGCAGCACATTTATCCCTTTAAGACTGTTTGGTGAAAATTGCTTCATTTGACAGCGTTAATGTCCTTCCTCCTTTATCACTCAGATTGCCTGACTTATAAATATGAATGTCTGCTCTCCTCAGCCCGCCTCAAATCCCCGGTGGTCACTCTGTCTGCTCTCACGGCATATGATGAAGCATTCAAACAAGGGGGGACGTAAGTGACAATGACACTACAAAAGCTCAACGATGAAGCCAGACAGGATCTCATTACGGCACAGGGCTGTTAATGATAATCTATCGCAGGTCAATTGGGAAAACTTGTGTGGGTCAATGACATTACACTGTTTCTCCAATCTATTAAAATAAAATGCAGTTCATACACACAATGACTTGAATGCACCTCTTCTGTGATGAGTATGTTTTTAATTGCTGATTTAAAATTCATTTAGATTTTTTTTTTGAAGGGCACATAGTAAAAAAAAACAATAATTTTGCCTATTATCTTTTAAACTTTTGTTCACCAAATCAAAATCATGTGGTGCAACCAACATGCTGAAATCTGCAGAAAACCCCTGCAGACCCTCATGTGTGCGTATGAAGGTCAATAAGTCTTGAAATGTCAAGTTGTAAAATGTCATGTGGTGCGACTCACCAAATATGCAATGATTTTGGCACAAAAAAAAACTTTGAAAACATTTTCGAAAAAAATTATTGAGATGTGTACACTCATGTATTCAGCGTCTTAGTAAAATGTATTACTTTTTGCTTGATGGTTGCACCACATGACATTTTTAGAGTAATTAAATTGAAACTTTTTTCAAAACCTCTTTAATGATGCTTTTTGCCCTTCTAGAGCTTGACAGACATGGTCACTGTGAACTGTCTGAGAAAATGACCTCTAAATGACCTCTAAAATTCTCCTTTTGTTCCACCTGTTGTGTTGGTCATAAATTTAATGGCTTAAAAATATCATGTTGTGTAGAAGTAATAGCATATTTTTCTTACACCTTAAATAAATACATGTCAGTGTATACATCATTCATTTTTAAGTTTTTAAATATATTTCTCAAGGTAAAAAGTATATATATATATATAATTATATAATATAATACAATATCAATTATTAATCCATAAAAATCATTACATATTTAGGGAGTCACACCACATTTCACAGCCTAACCTTTGTTATAAAAAATATGAAAATATGAAACAAGAAATTATCTGATATTTTATTTTATGACCTTCACACACCATCATGAGGTTCTTTCTGAAAGTTCGCTGACTTTTTTTTTGCAATTTTGTAAAAATGTTATAGTTTTTTTCTGAAATATAACAACAAAATATTATGCCAAACAATTTTTTTTACATTTTTTTTATTTAGGCTTGTTTTTTAGGGTAGCTGTCCTTTTCATTTTAATTCAGAGGAATACAAGAAAGAAAATAATACCAGTTTAGAATATGAAATGTTTTGTTTTCCAGGGGGAAAAAAGCATTCAGTTTTGGAGCGACAGCTAAATATTTGCTCATGTGGGGCATCAACATGGGAAATGTCTTTTTATTATGACTGTACATGCAATCTTTTTTTTTGTTTGATGTCCGTCTTTGTCCCTTCTGTCTGTTTGTATGACAGTAGCCACATGTCATAATAGACGGACCAGAGAGCTCAGGCACCAAATACCTAAATTACTCTGCGGTAAACCAGACCTGTCCAAAAATCTCCTTCCATCATTCAAGTGAAGAAATATATCCCCTCTCTCTGCCCTTTTTCTACTTCTCATCCTCTGTTTCTTTCTTCCAAGTCCCAAATCCGTGGCGGTATTAGGTGAAACAGATTGCTCTGCGTGAATCTAAACCCACAGCCCACCTCGAGGAGAGCCAAGTCCAATGACAAACATAATTCTTCAAGGAACTTTGGAAAGACTCAGGAAAATGGAGTTTGGCGACGGGGTGCCTCGAAAAGGTCAAGATTTGCTGTTTGGAAGCCTAGCTCAAACATAAATGCTCTGTAATACCAGTTCGGGTGATTGCTTTACTCTCTAGACAATGTCAATTTTGTGGAAGGAGTTGCAGATTAAGTCGCCGGCGTGTCAAGGGCCCTCGTGGGTGCCGGTGTCTAGTCTCGGAAACAGGTCCTAAAGCCCATGCCTATTACCGCAGCCACCCACAGGACAGATGTTTAAAGCTTAGGGGCGCAATGGAGAATAATAGCACATTAGATTCTTAATGTCTCCGCCGATGCCGCGCTCATGGGGGACGAAACTCTCTGGTGGTCCAAACACCTTGCCCCTCTTTTCTCATCCCTCCTCCGTTCGCTGGTATTTTTCTTAGCTCCATCCAGATTCGGTCGCTCTATCTCTCCTCATGCCACTTGAGCGATGAAATCCTACCCCGGAGCAAGGCGCCACACACACCATTCATCAAGATATGACCCGCTCAGATGAGGGAGAGATACAATGGGCTAATGAACTCATTAAAATGTGTGTGCGTGTCGGCGCGAGTGGGCGGATGTGGACATTTGCATGAGAGCGTCTGTCGTGTGTAATATGTATATGTTTGCGTAAAAGGGAAAGAGGGAAAAATGGCCCGCCGATGTAAAACCATTAGCCCCACCTCACAGTTCAGATCGCCGGCATCCATCTTCGCCGATATGATGGCTGTTTAAAGCGGTGATGTATATCGACTGTGTGCCGTATTCAGAGGCCAAGAAAACTGACTATGATGAAAAATTATTTAAGATGCAGATCCATCAATTCAGGATTGCCCCCGTCCCTCCAGAAAAAACACACACATGAGTGTGGCACAAACTGTACAAGAGCTTTTAGTCCTGTGTTTATCTTGATTATGAGCTTCACTTATTGAAGTGACATATTTATTATGCATCAATATTTCTAGCAAATAATTATTAGCTAAGCAGCGAGGGTGACAAAAAGCTTTCTTTCAGTTCTGATATTCTATTGTAACCTATTAAATAAACAAAATCTCAACTATATATATACTATATATATATATATATATATATATATATATATATATATATATATATATATATATACTATATAGTAATCAGCACAATTAGTGCTGATTAGCCTAATTGTGATTTATCACATCTAACATGAAAGTGTTTGGTTACAAAATATGTGTGTGTGTGTGTGTGTTGTATACTGTATATATACACACATATACAGTATGTATATATGTATATATATATATATATATATATATATATATACAGACATATATGTATAATATATACACACAAATCCTGTATATATATATATATATACAGTATATAATCCTGTTTTTATTATTACAATTTACATTTGTTTGCAAAAATGTAGTTTATATTGCATTTCATATATATATATATATATATATATATATATATATATATATATATATATATGGAAATTAAGGAATGAACTAAAACCAAAATGAAAATGATTAAGTTATAAGAATATTATTATATATAATGAACTCAAAATAAAAACAAACTCAGATTTGCAACATTTTGCAAAAGGTTAAACCTACTTTGATCCAAAAATTTATTAAATTACTGAACATGTAGGGTATTTGCTTAATTAACATTTTGCTTAATAAAAAACCTGAAAATAAGACAAATAACAACAACAAAAAAACATTCAAAAGTAAAATAACACATTGCATTAATGGAAATTGGGTGGTATAAATTATATTTATTGTAATGTAATTGTCACAGTGCAAAAAAAAAAAAAAAATACAAAATACAAAAATAAACCTAATTTTCATTATGCAAAATAATCTGCAAACTGTATATTCCATATTTTGGAATAAAATTGACATGTTCCTGACAAATTTCACCCTGACATTGTGATTAGTGCAAATCAGTCAGACTTTTGTATGGAAAAAAATTTATTTATATAATTCTGTCATAATTTACTCACCCTCAAGTTGTTCCAAACCTGTGTGAATTTCTTTCTTCTGTTGAACACAAAAGGAGATATTTTGAAGAATGTCGGTAACCAAACCTTTGATGGGCCCCATGACTTCTGTAGAATTCTTTCCCCATATACTATGGAAGTCAATGGAGCTCATCAACTGTTTGGTTACCAACATTCTTCAAAATATCTTCTTTTGGTCAGGTTTGGAACAACATTGAGGGTGAGTAAATGATGACAGAATTTTCATTTTTGGGTGAACTATCACTTTAACATTGCTCATGTCTACATATGTAAGATAGAATAAGTTCTGCACCCCACCCCCTCCTTCAGAGACCCCCATCATCCCTTCAACCCCAGCCGGGGCGCGAGGTACACCTTCATGAGAAGAGACCGGGGGTAATTCAGTCCGTAGGCTTAATTAATCTTGTGTCTGATTTGATGAATGGCTCCCAAATAGTGCTGTAATGGTGTGATATCTCTCAGCTCGGAGGCTCCGCTGTTGACAGAGGCTGTGTGAAAGTCAAAGCGGAAGCCATTCACTCTGGGCTTTGTTTGCAAAGTTCCTCTTGTCTGCAGTCACACACACACACACACTCACACAGCGTACAGCCCGTTTGCCCATCTCATGCTGTGTTACTCAGTTTTGACAAAAAATGATTTGTTGTCTGTAAAGAAAAAGCACAGCACCTCGGGGGGTAAACACATTAGTGTGAGTAATCTAATGTTGATCTTTCTAATGAGAGGTGCTTAAATGATTTTAAACATACTACTCTAGTTACACATTTGGGACGCATTGAAGTTGACTTTACAATGTGTATAAAGCCATCAGTATAGCAAGGTCATAATAATGGATGGTTGTTCTTTGGTTAATTACCTGTACAACGCACTAATTCCCTCAAAAGTGAAAAATAGCATTCGGTGGATTTGCTTCGGGTGTGTTTGGAGTCAGTTTACAGGTATTAACAGAAATTATCAGTCTAACGCAGTTATTAATGCAGTTATTACAGAGAGAGAGAGAGAGAGAGAGAGAGAGAGAGAGAGATTAAAGGAGAACTCTGGTCAATTTTAACATTGAGCTCATTTTTTTGTAAATTTGGAGTGCTGTCAATACAGAGAACAACGACAAAAATCGGTGTTGCCTACACCGTGTTATCCTCTTTTTAATATTTGCACCCTGTTCACTTAAATGGGGCAAGTTTTAAACCTGCTTTTACCAAGCGGGAAGGAAGTCGACCGGAAGTTGAAGTCGGCCGGGTGCCGCCATCTTGAGCGGAACTTCACTTGCGTTAGCAATCCCATTGACTTCCATTCATTTTGGCGTCACTTTGACAGCGAATAACTTTACATCTGAGGCGTTTGAAGACTCCATTTGTCCATTTTTTATTTCTAAAGAAACACGACAATGTATAAAATGCTCCATTACCTTGTAGCTTATGTAATGGCCCCGTAGAAGCAGTTTTTGTAAAAGTATGCTAACGATTGCGTCATAATCACGCGACTCTCTGTCGCACACTAGAGAGATTACCGTATGGACGGGAGGAGAAGCTCGCGGGCAATCGGGGAGACGTGGAGGCACAATGACAATATAATTAATCAGAATACCTAGCAAAAGTTGCTCCTGCTCCAAGCTCATGGACAGCTCCTAATCACACTCTCCGTCTCTGCAAGATTCGGAAGGGAATGATTCCGATTTCTCTTGGCACAGCTACTAGAAGACAGACGGGTTGCTCACGTGGTCCGTGTAACGCTTTGCTCGGTTTGAGTCTGCGCGTCAGGAAAGGAAGTGCTAAGAAATCGCTGAAAACGGGCTTCACTTGTCTCAATTGAGTTCCAATGGGGTCGCTGTGTCCATTTCTTTTACTGTCTATGGCTTTTACCCTCTTAACATCCTTGATGTGTCATTACAAGTGCCCAGCCATGTAAAGTGATTCCTTCAGAGTGAACGCGGTGAATCTGACTGCAGTAGATGTGAAAGATATGAATAAAAATGATGATAATTCAGCCAGCGCACATACCTGTATTTTCTTCCTGTTTTCGGTCGAAGTCCAAAGTAGCCGATTGTCGAGTTCACGCGCATAGGTTTAGTACCTATGATCAACTCGACAATCGACTACTTTGGACTTCGACCGAAAACAGGAAGAAAATACAGGTATGTGCGCTGGCTGAATTATCATCATTTTTATTCATATCTTTCACATCTACTGCAGTCAGATTCACCGCGTTCACTCTGAAGGAATCACTTTACATGGCTGGGCACTTGTAATGACACATCAAGGATGTTAAGAGGCTAAAAGCAGGTTTAAAACTTGCCCCATTGAAGTCAACAGGGTGCAAATTTTAAAAACAGGATAACACGGTGTAGGCAACACCAATTTTTGTCGTTGTTCTCTGTACAGACAGCACTCCAAATTTACAAAAAAATGAGCTCAATGTTAAAATTGACCGGAGTTCTCCTTTAAGGGGCCCTATTTTAACGATCTGAAACGCAAGTGTCAAAGCGCAAAGCGCAAGTAACTTTGTGGGCGGGTCTTGGCGCTGTTGCTATTTTCCCGGCGGGATAAATGACTCTTGCGCCAGGCGCAAATCTAAAAGGGGTTGGTCTGAAGTAGCTTCATTATTCATAGGGGTGGTTTGGGCGTAACGTGAAATAAACCAATCAGAGCGTCATCTCACATTCCCTTTAAGAGCAGGCGCGCTTGTTCTAAAGCGGATTCCTATTATAACGGCGGATTTGCCAGGCGCGCGCCAGGAGCGGTCCACAGCCAAGGAGAGCAACGCTCTCGTCAGGGACGTTGGGGATGGAGAAACACACCCAAATTAACTTCGGTTAAAAAGGCGTATGATAATTTGGGTAAATGTGTAAGCTAGATGTATGCTTTTATAATAAATTGTCTATCTATCTATCTATCTATCTATCTATCTATATATCTATCTATCTATCTATCTATCGTAATAATGTATGATTTGCAAAAATGAAAACTGCTGCTTCTGTGTAGATGAGAGAATCAAAGTGTATGCGCGTTGTGCACACGCTACATTGATTATGGCCAAGCATGCGCCCTTAAAATAGCATATGAATAACATGCGCAACGCGCCACTGACTTTAAACTATTTTTTCCTGGTTAGTGGCGCAATTGTTTTCTAAACCTGCAAAATAGCATGAGGGAACGTTTGCGCCGGAACACGCCTCCTCTCTTCGCTGAACCGCCCAGGGAGCGCAAGTTCATTCCCTAGTTTAGCGACGTGCTTCTGTGGAGGGAAAAGCGCGCTTTGCGCGGGTGCAAAATAGGAATGATACATGCGTCGGTGTACAAAGTCAATTGCGCTGGGTGCAAGATAGGGCCCAAAGTGTGAATTACCTGAATCTGTGCTTCTCTCAACAGTGTTCGGCAGTAGCGTCTGTACTAATAGCGAAACTGTAAGCTTATCTGCTTCAAGAACAGCGCCATTATTACCTTACCTGTGAGAAATGTTATGTAGCTTTTAATTTGCTAACTATTTTACAGATAAATTTGTCAGAGCAGCGCTGACAACACATTTATGTGTTAGTGTGTCTGTACTGTATGTGTGTGTGTTTGAGTGGGAAAGCAGGAGAAAGAGAGTATGTGCTTTCTGTACGTAACAAAACATAATTCTATGCAAAAAACATGGAAATAATTTGTTGTATTTATCCTATTGTTTGCTATATTTATTTGCTTGATCAGTGTCGTTGTTGGTTTTGTTTTTTTGCTGTTGTAGGCTGTTATGATCTTTGAAATAACTGAAATCATTTGGCGAAGTGATATGGAACTGTAATGCGGTAAAAACCTGGAACTACTTTAACCGTGCATTTCCCGGAAACAATTGCACACATTAGAAAGTTTGTCAACCAATCAGATTCAAGCATTCAACAGACCCGTAGTATTGGGGGAATTCAGGTTGATTGGGTCACTTTTTCCAAGTCATCTCAAGTGTCCCAATCGCCATAAATATAAATATTTCATACCCATACTGTAAATGCAATATTTCCTTGTTTTTTGTTAGTTGGAAACTTTAACACTAATTTTTGTAAGCATGTCACAAATGCTAGAACTAAAAACATTTCTTTTAGAACTCCAAGCTCATTTTGATTTGTATTTCAGCTCAAAACAAAGACTTGTTCTTGTTAAATTTACTTGTATCTTACAATTCAAATAACCATAAACACCCCTTTTAATTTGTCATTTGTTGGGACGTCTCTGAGGAATAGGAACACAGAAAGAGATGCAAACAATCACAGTTCTGCAATTTAAAACCTAAAACTCACACATGCATTATTAATCCCCCCCGGTAAAATACTTTTTTCTGCCGAATTATTGACAATCTGTTGTGCTGAATGAGGGATGCGAATATGCCTGACACTGACAGTTGTTGGTTTGGGATAATAAAGTAAAACCCACCTCTTTAATCTTTAATACACCCTCACTAATCCCCTAGTTTAACTGGCAGACCCTAAGGGAGTGTTACCGCTGTCTACGCCACCATAGTGCAATAGAGAGGCAACACGCTCCTTTGATCCGTCCAATGTGATGCTAATTTCAGTCAAATTTCAGCATATGGAAATTTATACTCCTTTTGTATGCGTAAGTCGCTGGGTGTGTGAGCGCGCGTGGGTTTTTGTCTCTGGCATTATCTGATTCGCCATGCCAAATATCACATCTCGCTAACCCGTTAGCCTGGTCCGCAAAAAGCCACAGGCATTTTAAAGGTTAAGGCCATCAGTAAGGCTTAAACTGTGAACTTTTTCTGGCCACGTGTGATGATGATGGAAGGATCAAATTAACAGGCTACTCAAAAAATGATTTTTTGCCTCGTTCATTTTAATTCATTAAAATAAGCTAAAGTAACACGATTTTTAACATTTTCTTACAACTTAATTTAATTGTGTTCAATCAACTTAATATATTTAAACCTGAAGTTTACTTAAATTAATTTGTGTGAAAACTACATGAATCATTTTTGTTGACAACTAGCTGGGCAGTGGATTTGTAGTTCCAGCATGCTTTGCAAGAGACTGCATTTGGAAGGTAAATTTAGGGATTAAAGTGTTATTTTATGTTTTTCAGTAAATGGAAAGATGTTGTTAGTTAATGTTAGTGTTTAATGTTGAGTTATGTAAGAAACTTAGAGGACTTTCTGTAATGTTTTTGAATTTTGTGGTTACCATTATGCAGAAGAGTGGTGACTGTGTTTAGTTGTGGGCACTCAGTAAATTTCACACTGAGATCGAAGTAATATATTTTGTAACTATGTAAAAAGAGGGTTTAGTTTAATTAAACACAAGTATTTCACTTTCATTGGAACTAGTTGTAGAGTAAAGTTAGATAAAGTAATCATGATGGCAATTTGAAATAAGATTAGAAAAGTTAAAACTTTAT
This sequence comes from Scardinius erythrophthalmus, assembly GCF_964197995.2. NCBI lineage: Eukaryota > Metazoa > Chordata > Actinopteri > Cypriniformes > Leuciscidae > Scardinius > Scardinius erythrophthalmus. Next base: position 18,177,952 of record NC_138244.1, read on the forward strand.
TTATCCCCAAGGGGAAATGTAGACGTTACAGCAGCATAAACAGGACAAAAACAAATATTACACTTAAGGCCCTTTCACACCGGATGCGTAACGGAAAAGCGAATAGTTCGTGTGCGAATAGTTCGCGTCAAAACCCATCACATGAGCCGCGTAAACACGGTCTCTATCTCTATCTTTGACGATTAGCTTTCTATCCCAAATGTAGTTTAGCCTGCTAGCCTACACAGCACAGGACTATACAACGACTAAAACTATCACACAACATACTCACAGTCGTGATAACCAAGTTATGTTGATAACCAAGTTACCAAGTTAAGCAATGCTACGCCACACAACCATTGTCCTTGTAGTATATGATTGGCTGAAGTCTTTTCTGTCGCCGCAAAAGGAAAAAAAAATCGACATCGAAACGAAAAAAAAAAAAGTCATTTTTTCGCCGCAGCACATTCGCGTTCGGTGTGAAAGCACTCATTACACAAACAAGCTGATCAAAACATAAAACCATCGCACGAATTATTCGTGCGTGAAAATCGCGTCCAGTGTGAAAGGGCCTTTAAGAAGACAAAAAACTAAACAAAAATGTTAATGTTGGCAATTTTATCTAGGCACGACAAAATTTAAACGTAGTTAACATGACAAAATTTTCTCTATTAGGAATGGCAAAACTTTAGGAAATTCCACAAATTTTTTTAGTAGTCTTGACTAAATGATTTTAAGTTCATTCAACAAGATTACAACAAATCATTTCAAACTAATTAGATTTTGTTGGAAAAATATTAATTAATTTTGTGGAAAAGTTTTCCTTAATTTAATTAAGTTCGTTCAACAGCTTATTTTTTTGAGCGTACAAATCATACAGACCACATGCTCGTACCAGATACGCTAAGTTTTAGCGCGTACAAGCTAACGAACGGATGGCAGATGGGCCTGACGCGTTGAAGACGGGTGATTCGAGGGGTAGGGGATGAGATTCAGAGGCCTCGTCCGGCCTGTGGACTTGATTAAACTAATCTCATCTCTATCAAAGCGTCGCCAGGCGAGCGGACCTGCCATTATTCATGGGCCTGGGGTAATTACAGGCAGGCGGTGGTTTGGGCCGGTGGGGGGAGAGAGTGATGGGATGCTGGTCCTCTAAGCTCTCATACCTTCAGGCTAACAGGGCCCTTGCTTACATTGTGCAGTATTTTTAGGGTGGGCTTCCTTCATCCCGCCCAATGGGTGGGATATACCAAAGAGGACCTTAGTGGGGCCCCCTGATCCTGTTTGTCCCCCATGACAGGCCTGCAGGCAGCCTGCAATAATTCAGTGTAGTCTCTTCCATTGATTTGAAATTTTATGAAAAAGAATAACATACACCTAAAATGAAAAGCTGTAGTAGTGTGAAATTACTATTATAGGAATTAAATATTCGTTTAGTCATCACCAAAGCTCTCTGTTGTAGTTATGTTTATGTTTTTGTTATAAATCTGCCTTAGAAGTCTGTTCGAAATCCTACATTTTGGGCGCTCAAAATCATTGCCTGAAGGGGCAGCAAGGAAACAAGTCAGCTTTTTTTTTATTATTCTTAAAAATTAATAATAATAATATGCATGGTTAAATCATTTATAATAAATACTGCAATATTCCATTTGCAAAAAGTGTCGCTTTTGATTTTATGGTGACTTTAAAGTGTGTATTTTGTGCTTTCCCAGAACCATATAAGAACAAGAGACGGCTGGTGGACAATGACATTATGGGAGGAAGATACTGAGCTGGGACAGTTCTGACTCACTCTCTCTCTCTCTCTCTCTCTCTCTCTCTCTCTCTCTCTCTCTCTCTCTCTCTCTCTCTCTCTCTCTCTCTCTCTCTCTCTCTCTCTCTCTCTCTCTCTCTCTCTCTCTCTCTCTCTCTCTCTCTCTCTCTCTCTCTCTCTCTCTCTCTCTCTCTCTCTCACACACACATACACACACAACAAATTCACTCATGCTTTGTGATGGAATAATCAAGATGAAGAGGCACTTGCCCTCAATGGTTCATCTGACAGTTCTGTCTGTCACGTCAAGCACTTTATCTTGTCTAAAAACAATCGCAATGTGAAAACATTAGGAAATCTGCAGTTCAGTTTTATTAGATAATACATTAAACAAATATAGTAAAAGTGGCTGGGCAGAGAAGATTTACGTTATGTGGGAGGATCTGAATTATTTACTGTGCTGTAGCCTCTGAGGACCACGGAAGATAATTTATCTGATAAAATAACATGCATATTCATATGCCAGTGTTTTTGAGGACATAAGAAATTTGTTGTGTGTGTATCATTACTAAAAATACATCAAAAAAAGTTTACAGTAGGGATGTGCAATATAACAAAATATATTACTGAATGTTATGTTATAATTTATTTATAAAACATTTATTAATCTTCAGTAAAACATCAGTAAAATGTTGTAAAGTAAAACTGATCTTTAACATCAGTAAAAAATGTATTGTTTATCGTTTGTTCATGTTAGTTCATAGTGCATTAACTGTTAACAAATACAACTTTGGATCTTAAAAAAGTATTAGTAAATGTTGAAATTTCCATGGACTAAGATTAATATATATATGTGCATTTTCTATTACATTATTTATATGTATTATAGTGCAAGAACACTATATGTGTGTGTGTGTGTGTGTGTGTGTGTGTGTGTGTGTATATATATATATATTAAATTAAATAAAATGTAGAAATATATTTATCAATTAATAATTTATTAATATGAATATTAAAAACACAAATTGCTTAACATATTTATTAATTGTAATAGATTTTTATTAATATTACTAAAATATTTCAATAAAAAACACTATATTGTTAATTGCACATATTATTTGCAATTAGCATATACATATATATATATATATTTATATTTATATATATATATTCAATATTAGTTTTAATCTGAACCACAACACTTCAATTTTTCACAACCCCCACTTTGATATACATATATATATACACACACACACACACACACACACACACACACACACACACACACACAGACATTCGTAGCAAACAACCATTTTTGAGGATGTGTTTGTCGTATACATATCTAAAGTAGTTTATATTAACTCGTTTATTTTACAGCACAGATTTTGTTTAACATAATCAGGAAAAAACATCAGCCCGTTGTCTACTCTTTATGATGCTTTTATATGGATTCTAGCAGTTGTCAGGGAGAGAGGTTGTGTCAGTGTGTTATGTGTGGGTCTGGGCTGAAGAGACCCATGGGGTTCCTGCTGGAGGAAGCGGGAGATGATGGGAGTAAGTAATTAGATCCTGGGGTGAGATCAGGTCTCTTAGACACGGCCAGTGTTGTGTGGATCCACTCCAGGCTGTGTTTGCTGGGTCTTTGAGCTTCACTGGCCCACAGTCCTCAGGATGTTTTCCAGTATGACAGCCCGCAGAACTGGGCGATCCCTCGAGACCCGTATCCAGTCATTAGCAACTGGCCACGACGCAAAGATCTGAGAGAACAAGTTCAACACCATCACTTCCAGGAGCATCTCTTTTACTGTCTGTTTTGGAGTGCAGATGTACGGCAATAACAAGTTGCGGTCAAAGGTCCGATTCCTTTGTTTGAGTCCAAGGGAGATGAAAGTTTTGTTTTGGAAAGTAGCTTTTTTTTTTTTTTTTATTCGCGTTTCCTATCATCTCAATATAACCCCTGAGCTACAAAACAAGTTCATGAAGCAGTTGAAAGCTGTCATGGGTAGTGAGCTTCACTAACTTGCCTTTTTTGTTGTCTCCCAAGGGATGTTTGTACAGAAAGGGAAAAAGAAATATGTACCTGAGTTCTGACTGTCTGCAAACTTAGTTTTAGTAGCTTTACATACAGTTTTTTTTTATAACTTTGTGTTTTAGTTGGTTTTGGTTTTGTTTCAGGATGCATATTTTAAACTGAGTTGAGACTCTGTCAGTGTCAAAACAACGGTCTTAAAAATACTATTCATTTATTAAAGGGGCAATATGTAGAATTCAGAAAACCTTCTCATTAGCGACACCGGTGGCATTTAAGTGAACTGCAGCCAGATGACAGCTGTGAGAAAACAGCAATATGGAATATGTGTGAATATAATTTCATACTGTCATTCCAAATCTGATGTTTTTGCATTTCCGATTGAAATCCAATCAGATTTAGCATTGTGTGACTGGGCAAAAAATCACATGAAATATGATTTTTAAAAAACGGTTTCGAGCTACATTTATATGTGGAATGAAATCCTATTCAAATTGCATTTCTTGATTCTCGATTAATCATGATTAATCACATCTAACATAAAAGTTTTTGTTTACATAATATATGTGAGTGTGTGTGTGTGTGTGTGTGTGTGTGTGTGTGTGTGTGTGTGTGTGTGTATATATTTTTTTTTTCTCAACTTATTTTATTTTATTATTTGCCAAAGCAACATTCTAAAAAATAAAATAAAAATAAAAAATCAGCTCTTTGTCAATTAATGAAAATGATTTTTGATAGTTTTAGTTAGTGATAACAACACTGGTATTTGTATCATTTTGAGTATAGCAGAAAAAGGCCAGAAATGAGTCAGATTCGAACTCACTTTTCCCCCATTAGCACCGCAGCTACTCAACCATCATCTTAATTAACATAAAATCAAATAAATTACAGAAAGAGGTGTGAACCTGAAATAAAACTAAACACGGTTTGGTCTCTGTTATGTTATAGAGCTGTTTGTGTGAAAAGTAAGGAAATGCACGTATAAAGAAGAGAGGTCTTAACACGCTCTCCAGCATCTCCATTTATTTTTTACTGGTCTCAGCGGTCTCATTCCCACCAACTGCTGTGGACTCAGCATCTATTCTAATTCGGTCAAACAAGCACAACATCTCCGGCCGTTTCTCCCCTCCATTAAGATGACTTAAGTGATTTTCTCTTTGCGTGCGGCTTAAGTAAATCAAATACGTCTCTCAAGCCCAGTTATTAAAAACAGTGTCCTTTCGTTCGCCCACCCCTTCTCTCTCAAAGCACGGCAATCCTGATTTACACAGTTTCACAGTATCCCTCTACCTTTCCCAAGGAGATCGAGTAATTAAATTGGTACTTTTTACAAGTCGTACTCAATAAATCTGAATAAATTAACAAGGCATTACTAAGACTGCTACATTAAATTTGCATAGTGTATTTAATGAATATGCAACTGCAAGTGAAAAGGTCTGCTACTGTGAACCCTCCAAATTAGCATAACTACTTCCAGCATGTTTCTTAAATAATGCTCTCATTTGCACATCACTGAGTTGGCTAATTCTAACTTCAGTCAGGGTAGCCTTGTAATTAAGACTCGCGCTTTAATTTTTAATGAAGTTTGTGTTACATCAATCCTGACAGTAATGAGGGGGACATGGAAACAAAAAGGCTTCTAATAATTAAATTCACAAACCAGTTCTAGGGATAATAATTCCTGAGGAGGAATTACATGACTAATTATTAATTAAATATTCATACTGTTGCATGGGCTGGCTCACTTAACTGCTTGTCTTGTAGCGGCTAATGCCGAGATGTAAATCGTCTTTGCTATCACCGCGTCTACTCAAAGGTCCCGGATCCTTTTTAGTGCATGATTAATCATGTTGACACCTCAGATGAAATGCTTTTTTATTGGCCTCGTTTATTGAGCCGTTTTACCTGAGTTGGTTTAGCTCCTGTTGAGATTCATTACTAAGCTTTAAGTACATAAACAAACCGGGCGACGTCTAGTTACGATGATGCACGCATTAGCATTATCAGCATATCGTGTTTGTCAATTTCACAGGCTAGCTTCCATATCCGAGGCCATTTTTGTTCAATTCGCACCTTTTCGTGCTAAAGTACAAACCTTCGTGCTCCCTTTAGCATTTAGCATTAGCCTTTCAGCCTCTCGCATTCGCTCTGCATTTATCCGACAAAATTTCCAAATGGCTTATTTGACAATAAGTTGTTTTTGACCTTTTCCAGTTGGTTATTATCTGCGATGCACGGCCACTCTTGATTTCTCTCTGTGGTCTGAAGCGGTCCATTTAAGCATCATTAAGGTGCTAAAACGGTCTTCACATCTCCACAGTCTTTGGTCCCAATTGAGGTTTAAAGGCAGAGTCAGATTTCCCCATTTAACAGGCAGCGTGGCTAATTAAGCTTGGCTAATCAGCTGGTTCGTGTCAGCCGGAGTTTTAGTGCCTGTCTCAGCAGATATCAGTGCGTAGTTATAGCGCAAGGCTAATTGCTACAAAGAGGATGACTGATACATGCTGAAATTCGCTTTGCCCCCTGACTGCCAACGTGCGTCTATTGACCACAAGAGAGATAATGAAAAACGTGCTGCTACTGGAACAACGTTCTTTGTTAGCATATTGAGAGGCCTAGTTTCATTGGTGCTGTTAAATATGGTTTTGAATACTCATATGTAGCTTAGAAAATATGTTTGCATTAGCATCCTAAGTGGTGAAATATCTGAATCCTCATGGTGGGACTGTCAAGACCCTTTAGCATTATGCTATGTTATGCTAACTGGGTGCCCATTCTTCATCCTTGTCCCAGATTCTGATTTTAAATATGACATTTTTTTTTTCTCAAATGGTGTATGAAATGGTTCGATAAAGGATTCAGTCACTTTAAACCACTCATTTTCAAAAGCCTACTCTGCTCTGATTGGTCAGATGGCCCAGTCTGTTGTGATTGGTCTCCTGCTTTGATTGGTCAAATGGCCCAGTCTGTTGGGACTGGTCTACTCTGCTCTGATTGGTCAGATGGTCCAGTCTGTTGTGAATGGTCTTCTGCTTTGATTGGTCAAATGGCCCAGTTTGTTGTGATTGGTCTACTCTGCTCTGATTGGTCAGATGGCCCAGTCTGTTGTGACTGGTCTACTCTGCTCTGATTGGTCAGATGGCCCAGTCTGTTGTGATTGGTCTTCTGCTTTGATTGGTCAAATGGCCCAGTCTGTTGGGACTGGTCTACTCTGCTCTGATTGGTCAGATGGTCCAGTCTGTTGTGATTGGTCTTCTGCTTTGATTGGTCAAATGGTCCAGTTTGTTGTGATTGGTCTACTCTGCTCTGATTGGTCAGATGGCCCAGTCTGTTGTGATTGGTCTTCTGCTCTGATTGGTCAGATGGTCCAGTCTGTTTTGATTGGTGTACTCTGCTGTGATTGGTCAAATGGCACAGTCTGTTGTGACTGGTCTACTCTGCTGTGATTGGTCAGATAGCCCAGTCTGGTGTGATTAGTCTATTCTGCTCTGATTGGTCAGATGGCCCAGTCTGTTGTGAATGGTCTTCTGCTTTGATTGGTCAGATGGCCCAGTCTGTTGTGATTGGTCTTCTGCTCTGATTGGTCAGATGGTCCAGTCTGTTTTGATTGGTCTACTCTGCTGTGATTGGTCAAATGGCACAGTCTGTTGTGACTGGTCTACTCTGCTCTGATTGGTCAGATAGCCCAGTCTGGTGTGATTAGTCTATTCTGCTGTGATTGGTCAGATAGCCCAGTCTGTTGGGACTGGTCTACTCTGCTCTGATTGGTCAGATGGCCCAGTCTGTTGTGATTGGTCTTCTGCTCTGATTGGTCAGATGGTCCAGTCTGTTTTGATTAGTCTACTCTGCTGTGATTGGTCAAATGGCACAGTCTGTTGTGACTGGTCTACTCTGCTGTGATAGGTCAGATAGCCCAGTCTGGTGTGATTAGTCTATTCTGCTGTGATTGGTCAGATGGCCCAGTCTGTTGTGATTGGTGTATCATTGACAGCACGTGTCGGAAATAAAACACCCATTACCATATCTGGATTTCAACGCCAGAGGCTTCCTCAGCACTTGTATATACAGTGATATGAATTGCAACAATGGTGTCAGTTTTATTGTACCGGATTTGCTTTTGCAGCCCAGAAAACAGTGTATTTTCAACATATCAACAACATGAGCCTAACTCTTCCAGGCCTCAGCTACAACTAGTGTTTGAGGGTCAGAGTAGGCGTTGTTCATGGGCAGCCAATGAAGACCATAGGCGGACATAATGCAAATTTGTTACTAACCTACATGTGTGAGGAGGAAGTAAGACTGGGGTTATAACAACTCATTTCAGGCAGTTCAGAATCGGTAAAATAAATATAGTTATGACCATTTTATGCCACTAATTTAAAAAAGAAAGGGAAAAAAAGAATTTACAACACTGTCATTTATATCAAAGAATGGTATTAAGCCCAAAACATCATTGAGAATACTGTGGTGGAAATTATCAGGTTTTTAAGAAAAAATAATTAATTTGTAAATTAAAATAAATGTTCCTGTTTAATTTGTCAATGAAAGTATTGCACGTATTGCATACCTCATGCACAGTAGTTATACTTATATTTTTACTATACTTTAAGGAGGTGGAGAATATGGTAGAAAGACGGTGACATCTACAACTAAAAATAATGTAATTTATGTTGCTTATGTACAAATTTGTTACAACTGCAGTAACCAATATTAACATTCCCTCTGAAGAGCATTTCATATTTCCTGAAAGAGCACTGGTACGCTTTATGGTGTCATGACATTTGGAGTAATCTCTATATTAATTCACACTATTTCATGCATTTAAGTGAATATGGGGTCCATTAGTATTAAACTGGGGTCAAAGTTCAACTAAAAGCCATAACTTATGGTTCACAATGCAGCTGTGAAATTGGCCTTTAGGTCATATTACAAGAGTAAGGCATTCAGCTCTAAGATAATCCTTGTAACCAGCCAGATTTAATAGGTACAGCTGAAAATCTTCTGATTTGGATTTGACTGAAAAGGCTGAACTAATGCAGATCTGCTTGTTTCAGCCCCATTTCAGCTGTAATAGATCAGTCAGTCAGTGGTACATTATGTTAAGCTGAATCGACATTTATCTGTGCTCATGCTTGAGTTAGTTCAGCAGTGTGCATCTGTTTCTACGTGGACACAGTCGTGAATCTAGTGCTAAGTGCTTATAGCGATTATTCAGATTAGCAAGCTTAGCCGTTCCAACATAATAATCACTCCATTAACTGCTAATGTCCTAAATTGACAATAACCCAGAAATTAAAGCAACTTACTGAATTGCCAAGAGTGAACTGTTGTTTGGTGTTGTAGGTCATTTAACTTTCACAATTACTTTGTTAAAATGTTACTCTCTAAAGATGACGTGGGCATGCAAATATGTAAATATTTAAATAATGTAAAAATATAAAGTCTCAGTGTTTTGTCCATTCAGTGAAAGTCAGTGGGATCCAAAACAACATTGGAACCCACTAACTTTCATTGAATGGACAAAAACAGTCCCCCAGTAGTCAATCATTTTACCCCTTTTACCCCACATATTTAAATGTTTTTCTATGAAAGAATTTCTTCATGCTTTAAAATAGCTTGAATGTAACTCTACACCCTTGCCTCGTTTAGTATAGGCAGTTCTATGAATATGCAAATTAGCCCCGCCTCCACTCACCCGCACCAGCTCAGAGATCCACTCATTGACAAGCACACAGTTTGTGACGTCAAAAACACCACTGATCTCAAACGCAGTTTTTGAGATTGTCTTTGGTTCACTGCAGTTTTAAAGGCACACTATGCAATATTTGTACCTTAATATAACAGCTTCGAAATCATTTTGATGGTAAACGAACTTGTAGTAGGGCGAATCATCCCGATAGCAAAGCGTGCAAAATCAGCAATGCAGGTTTGAGAGGTGGCGCCCTGCCAAATCTCTCGAGAATCACGACTTGCTTTACGGCACAACGTCACATACATCAACAACATATGAAGCAGCCTCTATGGAAGACACTAGCACGCATTTCAGACGTGAATCATGGCAGAGTCGACGAAGAAAACGAAGAAAGCGCGGTCGGAAGAGTGCAGAGACGGCTCTGCGTGAGTGGTATTTACGACAGTAACGTTAAAGGGGGGGTGAAATGCTATTTCATGCATACTGAGTTTTTTAAACTGGTAAAGAGTTGGATTCCCATGCTAAACATGGACAAAGTTTCAAAAATTAAATTGTACGTTTGAAGGAGTATTTCTGTGCCAAAAATTGTCCTTCCTGTTTGTCACAAGTTTCGGAAAGTTTTTTTTGAGTATGGGTCTGCGTGACGTCAGTTGGGGCGGAATTTCCTTATATGGGTCCTAAGGGCACTTCTCCGGTAAGATCGCGGGCGCGCGCGCACTCGTAGACCAGAGCGAGAGAGCGAAAGCAGTTCGCCATCAAAGCACTCTGCTCGGCTTTTGGAAGTCAATGTCACCAAAGAAGTGGGTTTTTGGTTGCCAGGGCAAGACAACCCTGCACAGATTCCCAAAGAACCCGGCGTTAAGGGACCAGTGGATGGAGGTTTTTTTTTCAGAGCATCATCAACGGAGTTGTGTGTAAGACTGTTTGTTCCCTGCATTTCGACGATGATTGTTTTATAAACAAAGCCCAGATCGACGGATTTGCAGATCGTCTAATGCTTAAGGATCGAGCAGTCACAATGATAAAGGTTCGCGGTCGTGGTTGGAACCGCAGGCGGTGAGCAAAACTGCTTCAAATGTCTCTGTGTGTTGTTAGCTCGGCGCATTAGCACACAGCTTTAGCTCCGCCCACACGGCCCGCCTTCAGCCGCTCGTTTTTTTCCGGAAAGACTCGGTACAGCCTATCTTTCTTTTATGAATACAATAAAACTAAAGACTTTTTGGAGATTTGAAGGATGCAATACTACTCTATAGGTACTCAAGATTAACAGGAGATTGAGTGAAAATGAGCATTTCACCCCCCCTTTAAATACAAGTACTCCACAGCGGCTCTAGGGGTCGCTGTTTGAGAAAAACGGAAACTGCATAGTGTGCCTTTAAGTAGAAAATACTCAGCAATGAGTGAACTCCTTATGAATTTGCACATGGTTTGTCTTAAAGCATATTAAAAACTCCACATAGACATATAAACAAAATAAAAAACTTGTTTTTCACCACAGGGGGAATTAAAAATAATCAAATATTTTGTGATCCATTTTCTGGGAACTGATACTGTGCCACGAGTCATCGATGGACAATGGACCATATTCTCCATTACAAAGATCAACTTTCCACAAGCCGCCACTACAAAACCTCCATCTTTTGCTCTCTTTTTCTCACTGTTGCTAAGGAAACAGGTTTTTTGAAAGTCAATTATTTGGGCTTGTAATGGTTTTTGCCTAGATAGGGGAATTGCACATTTCCCTAACTATATGAGTTAGGCTCTTAAAGCTACAGCGGTGCAGAAGTCATACGCAGGCATGGCTGATTCCAACCATCCAGTGGTACTTGACATTTGTCAGATCTGCACGCTGTGGTTTTTCCTTTATAACCCCTGTACGGCACGCTCCCCCGGTGCTCGTCTTCACCGTCTCTGACAGAGTAAATGTGATTAGATTCTCCATTTCTTTTGCATAACAAGTCCACATTTAAAATTAGAACATGATTAGGAGGCAATCAAAACTGGATCACGAAGGTGGGCCGATCTGAAGTCGCACAGAACAGGTCTGTGAAATTAGATTGGGAATTTTTTGAGACTACCGTTTTATAGGAACGAGATGCATTTTCAAAGTTTCTTTAAATCGTCAAATCACAATTTTAAAGCTGATTTCAAACTAGTGAGTGAGGAAAAAGTCATTACCTTTCTGTTTAGCAGAATTTTTTTTCCAGAACTGAATGAACTGAATTTCATATCATAAGGTGAATGAAGGAAAATACACTTTCCTTCATAACAATAATCATTTTTTTGTGATGCATTTCATGAGTTCCAATTGGATTTAACATGGCAAATTGTACTTGTGCCATTAATTCCTAATCTTTGAATCTAGTTGATTTGCACTCCAGTTGTTCACCACTGGCTTACCAGACGGCCCTTCCAGAGAATGTCATTACACGGCATGTAATTAGACGAACAGACCGTACGTCATGATTATATTTAAAAGAGAGTAAATCCGTTGAACCATAATCTGTGATTGTATTGCACATAAACCGTAAATAGAGGAGGTATTGACCTTTAGAATTGTCTAGCTGACATAGTTGTTTTGCGTCTGTGGCATTTTTATGCTGTTTTTATTACTAGGACCCTGACACAAGGCATTAAAAAGCCTCTGTACAGAATAACAGAACTATTCCCCTCAAATACTGTTCTGGTTTGTACTTATAAAACTATTCATGTATGTTAAAGTGTTTAAGTGTGAAAAATTACTTACAACAGCAGTTCTAAAATTGGTTTTGCTTCATGACCCATGGGCATCTAGTGCCGGCCCAATACTGTACCAAAATCATTCACTGTATATATATATATACACACACACACACACACACACACATTATGTAAGGGATAATGTACATCCAGCCGGTTGTTATCTCAGAATAAACCCAGACAGGGTGCAAAATTATGTCAAAATGCCCGTCTAGCCAAGTATCCTTGTAAACGCAGTCGGTTATGTCTTACGTGAATGTAAACAGTTTAGAAATAAAACACGTGTAACACTATATTCGATCCGGGCATCCGGTCTTAAAGTGACAGGAGCCAAATATTCCTGCTGCCGTCTGTGTTTTTTATTGTTAATCGGACAACAAAAGACAAAGATTTTGTGTCACAGCTTTATTAAGGTTGCATGGGTAACACACAATGAAAACAATAACTATTTTTATTTATTTATTTATGACTTTTTTTGTGGTGGGGCCAGTGTAAATGTTTGCAAGGTAAGTAAAAAAAGCGTTGCGCCTTGTAATATAAATACATAAATTATTAGTAAATAATTAAATATAGTCATAAATAATTGTATAATACTTTTAAAATGAGATATTAATTATAATAAAATATTTATAATAATTACTCATTTCAAAATAGTTCATATATATATGCTTAAAGGTATAGCGGAGGATTTTTTTTACTTCCGGGTGGATAGCCTATACTATTGGTCCTCCTAATTGTCAATCATTCTGGTGAATCAATCAAACTTTTCAAAAAGCGGAGAGGGCGGGTCTTATCTAAAATTCGGAAAGATCCTCCGCTATACCTTTAAGGTATGTATATTTATAAATACAGTATATATAAGGTATAAGTATATATACTAAGGTATTTCTTTATAATTTTGGCATATTACATACTCTGGATTTGGTCAACAACTATAAACATGCATGTTTGATTTCTATCATGAGCAATATACTTCAGTGTGAGTGTAATAATGTTTGTGAATTGATGGCAAAAGATTTAGTTACTCAGAATGAAGCTTATATGATTTGTCTATTGGTCTCTGTGGAGGTTTTACTGCAGGGCTACTCTCCCTGGACACTCTCAGTTCATATGAAGCATCTCCTGTATTATTTATCACACATGTGCTCAGTGGTCTGCCTGATGTCTTAATCACGCAGCTCTCAGACAGCTGGAACATATGGGCCTACATGAGACCGTTACCATTGCTTCATTTGTATCTGTGTCCTTCAAAATGTCTAAAACTTGTTTGCAAAACAGTTCAACGACTATCTTTAAAATTCTCTCCATGTGAAGCCGATGCACCCTAATGTAGTGGCCACCCGCAGTCCCGTTTTCCCATAATCCCCCTGCTCTTGATTAGCACTTCTCGGCTTCAATAATTGATGGAGAGCTCTTGATCAACAGTTTTCTTTGAGAAACAATGCAGCAGTACCTCCAAACATTATATATGCATTAGATGACTTTTCTTGCGCCAGTCAAGGGGCTCCTTCATATCGTTAGGCAAGATTAAACAAGCGAAGACGGTGCCGTACATGCGTTCGCCATTAGCATTCTTTAGCAGGAAGCCAAATATTTCGGTACAGCGGAGCCCAGCGTTAGGCGCCAACTCCTGCCCTTTGATTAGCCATGGATTAATAGTACCATTCCGGCTTCCTCCAATCCCACACTGTTTTCGGCACAGGTTAGCACATCTTATTATTAAACAAATGAATTAGTGCCTGGAAATGTGTCATGCATATTACCTTGCAGCAGGAGGCACACAGGGCTGGTCAACTCCAGAGGAGATCGGGAAAAATCCGCCATGCTCAGTTGACTGTTTGCCTGGCCCTATTAACAGCGCCATGATTTACGGGGGGCCCCTTGTTTGTGCTCGATAACGGAGATGCTGTTAATTCGGGCCGGCGTAAATCAGGCCCAATTAAAGTATTTGGATGTCTGTGACAGGCCCTAACTGCTTAAAATGATACTCAGCCATAAACAAAGACGCGGGGTGGGCAGCGACAGCAGAGGGTGGTCTTACATGAGTTAGCGAGCGGAGGCGCGCCGCATCTTAAATATAAAGCCTATTGTGTGTTAAGTGGCTAACCTCATTAGCACAATGCCAATGAAAGATAAAAATGATGCGCGAAAGACATTCCCATTTGAATTTTTTGTAGCCACATTCATGAAATGAATCCTATCCCATTTCAGATTCTGAAAATTCTGTTTATTTGAACCTTGCAATCTGATTCACATATTCATTTGTATGTGCTTCACATGTTTTCCAAACAAAATGTTCAAAATCGTTTTAAAAAACTCTGCAAACATTATTGCCGGGGTTTATTATATCTAAAAAGAAACCTGACATATATATCAGAAGAGCTTTTTAGGCTATATTTAGTAAATATTCAGTTAGTAAAGGCCCGTCAACAGCAAGAATGATAACTATAAAGATAACTATAACAATATCTATATTAGCACTCGGACCAATGGGCAACAATGTTGTATTTACTATAAGCATGCTGTAGTTTTGTCATCTGCCAGTTTAAATGCTCAAGCTCTTTAAAGCCGGATTGGATTCTGATTTGCCAATGATATTATTCCTCTGTGTTGTTATTGTTATTGTTATGGTGTGGACTTCAATATATATTAATTCTCAAAGAATTAAAATGATTAATACAACTTTATAGTTACCATTGTTGTTATAGTTATCATCCTTAGTGTGAACAGACCTTAAAGGGAATTTTCACCCAAAAATGAAAATCTGTTATCATTTACTCACCATCAAGTTCCAAACCGGTAAGAGTTTCTTTCTTCTGTTGAAAGAAGATATGAAAGAACGCAAAAGAAGATATTCTGAAGAATGTTTGCAACCAAACAGTTGATGGACCCATTGACTTCCATAGTTTATACTATGGAAATGGGGCTCATTAACTGTTTGGTTACCCATATTCTTCAAAATATCTTCTTTTGTGCTCAACAGAAGAATAATTCATACAGATTTGGAACAACTTGAGGGTGAGTAAGTGATGAGAAAATTTCCATTTTTAGGTGAACTATCCCTTTAAGACAGGATACGTAAATAAATATAAGCATGTCCGTACGTACTATGTTAAACGTATGTAAACATACGCATATTTTTGCAATGAAAATTGAAAAAATAGTCAAGATTCAAGGATTATTTCAGGTCTACAAAACCTTCCAATCCAATCAAAGTTTTATTCGGATCGAACTCAGTTGGATTGATTACCGTGTTTACATGAAAACTATTCGGTCCGATTGAGCCATCAATCCGATTACTAGCAGATTATTTGGGTGCATGTATAGCCAATGTCTGAAGATCTGGATAGTCTACGATCCATTCCCCTACGGATGACCGGACCCGGTTTGTTTCTTGTAAAACACTTTTTTTTGTATCTGAAAAAATATGTATACGCTTCTCATTATCCCATTACCTGCCCTTAGGATACTTTTCACATTGTCCTGATATATAAAAGGTGTTTTTGTTTATCAGTGCGGTAAACACTAATTTAGGCTGGGGTGCGTGGCATGCGGCTGTGATCTTTAGCGGTTTTAGTGGTGTCCGGGGAGACCGAGACGTCCCCAGACGCGTGAGATGAAAGATAGATGGAATGCCCCCTCGCCTGGTCCCAGTTGGCTAAGTGCCTCTCGCTCATTACCAAGGCTCTACTAGCATGTGGGCCGCACGGAGCCACCCAGCCTCTCCTGATCATATTAAAAGCAGAGCTCATCTGATGACGGCATGCTGTTTACCAGAGTAGCCTACCCCATAAGAGATTTTGAAGAGGTGTGTGAGGTCGAATAGTTTACTGATGAGGGAGGGTCATGGGCGTATGTCGTCAACCTTAACTTGTAAATTTAGTTTTTTTTGGGTTTTGCATATGTTATCAGAAGATTATTCTGACAGTGTTCTTTCTGAAACATGTACTTTTCAGACTAGGCATACATTTGATAGATTGTGTTGATTAATCATGTTATTTTAGAATCAAACTAAAGGTTGTTTTAATGTTGCTCAGCACAATTTTGCAGATGACATCCAGTGATTTTAATAGGAATCAGTGCAATAAGGAATTTTGTGTGAGGACGAAGGATTTCCCCATGCAGATTTAGCTTGTGTTTTAGTGGGTTGTGCAAAGTCACCATTTTTACTGCTTGGTTTGGAAGGGACTTCTGTGTGAAATGTACTTCATTCATCTTTACGTTATTGACCATAGTGGATAAATTTTTTTTTTTACAAAAAATATGACAAAAAGATTATTATTAAAAAACGAGAACTTCCCCCACTTCCTAGGTTTTTCTGAGCCTGTAGACTGATTTTTATGTGATGGACTCGGGACGTTTTTACCGGGAAAATCAAAAGGATGTGACGTTTACACACGCTCCTGAGAGCCTCTCTTACGTTCTCTACAGGACTGCATCCGATATCGCTCTCTTGAGTTGGTATTTATTTTGAATAAGTGCTTACTTAGCAAACGCTAAAAAAATTGTTCTATTATGAATGTAATCCAGACATAGGCTACTACATTGACATTCACCATGTTTTCATAATCATGTGACCTACCAGCTGCCGTTCACAAATCTTCTCCGGTGGCCTCACTGGATCGTAAAGTCCATGGCGTGCACACTTCAGAATCTTCCCAGAAGTAGTAAGTCATCCATTTAAGAGTACTGTGAGCTTGGAGATGGAGTCCACTAACGTCAAACAACCCCACAGCACAACAAATAAAATAAAAAAGTTTGCTGTTTCACAGTAGCAGTCACATAAACAAAGTTAATCTGTATTGATTCAACTAGGGTCAACTACAATGACACATGGAATTAATTCGTATACATTGTTGGGATAATGCCTAAATAACCATTTTACTGTATTGTCACGCAAAGAAAATGAATTAATTCAAACTATAGTCTCGCATAACAAGATCTAGGTCTCAAATAGCCTATAGGCTATACTACTTTAGAATCAAATGATCATAACAGTGTAATTTTAATTACCTCATCTGTCGACATGATGCCAGTGAATTGCATGAGCTAGTGCAAACATATTCACAACGCAAAGATCAGATGCTTTCTTAACTGTCATTTTTGTTGTGTGTTTATTTCAACATCTATCTCACGACCAATTCGTAATTCGTACGATTTGTCTAAACCCCAGTGACGGTTAGGTTTAGGGGCGGGGTCAGGGGTAGAAGATTCATACGAATTCATACGAATTGGGCGACTCCTAAAATATGTACGATTTAGCAAAAATCGTACAAATTCGTACGAGTGAGGTCGTATGAATTCGTATGAATTAGCCACCTCGTAAAGTACGTACGAATTGCCGTGAGATCGGGTTGTTTATTTCGTTATTGATGTGTGCACGAGTTTGAGCACGAGCAATAGTTACTGGCTGCAGTTTACTTAAAGGCCACCGGTGTCGCTAATAATTGAATTAAATTATTAATTTATTGAATTGGAATTTATTGATTTGCAATCATTTAAATCAATCCGTGTAGGGATTCAAAATTAATTTGTGCTTGGACTCATTGTATCTGCACAAGGATTTAAACGAATCAGCGAGTGCTCAAAATTAATGTGCAGGAATTCAAATGAATTGGTGCAATTCAAAATAAATCTGTGCTCAAAATGAATCTGAGCAGGGATTAAAATAAATTGAACCAATAAAATCACTTTTTGTTCCGAGCAGTGAAGAGAAAACAGGAAACAATGAAGGCTGGACAACATTACCAAAGATTTTGATGTTTCATTTGATATAATGTGTTTGAGAAGACTGAAGATCTCAGGGGTCAAAGGTTAAGTGCACTCAAGGGCCAGTTCTGAGTGTTACAGTTCATCACCAGATATCATAGTTAACTAAATTACTATATCAACGCATTCTCAACTTTAATAGTTACAAAACTCAAATGAAAAAAATATTAATTAATATTTAGAATATATATATATATATATATATATATATATATATATATATATATATATATATATATATATATATATATTCTTTTTTTGAAGTATGAAGATGTGCATGACCCGGAATATAAGATCATTTAAGTTTTGTAATGAGGGAAACTATGCAAAGCAAGGAAGGAAGTCTAAGTCTACAAAGAGTTTGTCTGTTAATTAATTTTATAGTAGCATAAATTAATTAATTTAATCCCTGGATGCCTTTGCCGTCCACCATTACTAAACAAGCTGAGCAGAAGTGGCTTTACTTGAGCTGTTGAACAGTTTGGAAGATAAAATATCCAATAACAAACCGGTACACAGTGTCCCTGCGGCATTCATGAATTAAGCTGCGGTTTGTTACACACACACACACACACACACACACACACATTGCTGGTCACACTCAGTAGCACAAACATGGGCCCCAGGTAGAGCGCTCATCACTCCTGCTGTTCTTCTCCATATGGACCCAATGAACTGGGGAGAGCTGAGACCCTCCACATGCACACGTTTCCCCTCACACACACACACACACACACACACACACACACACACACACACACACACACACACACACACACACACACACACACACACACACACACACATGTGCCTCCAAATACACACAGGGAGATAGACAGGTGTCGTTCATTTTGCAGCCGTAGCCAGCTGTGTGTCAGCCTGTATCTAACAAATGTCACAGTTGTGTGCCAGATGTCTGTCAGACACAGGTGGATGAGGTAAAGTCTTGATCCTTTAGTTTTAAAGGCTCTTTCCTTCCTCACATTCTAACACATCCCTTTATACAGCCATAATGATATAATATTCATCTGTGGCATTCTGAGCAGTATGAAGTAATGGTAGACTGTGGTGAATGCAGGAGCTCTCCGTGGTGCTGAAAATATCCTGCTGTAAAAATGAGTATGATTATGCTGCTGTGCAAATGTTAGTCACACACCAACCAATAATACTGCCTAATCTTGCTATTTTCGTTGGAAAAATAACAATGGTCATATATTTACATAACAAAAGACATTTTATTTGAATTCATTTGAGACTCAACTGGGTTTTACAAATATACAAATATACATGTATATATATATATATATATACACACACACACATATACAGTATATACACATACATACACACACACACACACACACACACACACACACACACACACACACACACACACACACACACACACATATTCGGTAACATTTTAGTTTGGGGTCCAATTCTCACCATTAACAAGTTGCTTATTAGCATGCATATTGATATTGGCTGTTTATTAGTATAAACCACACATATTAATGCCTTATTATGCATGAGCTTATTCTACATCCCTTAATTCTACCCTATACCTAAACTTAACAACTACCTTAGCTATTAATAAGCAGTATATATAGGCTTTGTCTAAAATATAGGCTATATATATATATATATATATATATATATATATATATATATATATATATATATATATATATATATATATATATATATATATATATAGCCTATATTTTAGACAAAGCCTTGAAGCCTTTAAACAAACAAATAAACTTACCAATAAAAATCATCTGTTGGGATAAGACCTGAAATAAGTTAGGTCAAGTCGTTTACATTAATTCAGTTTTCAGTAAACTCAGCAGTCTCAGTTGTATGTTTGCCCCCACCTGATGGCCGAATGAAGAACTACCTCTATCTATCTATCTATCTATCTATCTATCTATCTATCTATCTATCTATCTATCTATCTATCTATCTATCTATCTATCTATCTATCTATCTATCTATCTATCTATCTATCTATCTATCTATCTATCTATCTATCTATCTATCTATCTATCTATCTATCTAGCAAATGTATAAGGTATTTAGCTCTACTTACAAGCAGCCCTTTTGTTTGCATATTTACACTTTGTTTTTGAAGGAAAAAAAAATGGCCTGGACAAATGAGTCTTGACCGGCCTTTTAGTAAAAACCCCTTTTGATTCCCTCAACGTCCCCAACTACACTCAATTGAGACATCCTCCACACCTGATGTGCTGTATAATGAGTGCCTAATTTATGTAATTAGTCCATTAACTGTAATCCCAGCATATGTTCGGCATGCCCTGAAGGCGTCGTTCTCCTCAGGTACTTCTTTTTGATGTCACCGAGAAGCAGCTAATTAATTTTACATGCATACTAATATGGGACTCAGCTTAGCGCGCTAACCTTTGTATTTATCGCTGTAACCTTTATGGGAAACGGAGGAAATCCTGCAAATAACAACAGGAATAACAATATTGTGTTTTTATTGTGAATTAAAATCCCCCCCCCCCCCCAAAAAAAAAATTAAATTACATTTAAAAATCGGCAATTTGAATTATAGCGTATATAGGCTATACAGTCAAACCAAAATGGATTCAGACACCTTCAACATTGCACACATTATTGCAGGTTATTCGCTATAGTTTAGAAAATGGTAATAAAATTTGACAAGAACTCAGAGTTATCAAATCAGTTGGTGTTTCACTGGTTTTGGCCATCCTTCTGTTAGACTGCCTCACAAATGAATTAGGTTGAATAGCTGTTAATATTAAGTACACTATTAGATAAAACCAATTACCAAGCAATAATTTTGTTCAGTCTGGTGTAAAAAGGTTGCATTCGCTATTAAAGAAAAAACACTAAAGCAAAACATGGTCAGGTCAAAGTGCCTAAATCATTTTTGGTCCCAAATTTTTATAAATTGTATAATATGTCACAGTTTACTTTATTTTGCTTTTTTTTTTTTTTTTACCGTATAGGCTATATATATATGTTATAGCCTACATATTACATGTAATTAATTACTATAGCATACTAAAACAGCAATAATGTGTAATTATAGGCATGTCTACAATAATTAAACACACTACGTAATTATACCGTAACATGAGCATTTAAATAGCAAGCATATACTCTATATTAATTAATTCCTTATATTTAAGCCACAAAGGCTGAGCTCTTTCTGCAGGATATGCATGTATTGCACCGCGGTTCCTTTAAGATATGTGATGATACAGCTAACAAACCATAAGCCCATAATTAAGACAAAGTCCATCAAGCAAATGAGGGCAGTGTGAGATAATAGCGTTTAACTGGATTGGCGCGCGAGCCCCTCCCCTATAGTTTGACTCGCCACTAAAGGCTTTTGAGCGTCGTAATGAGAGCCCTCTGTCTGCTAATTAATTGACATTCTCTTGAATATTCATACGCCGCATCACAAATACGCTCTTAATTGCACCGTTAAACATCTCAGGGGAAGCAAATCGCCGCAGACTTCATTAAAAACAATGCTGTCCGGACTCTGAAAGGTACAGGATGAGTCAGATGTAAAGGTCGACAGGTGACCTCCTGCAACTGTAAACGCCTCGGCACCTGATCACGTGTTTCTGCACGATAAACACACACATACATTAGGACTAAAACAAACTTCGTGTTTTTCCATCAAAAAGGTTTATTGTTATGAATTATAATGCATTGTTGTTGGCATAATATCTCGAAATAGTCATTTTGATGACATGTTTTTACAAATGTTTGCATTTACAATGTCAATTACACCGCCAGCCATTGAAATTTGTTTATTCATTAGATCTTTCATAAATCTACATTGCCTGCAGAAAGATGAGGCTAATAATGCGATGAAATAGCTAGACATTGAGTTGACGGAGAGTTCTATGCACAACTGAGACAGAGCGACATATAGCCTAATAAAAATAATAATAATAATAATAATAATAATATTCTTGTATATTATATGCCAGTAATATTTATTATATCCCAGCTGTATCTTTTGGATAATTTATATGATTATATATGAGACGACATTATGTCATTATTTGTGTGTTATGCATGAGTCAAAATGACTTGCAATTTCAAATGTCCAATGATTAAAGGTCATTTTGATATGTTTTGTGGTGCTTAAGGTCAAAGTAACGGACTAAACTTCTTGAGAAAAGGAATGTTGGCATGAGTAGTTTGGTATGATTTCAGATTTTATCAAAACGTAAGGAATGGAGTAGCCCGAAGAAAAACACTTATTGAAATTATAGACCCTACACACGCGCGCGCACACACACATATGCTAAAACTGTGAAAAAGTATATGATCAATAAGTTATGACAACATGCTTTAACTCATCTTCAACTCAAAATACTATTTTTAAGTCAGTTTGATGTAGCCTAATATATATATATATATATATATATATATATATATATATATATATATATATATATATATATATATATATATATATATATATATAGAAACCTTATGTGTTATGTTTGTTTGCTTTTTTGATGGTTCCACCACTTGCCATTTAAATATTGGCTATATATATATATATAAAAAATTGGTGTGTGTGGAAAATTTCGCCTCTATCTATTGACCGCTCCTTGCATTGATGTAAAAGGCAGAGCGAATATTTATCCCCCTGTCCCTCCTTTTTTTTTTTTTTTTTTTTTTTTTCTTGGGTGGCAGCATATCCCAAAGTTGATTCAGTTTGACAATATTGTTTTGCTATCATTCGCTGCCTTACAATGAATGGCATCGATCCTCTTTTAACAACATTTGTTTCCTATTGTGTGGCGGAGGGCAGACGTGTGAAAGTGGCTGTTTGATTCTCTTTTTCATCCGCGTGACCTCAGCCTTTGTGTCCCATCGCCCTGGGAATGTCACGCCTCACTACTCTACTTTAAGATGCTTCAGAAAGTGCCTTTGTTTTTCTGCCTTTTTCAGACGCACACAAAATTGTTCTCGGTCCCTCCAGCTGTAAAAGATACTTAAGACTAGAGCCCCCGGTTCACAAGTGCAATGCAATTTGGCTTAGACCAACCTTTGTTCAGCTTGTACAAATGACCAAACTCAGTCGCACATTATACAGTTGATCTACTGCTGCAGGGACTCGAGCCATTCAGGAATCGCGGTGGCATTTGCAGCGCACTATCCGTAGCGCGCGGGGCTGGAGGGAAGAAAAAAAGCAGCAAATCTTCAACGAACAAATACGCGCTGCTCGTCCTCGTCACATTGGTTAACCGTTAAGTTAAGGACAAAGCTGATTTCCATGACAGCTGCCGGAAACTTTATCCCGCAAAAATGGAAGGAGAAAAAAAAGAAAAGAAAAAAAAAAGTGCAATGAGTTGGGTGGTCTCTCATCACAGGTTGATACTGTGCCATTGTGCGCGTGATTAACTGTGAAAACATTTGCCTGCGTGTCTGTAGGATCAGCGGAGGAGCGCGCGGGCGAATGGGCTCATTTGCATAATATTACTAATATATTTTACACGGTACACGTGTAATTAAAAGATCTGGGAACGCTTTGTAGACCCAAGATGAGCGATTTGAAAAAGAGGATAGTGTGTAAGAAAATGACCAGCACACGCGGTGATGTGTTTGAATGTTTACATAGGCCTATTTGTGTTAAATTTAAATTTGAATGTATGTGTATTTTAATATGTTAGTTCGACATGTTCACTTGGAAAGTAAGTTTTTTTTTTTAAGGTGACGTACTTACTATAGTAATGACATTAAATTATGCATAATTATTTACAAGTATCCTAAATATAAGACCAAACCCTAACCCTAACCGTAACTCCACTGTAAAAAAAAGATTGTTGGTTTAACTTATAAAAGTAAGTTGAGGTAATATACATTATAGGAGGTTGGTTTAATCAACAGAAACTCAAAACATTGTTATCTGAATCACATTAATTTTCGAAGTTGATTTGACAAAAGAAAAAAGTAAATTATGAAAATATTTGTATACAGTGAAGTACATAGGCCTACTGTATTTCAATGTAACCACATCACCTTAAAATAAAGTGTAACCAGTCATCCATTTCATTTTAATTAACATGTTTAAAATGATAAATGGCATAATTGTAATATATATATATTTTTTGGGGGGGATAAGAGTAATTTATCACCAAAAAATAAAAGAATAAATGTCCATGTTTTCTCATGGTGTTTGTGCAGTAAAGTATAACAACAATTTAGGGATGCGTTGTAGATTTCAAAACTTTTAATTTGAATAACCGACAAATGTGAGAATATAAAAGTTTGGCATAGCACAAAAGTCACATGATTGTCCATTTACATTATTCAGAAATAGCTATTTTAAAAAAAGTAATGTGAAGTGTGATTTTGTTTTCTGAGTGCATTTGTTATTTGTATGCCTTTTCGAGTGCCTCCTTTCTTTCCTTGAACACTAGAAAGTCACATAG
This sequence comes from Scardinius erythrophthalmus, assembly GCF_964197995.2. Classification (NCBI taxonomy): domain Eukaryota; kingdom Metazoa; phylum Chordata; class Actinopteri; order Cypriniformes; family Leuciscidae; genus Scardinius; species Scardinius erythrophthalmus. Next base: position 18,202,368 of record NC_138244.1, read on the forward strand.
TTGTTTTTCTATTGTTTCTTGTCTGGGTAAACATTTGGGCAGAGGAATAGAGTATTTTTATGAGCGGTATACACACGAAAACAAACTCTCCCTGTCTCTCTCTCTCGCTGAAGGTGTCGGATACCATCAGAATGGCAGATTCATTGAAGAATACTTGCTCTGTCACACAACCTCAACGTTGCTTCCCAAAGACAGCCTCGGAAGAACTCTGGAAAATTTCATGTGAATGAAGCCTGGAAAATTGGACTCCTTTGACCCTTTTCTGTCAATACACAAGCAGAGGAATGACAAGTTAAAAGAAGAAGTACTTCACGGCGCAGCGAGAAGCTGCATGACTTCCTAGCTCGGAAAGAAAGTGTTTCTGAGACGGTGATTGTGTGGCAACCAAGGAAACTATAACGCTTTGCTTGGTACTTTCCTCCTGTTTTGTAAATATTAGCTGCCTGGTAAAAGTCTTTTTTTTTCTCTCTCGCGCGGTTTAGATAGACCTCATCCCTCCTGCATCTTCCAAACAGGCATCAAAATAAACAATGCGTATTGCTTCTAATCACTTGTATGGTTGATTCTATTCGCGATCCGTCAGAGCAGTCAGGGGTCTCATTGGTGGATTTATGGTGGAAAATTTGCATAAATTATGAGCAAATCCGCAAGCTCGTGTGTGGTCCATCGCATTGCAAACTCGCCAAGCGGAAAGGTGGCCCTTGGTGAGCTCTGAAAAAAAAAAAAAAAAGCTTGAATGGCCATTGCTCAAAATAGGCTTCCATTTGGTTTTCACATTCATATAATTGACTTATGGATATTTTATACAGTTTTCACAAGGCCACTCTGAAGGCTTTATTTGCATATCTGAAGTACTTTTCAGTTTGCTTTGCATGAGCACAAAAGCCCGCCTGACATTATGAAGTTTCATTTCAAGAAGTTTTTTTTTGTTTGTTTGTTTTGTTTAAATGTTTGCACATCTTCTTATGTAACCTCTATAGGTCACGTCACTTGTGTGGCTTTAGGGAAAAATATCTCACGCTTTTATTATTGAAATAAAAATACACTGTATTGCATCGACTGTTATAGCGAATTATATTAGGCTATATTAACATATTGGAAGCCTTAATCTGCACATAGGTCGTGTCTTTTATATTTATCCCGTCGTCGGCTTTGTGAAGAGGTTTCTCAAGTATTGCTGTTAATATTGTCGGATGTGCTCGCGCATTTAAACCCGCAATAATGAGATCTGGCTACGTCTTTAAAATTAAGAGAATATTAATCATTGGCAAAAAGTGGTGATTTGTTCACACTTTACACTACAGTGTCAATGTGTATTTGCATAAGTAAGTAAGCACCGTGTAATACTAATTAACTATGTGTAATTATTTAACAGCCGTTTGTAAGCACGCATTGTTATTAATCGCACCGCGAATACGTTTTCATCATTATGCCATGACAACATTTTGTTTCCATCTATTCAATTTCTACCAGATTTTTCAAATAATCCGCGTAAATTGAAACTTTCATTAAAACAATTAAGGCTTAAAAATTAAGTGTTTTAGCGTGATTATAGTTAACGTGATTTCATAAAATATATGGCCATCGCCTGACTGTAGTAAAAGACCATCCGTGGAACATTTTCTAGATGCTAATAAACATATGCTTATGGGCTAAATTACACATGTATGACTCCCTTGGCTCATTATAATGACGAGGCGCTCTGGTTAGTCGTGTGGAAACGGCTGGGAAAAAAATGTGTCGCTACACGGTTTAATTTGCCCTCCACATGTTTACGTTGGGATGCAATTGACATTTTCGCTCTAAGGAGGCATAACAAAGCAGGCAGAAGTCATACGAACTGTGTCATGACAGCAAGACAAGCAAAAAGTAACTGTGACGATACAATGCAAACTGCATGCAAGTTCCAGCCAATTTCCATGTCAAACATCCCATTGCTCAGTAGCTCCATTTGTACGTGTGAATTGTAGACCAAGCACCCTACGAAGCGCGCAGAAAGGTTCACACACATACCTTCACACACTGTTACCGGGTGCCATCGCAGTTCAATTCCGGTTGCCGAGCCTTTTCACCCCTTTGCTCTGTCTTCAAATGGAAATGATTTCTATTGGCCCAAGGTGTCCATGTAAATAGGTGTAAATGAAACCAGATTATGCCTTTCTCCCAGCCCCCCTCCTCCCAAGGCGATTGTCATGTGATAGCAAAGAAGTGGCACATTAATGAAGCGCCTCTACAGGGGTCTTTTCTGCCCATGTCGCCACATAAAACTATCAGATGGTTAGAGGAAGGACATGGAGGCAGCCACTTAGCTCTTAGTCTTATCAAGAAAGAAGGAGAGAGAAAGAGAGAGAGAGGATCGGGTCCATTCAAGCTGCCCTGGGAAGAAGGAAACCTTACTTCTTGTTTCTTGAGCTCACAGCTCCAAGGAAGTGAACTTGCAGGACGAGTCTCAGCTCTCTTAACAGAAAAAAAACTTATAAAACACAACTGAGGACAGACATCCAGCTGAATTCCGACACAGAATTTTGGACAGGATGCCTAGACCCGGGAGAAACACTTACAGCGACCAGAAGCCGCCATACTCCTACATTTCCCTCACCGCTATGGCCATCCAGAGTTGTCCGGAGAAGATGCTTCCTCTCAGCGAGATCTACAAGTTTATCATGGACCGCTTTCCTTATTACCGGGAAAACACCCAGCGCTGGCAGAACTCCCTGCGCCACAACCTCTCCTTCAACGACTGCTTCATTAAAATACCCCGACGCCCGGACCAGCCCGGGAAGGGCAGCTTCTGGGCGCTACACCCCAGCTGCGGCGACATGTTTGAGAACGGGAGTTTCCTGCGACGCCGCAAACGTTTCAAGGTGATGACATCAGAGCACCTGGCACCCAGCAAGCCCTCGGACGCTGCCCACTACCTCCAGCAGCACGCCAAGATCCGGCTCAGCGCCCTGGGAACCCACCTCCCCCAGATGTCCAGCTACAACCTGGGAGTGTCCCAGCCGTCCACGTTCAAGCACCCGTTCGCCATAGAGAACATCATCGCCCGAGAGTATAAAGTGCCAGGAGGTCTGGCGTTCTCCACCGGGTACCCTCTGCACAACCAGCTGACCACAGCCTGGCCCCATATGTACAGCACTAGCATGATGGACAGCGCTGCGCCCATCTCCATGACCAGCGATTACAGTGCCTACGGTGTGCCCATCAAGTCGCTCTGCCACGGCGGACAGACCTTACCGGCGATCCCCGTCCCGATCAAGCCCACCCCGGCGGCGTTGCCTCACCACATCCCCGCTTTCCTATCGAACTCTCCCCAGTCGCTGAGCCCGACGTCCCCGCAGACAGCGACCAGCCAAAGCAGCCCAGCCACCCCGAGCGAGACTCTGACGGGTCCCGCGACGCTGCAGTCGGTCGCTGTGCACTGACACCCGCGAACGTGGGGCCTCTCCCCGGTCGACACCTGTACTCCAAAGTTGAATTTTAATAAGAGACCTTGAAAAAAAACACTGGCTATACAATCAAGGCAAGAGCTATCTATGTTGCAGTGATGTTAATTTATGTGTATATGTGTTGAGATTTTTAAGTGTTGCTTTCGATGAGTCCAATCACATGGATCGACACGGATATCGTATTGTAAAATGGAGAGTTTTTACATTTTAAATATCCAGAATTTTTACGTGTTTATTCGAACGGGGTTTGAACTGCTGACAAATTCCAAGCACTGCGATCTGCTTCATGTTTGAATCGCGCAAGGCAAAGCGCTCGTCGTTTTTACAGGTTATAATCGTTATCGCGCTGAAATAAATTGTAAGTTGGAATGCTCACTACTTTCGTGTAGTCATGCAACTAAATTTCCTAGACGACTAAACTTGTCTCAGTCTGCAAACCAAATACTATCCTACTTGATCTAAAAACACACACACATACACACAGTACCATGGCAAACTTGAAAAAAAAAAGAAAAAAAAAGAAGTTTAAATAGTTTTAAAGCATAGGGTCACCAAGAAGTAAATATGTGAATAATTGCAAATAAGTGATATTGAATTGTGTCAAATGCACTTTTTAGTTTAGATGTTTTACATTCTATTTTGCAGGAAATGTTTTTGTGAGCGTTTAATTTAAAGCCGTGGTGACCATGTGTATTAAAATGCCGTACATTTGTACTTTTTGTTGAGATATAAAGCATGCCTTTTTCCAAGACTTTGTGTTGTTCAAGCATGCGTGCTTTTAAAAGATGTGCAAAAACGTCTGCATTAAATTATAAACTTGGTCATCAGAATATTTTTTCATTAAAATTGTGTAAACCTAAATAATTGCTTTTGTATTTGTTTGTGCATTTAGCTTATCGGTTTCTCTTTATTCACAGGCAGCCAGATTACTTACTCATGTACACTCCTATGTAAAAACAATTACAAAAACATTATAATTATTATTATTAGAGAATAATGCTGAAATACAAACATTATAATTAAAAGATACAGCACTGCTGTTTGCTGGTGTAAATCTAGTTTAACTTTTCATTTAATGTTAAAAATAAGGTTATAATATTTTCTTTATTGGCTTTTTATTTATTATAGAATAAACGTGTACATTATAGGATATATTGTCTGAACATCTTTATTGGTATAAATTCGCTCATCGGATCAGGCAAGGTGAGCGCTGCTTTTCTTCGAGGAAAAGCACAAGCGGCGGATTGGAATAAATGAATGAAGCTCTTGATTAGGATGCATGAAGTTACTGTGCCGCAGTCACAGCAAACACAAGCGGACTCATTCATCAGCACAGACACTCACTGTGCACGTCCAGTTTTAAACCTGAGCGGAGAATACATTTCAGATAGAAATATATATTGTTTAATTATTTGCGATTTTCACCAATTGTATTTTATGTTTCCATACTATTTAGCATATTTTACACTCTAAAAAATGCTGGGTTGTTTCAACCCATGTTTGGATCAAATATGGACAAGCGTAACCATTGGTTTAAATGTTTAAATTAATTTTTAAACCCAACAGTTGGGTTTGTCCATATTTGTCCCAAACATGCGTTGAAACAACCCAGCATTTTTTTTTTGTGTGTACTATATATTTTTTCCAATTCTATTTTATTTGGATAGAATAAAATTAGACCGTAAAAAATATATTGTTGGTTTAACTTAAAGAAGTAAGGTACCTGCTTGGTTGCCTTAACATTTTGAGTTCAATGAAAAAAGTTAGTTAATACAATGGAGATTGGTTTAATCAACAGAAACTCAAAATATTATGTTATCTAAACCATATTAACTATCTAATTTGAAAAAAAAATATTGTGATAAATCATGAAACTTTTTTTTAAACTTTTTTTTAATCGAATTAACCTTCAAATTACACTTCACATATATCTATTATTTCATTGTTTTATTTTGCCTGAGATTTTTACCCTATGATTTCAAGTTGTCCCCCCCTTTTTTAACTCTCAGGTTTAATGGGGGGTCCATTGATAAAGGATGTGTCGCGGTTCGAATGCGAGAAACAGGTGCATTGTTTGCGTCCCTGCATAGAGAGCAACAGCCTTCTCCGGGATATTAAGCAAATACATTAGAATTCCGTCACTTTATGCAATTGAGCTGATCAAATAAAGGGTCCCTGGCCACTTCATTCACCCTCATTCACTTGAATAGAAAGTGCAAAGAATTGCAAACTTAGACTGGGCCACCGATGTAGATTTAGTCTTTTTTCAGAAAGACAAAAAGGCCGATTTCTCACAAACACATAGCTGACTGGGGGACTAGGAAACGAGTTCTGAGACCCCTTTGGAATTTAAATCCAACCCCTCCCCCTGAGAGACTGTTTGCACAACACTGCAAGTTTTTTTCACCCTTGCCTTTTTTTTTTTTTTACTTTCCTTTTCGGGGTTTGACATTGTGTTGCATTTATGTTTACTCTATATCATACCGACAGAAGTGTATGTTTCGTTTTTAAAAGAAGAAATAGCATTTTGCTTAAACCAGGAATATAAAGGAACTAAATAGAAAAATCAATATACGTTTTACAGAACAAAATGTACTTAAAAATTTGTTTTTAATTGTATTTATTAGTTTTATTTAAAAACAGAAATAGGCATGTTTTACAGATGTAAACAAAACATTATTTAAAAATAATCAGACACGTTTTACAGAAAAAAAAAAGTCCAAACGTATTTATATATATGAATTTTTTATTCATTAATGTAAAGAAGATAAAAGGGATAAATCAACAGACATGTTTAAAATGTCCAAACATATTTTACATTTATCGTTACATTTTCAGTCGCTTATCCCTATTTATTTTACAATTTTATTAGGCTATAACCTGTAGATTTTTGTTTTGAAAGACCTAACATAAAACCAGCACTGCTAAACAAGTTAAGTTACGGATATATAATTCCAAATCATAATTTATTAATGAACTCATTACACCAAAAATTCTGGGTTGTCTCTACCCATGTTTGGGTCAAATATGGACAAACCCAAAAATGTAATTAAACCAACGGTTTGGTTTGTCCATATTTGACCCAAACATGGGTTGAAACAACCCAGCATTTTTAGTTATTATCTGTCACATGGCCAATAAAATAGTGTAATTTTACGGTTTTAAAAACTCTAAACATGATGGGTTGTTTCAACCCATGTTTGGGTCAAATATGGACAGAGCCAAAAAGTAATACAAAATTGTAAACTAACGGTTGGGTTTTGACCCAAACATGAGTTGAAACGACCCAGCATTGTTGTTGTTTTAGAGAAACAGTCCCATCACCTTTACCTTTCACAAAGCGTTTATTCACATGAAACACACATTGTGAAGTTTTCTGTCTGATGCAGTTCCACGCATGTCCATGATCTCTCAACACCTTACGTTTGTCTGTCCTCCTCAAATCAACAATCAGGCAAGTCGTTTCCACATTACATGCAGAAAAGCAGCTTGTTGTGATTACAGCCTCAGTTGTCGTAGAGAGGGGCTTTCTCTGTTCATTAACACCAACGTGAACTCTGTTGTGTAAGCAAAGACAAAACGATCCATCCACTACACTCCTAGAAGAAGAAGAAGAAGGTCATCCTAGGCGGGGTGGGGGGATAAAATATAGAGCGAGCCACGCAAAACCACAATGTGCTAGTTTAATTAAAAGAATTCATTACAGTGGGAGCCCAAGGTAATTAGCATGCATAATTTATGATTTGCTTAATGCAAGCCGACCGAGGCGTCAGTAATAAACTCGACTTAACCTCCAGCGGAGAGAGATGAAATGGACAGTGGACGGTTGTTTATTGTCGAGCAATAAGTCAAATCCGTCTGACAGAAGTTTGGTTGATTCTTGGCTTTTTGCTGAACTCGAATGACTTCATTTGTTTTGCAGGATGAGAAGCGAACTTGGACTCAGACAGTCAACAAAGGTAAACACGGTGTTGTTGTGTCAAGATTGATAGCGCCAAACAGTTCGTTAAACCAATCATTTTATATCACGAGAGGTTAAACAGACAGGTTGTAAATCTTCTTCAAGGCTTCTTGTAACTTCTTCTTTACTCAAACTGGTGGCTGAAGCACACTTTCTTCTTTAAGTCTCTGCAATAGCTATTCTTTTTACCTGGAGTTCTCCGAAGGTCTGTAATAGGCTACTGACAGAATGAGGCCAGAGTTTGCTTCAGCTCCGCACTCCTCATGTTTCCGCTCATATTATGGGCTGTCAAGATGCTGTTTGTAAAAGCGTAAAAATTAATCGACGCTAAGCAAAAGTTGCATCCAGTTTACTCTGCAAATGTGACAAACCGCATCGCTGAAGGAGGAACGGATGTGTGTTTATGCTTTGCTGATGGCTATTTTTCTTTCTACTTTGCAGCCACACGTTGATTTTTACTAAAAACAACTGCAATAAACAAATATATTTATGCACTCAGTGCATGCTTAGCAAAAAGTGCTAACTGAGGTAGGCACTGCTATGCCTGACCCATTGTTATAGTGGAGGTGCTAGGCACAAATGAGAGGATTTATAAACTATTAAATAAATAAACAAATAACGCGACCTTTGTTGTGTACATAAATAATAACACTTACTGTGTTGTGTAAATAAATAAATAATATTGCATTATGTTAAATAAATAAATATCATTAGATTAAAAGAATAAATAAATAATATTGCACTAAGAAATAAATAAAAACGTGAACTCTTTTGTATAAATAAATAAATACAATTGCATGAAATAAATAGCATCATATAAATAGACCAATAGTATTGCATATTTGTGATGCGATCTGGGAAAACCCACCACATGGTGAAATTTTACCTATTACAGGTTTTGATATCATATGGATGCTGGTATCAAGCCCTTTCCAAATCTGTTTTTATTTTTATCATAGCTTGTTGCTAGCAGAAGTTATGTTTATCTGAAGTCGGCCGATCTCTATGATTTTCTGGAACGGAATTTTGAGAAAAACAGGTTTAAATAACTGTCACCGTTGAGACGCGTCCATCTCGCGATTGTTATGAAACTGCGTGACGTTATAGTTTAAACAGGATTGGCGCGAAATGCGCACTATACACATTCACTGTACATGTATGCGGTTTATTTTAAAGGTAAACTATCTTTGTAGTCTTACGAGACGGACAGGTGTATGGGATATACGGCGATTGTTTTTTTTTGTTTTTTTTTTCACCTCTGCCGGGCGCTAATGGTCGCATAGAATGCATTAGAGAAAGAGAGTATTTTCAGCTTGACACTATAAATCGCTGTTTTTCTGCACTAAACAAGGGAATTTTGCCAAGATATTTTCAGAGATAAGAGAAAAGATGTTATAGAATAATAATTTAATGGAAAAAAAAATTTGACAAAAAAACTGACATTCAAACTATTTTGGAATTTACTGAAAACGGCCCAGCGCGACATCCGACGGGTTTTCCCAGATCGCATCACATTTGCATAAATAATAATATTGCATAGGCTAAATAAATAAATAAATAAATAACGCGGATTCTGTTGTGTAAATAAATAAAATTGAATAATAAATAAAAAATAAAAATAGCATCATTAGATGAATGAACGAATGGATAAATGAATAAATAAATAAATAAATAATATATTCCATAAATTAATAAATAGCGTGAACTCTTTTGTAAAAATAAATAAATAAATAAATAAACAATAAATAACATTATTAGATATACATAAATAAATAATATTGCATAAATAAACACATAAATAAATAACAAAACTCTGTTGTGTAAATAAATAAATACAATTGCATAATAAAAAATTAAATCATTAAAAAACAAACAAACAAACAAACAAAAAACAACCTTTTGGTCCTTTCTGCCATATTCGATCAAAACAGATTTTACTCTTAATCCAATCTTATGTCACTATCACAGACCGTTCTGTTGGGAACATGTAAATAAACTGATTCTGACACAAGCTTCAGAGACTCAGTGGACCCCTCCAGTGGGGGTCAGGCTGGTCTCAGACGCTTGTCTCCAGGTACGATGGACACCAGAGACAGTGGGGTTGGGGTTGAACACCCTTGTGTGCATGAAATTAGAATGTCAACATCTGATTCATGCTGCTGGGCAGTAACTGTGAAACAAATTATGTCTGTGGGAGGCGTCGCACAAGTTCTACTCTGCTGCGGATATGAGCTGAATGTGGGGCAGGCCTGGATTCCAAGAGAATTAGAAAGAAAAGTAAATATTTATAATGCAACTGGAGAAAATATAATACAAAAGAACTCGGAAACAAAACATTGATTTCTATCTATCTATCTATCTATCTATCTATCTATCTATCTATCTATCTATCTATCTATCTATCTATCTATCTATCTATCTGTCTGTCTGTCTGTCTGTCTGTCTGTCTGTCTGTCTGTCTGTCTGTCTGTCTGTCTGTCTGTCTGTCTGTATCTATCTATCTATCTATCTATCTATCTATCTATCTATCTATCTATCTATCTATCTATCTATCTATCTATCTATCTATCTATCTATCTATCTGTCTATCTGTCTGTCTATATATTTATATTCAGTGTTTATTTATAAAAAATAATTTGAATAAACAATAAATAAATAATACAATTATTTGGATAAATAATAAAATGTTTATATTATACATTATATTAATGCAGTCTTTCACGATTAATCACATCTAACATAATAACAAATATTTTTGTTTACATAATATATGTGTTTACTATACTATATACACATACACACACGCACATATATATAATACAGTATATATACACACACATAAATATTATGTAAACAAAAACTTTTATTTACTTTTATTTACGTTTGATGCGATTAATCGTGATCGATTTGACAGCACATATATTATATTATATTATATTACATTATATTATATTATATTATATTATATTATATTATATTATATTATATTATATTATATTATATTATATTATATTATATTATATTATATTATATTATATGCTTCTGACTGGCCTCTGACTTTTTCCACTTGCTAAACCATTATTAGCCAAGTTTTTAGAATCCCGACAGATATTATCTTGAGTTTTCTCCATTCAGGTGCACCTGGTCTCTTAACTTATTAAGATGTTAAACGCATTTCCTCCCTGTTAGTGTCAATGCAGTAACTTAGCATAGCAGGGGCAGTAAAAGAGTTCCTAATTGTTATTCAAGATAAGGATGCGTATTGTCTCAGGAAGGTGATAACAGGAACCATTAGCCGGGATCTTAGTTTTTTAAAGGTCTCTACTTTCACCTGAACGGAGGCTGTCCTGTCTTACCAGTTCAAGAGGTCAACAGAACAGCAGTCTCGAAAGCACATTTGTTTGAATTCACTGCACTGCACCTCATTTATCACAGCGTGTCACCTCATGGTGATCTTAATTATATCCACTGTGAAATGTTGCAATATTAGCTGTAGGAAGAGTTTGCTGCAGGACTCCATATTGAATCCCCAGATGTTTCGAAGAGCTTTGAGGATTGTTGTGCCCATGTTCAATAAGAAAACCCATAAATTAACATATGTTCTGACACTTGGAACATCTAACAAAAAGCCTCCGTTACGGAGTGAAGGCATGCCCAAGCCTCCAGACTCTGCAGGGCTGTGCAGGCTCAGACAGAGCCCAGCGTGAGTTTTTCCTCCTCCTATTCATCACGCTTCAGGCTTCGGGTCTGTCAGTCTGGGCCTCGGCATTCCACGCCGCCAACCCGAAGCCAGAGCACTTTCTCCAAATATTACTCCCCTCATCTTCCGCTGATTCCGGCCAACAGCCCATGATGCTAAATCTTGTTTTTGACAATTCGGAGAATGCATGAGGCTCGGCAATGGCGTTTAGTGTTGTTCAGCACTGTTTGTTTTGGAGGACAATTGGGCGAAACTCCAGGTTATTGCGGTTATGAAATCGAGCGTGTCTGTGCAGTGAGATCGTTGAGGATAATTTAGGTGTAGTTGGGTTGAATTTAGGTATATAACCTCTTTTGACACATAGGTTTTATATTGTGGAATACTGTCTTAATTTAGGATGTATATATTTCAATATTATATTGTATTCTCAAACCCAAACTCCCAGTATCATCATATTTGTATAATAGATATTTGGTAAACAAGTAAACGCACTGAAACCACACTAGGATACATTGGAGCCAGGTTTAATTACGTCATTAAGATTTTAACCAAAAAATATGTTCTCAGGACAAATGTATTTTCCATAAATGTCAAGTTGGGGCAAGTTGCCACTGTAATATATATTTATGTTGCAGTTTTATACTCATGAATGACTATTATGAAAGTAGTTGTTTCTATATATATATATATATATATATATGTATATGTATATGTATATATGTAACATATGTAATATATATATATATATATATACACATATATATGTATATATGTAACATATGTAATATATATATATATATATATATATATATATATATATATATATATTTCTATTTCTGTTAATGCATTTTGTGTTTCATAATTGTTCTACATTGTTTACATTTCATTTAAAAGTCCCTAAAAAGACAATAATATATTTTAAATACATATATAACACTAACATTGTAAGTGGGCCTAATTGGTGATATGTCTGTAATATTTATGTTAATTAATTCATTAATTATTCATTAAATGGTTGCAGTATGTTACATATTGGAAAGAGCTTTCAGAATTATTGGTAAATATTTTTGATTAATAATACATCTTACTCAGGCCTAGATTCCTATAACCAGATGAAATATGGGCCTATTTTAATGATATTATGACTTTAAAATATATTTAATAATAATAATAATAATAATAATGATGATGATGATATATACAACTATGAAAAAAACTTTTTCCAGTCTATAAACTATTAACATAGATTTACATAATATAATATAATTCAATATAATATAATTCAATATATAATATAACATAATATAATTCAATATATAATATAATATAATATAATATAATATAATATAATATAATATAATATAATATAATATAAAAAGCTGAACCTTTCTCTCTATTCTTCTCTCTTTCTCTCTCTCTCTTTCTGTCAAAACTCATTTAACCGCAAACATAAACATCTCCTTTTAATGATGGGATGTAGCAGATTCGGCACTTGGGTGTTTGGGTGCTGAAGGGTCTTCACTGCAAGGCGTTAAATATGTTAGGACAGTAACAGCCTCTGTGGATTTTTTAGTATCCTTGCTATTTCCCCTGCTGCGACAAGCTAATCTATCACCACAGATCTTATCTGTGATTCTGCTGTGGTAAGTCACACCCCGCGCCACCACTTCAAAGTCCGACGGGGCAGCGTAGGTGTGGGAGAGCTGAGGGCTACGTCCAGGGGTGAGGCTGATTAGTGGCGTTAGGGGGGGATCGGGTGGAGGGGGTGGGGTTGGGTTTAGGAGTGCCGTGTCTGGAAAGACAGCCACGGGACAGAGGTGTGTGTCTTGACAGCAGCTGTCTCTGTATCCTTTTCTCTCTTGGTATTTCTCTTCTTTCTTTGTACCGGGTCACGGCACCAACAGAGCCCCAGCGATTTATTACACACACTGGTAATTGCTAGCTGGAAAGGTCTGTTGGATTGGAAAGTCTAACGGCTCCTAAACTAATCCAAAAAGAATGAATGTTGTCTCCATCGAAGACTCCATCGGTCTTTGATCCATATATATGTTATATAAGTTTGGTTATATTGGGTATTTAAGATTGGTAAACCTAGAATTTTGCATGTAAACTTTTTTCCCCATTATATTTTTCTCCATATAGAAAGAAATCTTAATCCCCCATCCTTAAAGAAATGGGAAAAAGCCACACTGCTCCCATTAGACCTTAATATATTGCAACGTTTCGACCAAACAAAGTCTTCATCAGGCCTGTCCAAGCCCCCGCCCAAGATTGGATGTGTACAGTCCAAGAGGAAAAAAATCATCTTTTCGTATCTCAAAATATTTTTCTATTATTTTATTAGACTATTTTTGTTTTGAACACACTTAAAGGGATCGTTGACCCATTTACTTGCACTCATGTTGTTACAAACCTGTTTTGAAGAATGTTTAGTGTTTTTTTCTATTCAATGAAAGTCAATGGGGTCCAAAACAACACTGGACTCCAATGACTATGGACAAAAATACACCAAGACATTTTTTTCTAAATATCTTTTGTGACTGAAAGAAAAGGGTGAAGTTATATTAATAATTTACTGTTTGTAGTAATATTTATAACTTTTGGTTACACTGGGTCGCCACTTGATCTGGGTCCTGAAGCAAAACCAATTGAAACCTCTGTGGTAACATATGAGATCCATCAACTGCTAAGAAACATCCATCAGCCCCTGGGCTTCATCGTTGTACATTTCAAATCTACCAAACTGTATTCAACAGCAGAGGAAGCTGATAGTTGACTAAAATGGGCCCTTGTGACATGCAGATGGATGCCTCTTGTTGTCGAATAACAAGGCCCCATTGTCCCGCTAATGTAACTCCATCGGTCTTTGATCCAATCCCATGTTGTGACGATCAGTGTGAAAATTCCCCGTCAAGAGCACGATCCACTACTTTGTCTTTTGTTATCGTGATAATCTGCCGCATTCAAATTCGACTTTGTTCTTTTGTCTCTTTGTCGGCCGAGCACAATGCAGGGTTAATTAGCAGCTCTCCGCGTTCCTCCACTGTTAATCACACTTGAAGTGTCCTCTTCAGAGTCAGCGACTCTCATCAGCGCATCACTGCAAACACGGCCGAGGTCCAGCTATTAACAAACAAACAAAATAACAAACAGAGCGTCGTTAATCCCGTCTTTAGGTGACAGAAGAATCGCATCTGTTCATGGCTGGCATTGAAATATCGTACAGTGTAACCAGGTGTGGATGAACTACTGATATTAAATCATTTCAAAACACTTTGTTGGATTGCTAAATCTGGCATTTGAGAGACAAGGTTTACATTTTTATCAGTATGTGCATTCCCTGGGATTCGAACCTGGGACCTTAGCTCGACACTCTACCAGTTAAGCTAGATGAACAAAATCAGTTTGTCAGTTACATACCATTTACCATACATACCATTTAAAATGACTGAATCAACCTAAATTCATTAGGTTACACCAACAAACGTATTTTTAGGGTGCAGGGGACTCCTTAAGGAAACAAATGCACATTTTCAATGCTAGAAATTACAATCAATTATTAATCAATCATTAAAAACCCATATTGATCATCCTTCTGAATAATTTGGGTAAGCGTGTGTATTTGATATATGATTTATATGATATGATTATATTTATGGAGTGCAGAGGCACAAGAGATTGATTACAATGTGGGTCAAATTGATTAATTTATTCAAATATACATAAAAAATGTAATTCATGCAGTGACAATGACCATATTACAGGGCAAAGTCAGTTTAGGTTGTAAAATGTCATGCGGTCCGACTCCCCAAAATGCTGCTTATATTTATGAATTAAAAATTAATATTTGTTAAAAAAAGTACTTACCTTTAAAAAATTATAGACTAACATGTAATCAAGTTGTAGGTTAAATACAACTTTTTTACTACCAGGTTACAAAAAAAATTTCTGAGTCATTAAATTGAAATGTTTTTCTTTTACTCTTATTTGTCATTGACCCATTTACATTTTATTCTCTTGACAGACATTATTATCCCATGGGAATCGAACCCACGACCTTCCTTATAACAGCCTGTCCACATAGACCAGATCCGAAAGCTTTCCTCATGTCGAATTTTCTCTCAATATTACTCTTCTTCAGAGCAAGATCTCCACGTTCCCTGGTGGTCTAATTTATGTTAAGTCACCAACCTCCCCCATGGCTGTTTTGAAACGTCTGCGAATGGAGACTGTATTGGTGCAGCCTAGCGCTGTGCCAGAGTCCCCGGTGAGATTACTCTCCACGGGAAAGAGCCACTCACTGAAACCATCTGCAAGTCCATGGGGCAGTTTGGGAAGAAAGACCAGACTTCTAAAGATCTCCACTCTCAACCCCGCTTCCCGTGCAAAGCGGGTAATTAATTCTGATTCTGAGGAAGTCAGCGGCTGTCCTTGGATCAGTGGCATGTGTAATACACGGAAACCGGTTCCTCTGGGAAAACTGCTTGTCCTGGAATGGACAATCGAGCTCTTCAATGTTTTGAAGCTAAAGGAAAATAGGTTCAGTACAATCGCCAGTTAAATGCAGTCGCCATAACATTATATGGAAGCTTGTTTTGGCCATGGAATAAACAAATAAAAATGGTAATTGTGACTTTTTATCTCTCAATTCAGACTTTTTTCTGTTTTATATCTGACAATTATAATAAAAAGTCAATTTTTTCTCGCAAAAGAAAGTTCGTATTTTGCAATTTTGACTTTATTTCTTGCCATTCCGAGTCGGAATAAAAAATGTATACCTCGCAATTCAGACTTTATAACAAACAATTCAGAATTTATATCTCACAATTCTGACTTTTTTTCCCTTGCAAATCCGAGTTTATATATAAACTCAGAATTGTGTGATATAAACTCGCAATTGGAATTTTTGGAATTAATATTTATTATTATTCAGAACAAACTCGGAATTGTGAGATATAGACTAGCAATTGAAAGAAATAAACTCAGAATTGCGAGATATAAACTCAGAATTGTGAGAAACTCGCAATTGCAGAAAATAAACTCAAAATTGAGGGAAATAAACTCAGAATTGCAAGATATAAACTCAGATGTGAGAGAAATAAACTCAGAATTGTGAGATGTATACTTCGGAATTGCAAGAAATAAACTCAGAAATGTAAGATACAAACTCGATATTGCGAGAAATAATCTCAGAATTGTAAGATATAAACTCAGAATTGTACGATATAAACCCGTAATTGCGAGAAATAAACTCAGAATTGCGAGATATAAACTCGGAATTGCGAGACAAACACGGAATTGCGAGATATAAACTCGGAATTGCGGGAAATTAACCCAGAATTGCTAGATATATACTCGGAATTGGGAAATTTAACCTCGCAATTGGAACTAATATTTATTATTATTCAGAACAAACTCAGAATAGCGAGATACAGACTAGCAGTTTAAGGAAATAAACCCAGAATTGCGAGATATAAACTCAGAATTGTGAGATATAAACTCAGAATTTTGAGAAACTCGGAATTGCAGAAAATAAACTCAGAATTGAGGAAAAAATAAACTCAGAGTCGCGAGATATAAACTCAGATGTGAGAGAAATAAACTCAGAATTGCGAGATATAAACTCGGAATTGCGAGACAAACACGGAATTGCGAGATATAAACTCGGAATTGCGGGAAATTAACCCAGAATTGCTAGATATATACTCGGAATTGGGAAATTTAACCTCGCAATTGGAACTAATATTTATTATTATTCAGAACAAACTCAGAATAGCGAGATACAGACTAGCAGTTTAAGGAAATAAACCCAGAATTGCGAGATATAAACTCAGAATTGTGAGATATAAACTCAGAATTTTGAGAAACTCGGAATTGCAGAAAATAAACTCAGAATTGAGGAAAAAATAAACTCAGAGTCGCGAGATATAAACTCAGATGTGAGAGAAATAAACTCAGAATTGTGAGATGTAAACTTCAGAATTGCAAGAAATAATCTCAGAATTGTAAGATATAAACTCGATATTGCGAGAAATAATCTCAGAATTGTAAGATATAAACTCAGAATTGTATGATATAAACTCGTAATTGCGAGAAATAAACTCAGAATTGTACGATATAAACTCGTAATTGCAAGAAATAAACTCAGAATTCCGAGATATAAACTCGAAATTGCGAGATATAAACTCGGAATTGCGGGAAATTAACCCAGAATTGCTAGATATAAACTCGGAATTGGGAGATTTAACCTCGCAATTGGAACTAATATTTATTATTATTCAAAACAAACTCAGAATTGCGAGATACAAACTAGCAATTGAAAGAAAAACCCAGAATTGCGAAGTATAAACTCAGAATTGTGAGATATAAACTCAGAATTGTGGGAAACTCGAAATTGCAGAAAATAAACTCAGAATTGCGAGATATAAGCTCAGATGTGAGAGAAATAAACTCCGAATTGTGAGATGTAAACTTCGGAATTGCTAGAAATAAACTCAGAATTGTAAGATATAAACTCGATATTGCGAGAAATAATTTCAGAATTGTAAGATATAAACTCAGAATTGTACGATATAAACCCGGAATTGTGAGAAATAAACTCAGAATTGCAAGATATAAACTCGGAATTGCAAGATATAAACACGGAATTGCGAGATATAAACTCGGAATTGCGGGAAATTAACTCAGAATTGCTAGATATAAACTCGGAATTGCGGGAAATTAACTCAGAATTGCTAGATATAAACTCGGAATTGGGAGATTTAACCTCGCAATTGGAACTAATATTTATTATTATTCAGAACAAACTCAGAATTGCGAAATAACAGACTAGCAATTTAAAGAAATAAACCCAGAATTGCGAGATATAAACTCAGAATTGTACGATATAAACCCGTAATTAAAAGAAATAATCTCAGAATTGCGAGATATAAACTCGGAATTGCGGGAAATTAACCCAGAATTGCGAGATATAAACTCGGAATTGGAACTAATATTTATTATTATTCAGAACAAACTCAGAATTACGAGATACAGACTAGCAGTTTAAAGAAATAAACTCAGAGATGAGAGAAATAAACTCAGAATTGTGAGATGTAAACTTCGGAATTGCAAGAAATAAACTCAGAATTGTAAGATATAAACTAGATATTGTGGGAAATAATCTCAGAATTGTAAGATATAAACTCAGAATTGTATGATATAAACCCGTAATTGCGAGAAATAAACTCAGAATTGCAAGATATAAACTCAGAATTGTGAGATATAAATTCGGAATTGTGGGAAATTAACCCAAAATTGCTAGATATAAACTCGGAATTGGGAGATTTAACCTGGCAATTGGAAATAATATTTATTAATATTCAGAACAAACTCAGAATTGCGAAATAACATACTAGCAATTTAAAGAAATAAACCCAGAATTGCAAGATATAAACTCAGAATTGTACGATATAAACCCGTAATTGCGAGAACTAAACTCAGAATTGTACGATATAAACCCGTAATTGCAAGAAATAATCTCAGAATTGCGAGATATAAACTCGGAATTGCGGGAAATTAACCCAGAATTGCTAAATATAAACTCGGAATTGGGAGATTTAACCTCGTAATTGGAACTAATATTTATTATTATTCAAAACAAACTCAGAATTGTGAGATACAAACTAGCAATTGAAAGAAATAAACCCAGAATTGTGAGATATGAACTCAGAATTGTGAGATATAAACTCAGAATTGTGAGATATAAACTCAGAATTGTGAGATATAAACTCAGAATTGTGAGATATAAACTCAGAATTGTGGGAAACTCGGAATTGCAGAAAATAAACTCAGAATTGCGAGATATAAGCTCAGATGTAAGAGAAATAAACTCAGAATTGCGAGATATAAACTCAGATGTGAGAGAAATAAACTCAGAATTGTAAGATATAAACTCGATATTGCGAGAAATAATCTCAGAATTTTAAGATATAAACTCAGAATTGTACGATATAAACCTGTAATTGCAAGAAATAAACTCAGAATTGCGGAAAATTAACCCAGAATTGCGAGATATAAACTCGGAATTGAAACTAATATTTATTATTATTCAGAACAAACTCAGAATTACGAGATACAGACAAGCAGTTTAAAGAAATAAACTCAGAATTGAGGGAAATAAAATCAGAATTGCGAGATATAAACTCAGATGTGAGAGAAATAAAGATAGAATTGTGAGATGTAAACTTCGGAATTGCAAGAAATAAACTCGATATTGCGGGAAATAATCTCAGAATTGTAAGATATAAACTCAGAATTGTATGATATAAACCCGTAATTGCGAGAAATAAACTCAGAATTGCAAGATATAAACTCGGAATTGGAACTAATATTTATTATTATTCAGAACAAACTCGAGATAAATTACGAGATACAGACTAGCAGTTTAAAGAAATTGTGAGATATAAATTCGGAATTGTGGGAAATTAACCCAAAATTGCTAGATATAAACTCGGAATTGGGAGATTTAACCTCGCAATTGGAATTCATATTTATTATTATTCAGAACAAACTCAGAATTGTGAGAAATAACTTACTTTCTAACCTTTATATGAAAAGTTATATCCAGTTTAACAACTTTCAAATTTGTTCTTTTTTAAATCCTCCAAAGATTTGGCCCAAGCAAAACAATGGGAGTCAAAATGAGTTTGCTGGAATCAATATTATGCCACAAATTCTGTCGATTGAACTTAACTTGTACTGTATATTCTCTTAAGGAACTTAGAAGAGTTATTTTATCAGATTGAAGCTATTTCTAAGACTACGTCAGAAGTTAGAGTGCATAAGTAGAATGCATAAGTTATTGTGAACTCTGAGTTTTTCTAGAACAGCAAGTAAAAATTACAATGAAAATAATAAAGTAGAAGGTCTATGCACATATAAAACACATTTTGCATTGTTAAATTTTTCATATTCTCCTCATGACCATAAGCCTTCGGGTAATGTGTGTTAGTTGCAGTATCTGTTTACACATGTAGATGCTAATGAAGCTTTAATAAATAAGAACTGGCGCCTTTCTGAAGTCATAAGCAATGATACGCTGCCAACACAATCCCAAAGTCACAAAGTTCTCCAAGGAGCGCTTTCCTTGCCCAATCGTAAGAAGAATGTAGGTCGTTTTAATGAATTTGCAAATGCGTAAAATGATGAAATATGATGAAATTTAGAAAAAGCGTATAGTTTTTAATAAACCATTAAAAGGAGAAATGCATTTCCGGAAGCAATTAACTTTTTGTGGACCTCATCCGTATTAATGCATGAATAATTTATCTGGAGTTTGTGGATTCTCATTTCAGTCTCTTTCTCAACTTGTGATACTGATCCGATCTTCAAAAGTCACACTTAACACCCTTCTTTTTGTAATTAGCATAAGCACAAGTTTCTGCACATTCAGTTCAGAGCTTCACCTGAGGGCGAGGCATAGCTCACAGCTCCTGTTTAGAATTGGATTGACCGGATTGACTGGATAACTGGCTTAATTGACAGTGCACAAGGCTGAATACTTCTGCTGGAGTTTTGGTGGAAATTGACCATGTATGATCTACCATTATGTACACAGAATGTAACACAATGTAAAAGGTTGATGGACCTACATCAAATGAATAACTTTTTTAAAGTCTCTAATCTGTTAGGTGTTTGAGGGGGACTGGTAAGGAAAAGTCTTTTACCACGGTTTTACTATAGTAACAATAAGTGTAGTAAAGTTATAAGGTTATATATGGTTATTTAGCAGCAATTTTGTAGAATCATTTATTTTTTCAATTTAAAGATATGTCATATTAAATTACATTCTTGTGAAATAATAAAATGCATTTGAAAACAAAATAATAATAATAATAATAATAATAATTCATTAAATAATTATAAAAAATAATTAAATAATAATAATAATTATTAATAATAAAAATAAAAATATATGGTCTGTATTTTCATTATATTATTTTCTGTGCTATTATATATATATATATTTATTTATTTTTGCGTGTTGAAAATAAATGTTTTATTTCTTTTAATAATTAGTAACAATAATAATAATAATAATAAAAATAATTCCAAAAATATTTATTTTGCATAACAATATACATCTAGGGATGTAACCAGCATTTATTTGTTTAAAAATATATTTTATATTCCTTATAATAAAACAAAATAATAAACAGGATAACTATATTTTTTCATGATGTTTCATTATTATTAATAATAATAATAATAATAATAATGATGATGATAATAATAATAATAATAATAATAATAAAAAAATGTGTATGGAAAAATTATTTCTGTAAATAAATAAAAACAAATAAAACATTTATATTATTATTAATATTATTATTATTAATAATAATAATCTAAAATAGTTATTTTTATTTTTTTACAGAACAAATACACATTTTCTCCAGGAATGTGACCTATATAAATATAAACAATACATCTAAATATATTCTTTTAAACATAAAACCACATTCCCATACACCAAACATGAATACACACATAGAAGTACAAATCTACTTATTTTTAATTACAATGACTGACTCTTAAAAAACAATGTATAGTCTGCTTTATTGAAGCCATCATGAGATCCATTGTTTACCTTTGACTAATAAGTTAAACTCTGGTTATGATCCAAGAACTATTGCTATTGAACATTTTCACAACGTGACTACAGAGCGGGCCAACACTTTCCACAGAGGACCTTCCAGTTGTCATCCAGCCAAATAAGTATGGTACTGCTGCGCCTCCTGTCCGTTAGCCAGCGCGGCCAGTGTAAATAACCATCTCAATAACAAACAGAGGAAAATGCAGGAGCCAGTGTGTCAGAGCGGGTAAGCCTGTACCGGGCCACTTTAATGATGCCGTCAATGAGGCCTATGCAACACTCTGCTAATTTCTTTTCTTTGGCTTCATTAGGTGGCACTGCAGAGGACAAATAAATCACTGGAGCAAAGTGGAAGAGAAAGAGAGAGAGAGAGGGGTCTGTTGTTTTGTCGCCCCGGGTCACCAAAGTCAAACAAAGTCACCTCTCTTGGCCCCGCCGATGACTTCCGCAAACAAAGCCAATGGTTCTATTATGGGGCAAGTGGATGTCTGGTCACCAAAAAAAAAAAAAGGTAGCAGGTAAACCTAAAAGTTCACCCAAGAAGTTTCACTCCTTACTCTCCACATATAAAACACTTTAAAACCCGTCACAACCAGGACGGCGACCGCAGCGATCTGAAGAAGGGGCTCTCGAGTACCACCATGTCCCCGCGAGGGGGGCCGCTCACTCTTTTGAGCTCTTCTCCGGCGGGGCTGTAAAGCGCTGGCCTCCGCAGGCCACAAATCAGCTCCTGAAAGCAGGCATGCATCTTCAAAGGGTGGGCTGGCCCTCTGTGATATACGGCCCCCGCCGAGAACAAGTTAGCCACGGCCAGTGTCTTTGCACCTGGGCCATTATCAGGCGACCGGGATCATCTCCTCTCACCACACATTCAAATGTACAAGTAGCAGATTAGGCTGACTCAATCTTCTTTCCCTTCTGAAGGATAGGGCGAGGGAGAAAAAGAGGGGAAAGCAGAAAGAAAGAAAACCTCCTCGGACTTCAAAAAGAGCTCTCCGCTTCTGTCCTTCTGGGAGAGTGAAAGGCCCGGGAGATGAGAACGGAGGGGGGCTTGTGTATTCAGAGAACTAATTCAGAACTGATTCCTCTAATACACTCCTGAAACACTTTTAATTGTGTTCGTTTGCATTCAAAAGGCGCGTTTGCAGCTTTTAATTGGCGAGCGCTTTGAAATAATTGAAATGTGTGACTTTGTGGGGGACAACTTAAATAGTTCTAATGTGCTTTGCTGGTAGGTGCGGGCCGCCCATTATTCCCGCGTTCTGACACTGTGGCATTTTCAAGGGGTCTTGATCTGTTCTCTAAATAAAACAGCTATAAAGGTTTGGCACGCTAGTTGCTACGCTGACCGAAACGGTAAACACTACATTATACCAAGTAATTGCAGTTAGCAATTAGCTTTAAAAAAAAGCTCTCATTGTGGCAAAGTGTTAATGACCTTTGACCAAAACTATTACTGTAAACAAAACTTTGTTGACGTTTTTTTCTTAAAGGGGAAGCGTGTCATTTCTTTTAGACTTTCAAATAGTATCTCCAATCCCAGGTTAGAGAGACAACTAATAAGAACACATTTATAAGTTTAGGGCTACAAACAGTTTCAATAATTTGACAAACACATTGGCAATCACTGTAAAAAAAAAAAAAAAAGTTACTTCCTTACATTTTTAAGGACAATCAACTTCATTTCAAGTCATTTCAACTTAAATTACATCAAACTAACTTAAAAAAATTGTTGAATCTTGCTTAACTTATTTTAATGAGTTAAAGCAATGTAAAAACATATATTGTCATCAGGGTTTAACATGAACTTTTTCACTCACCAGCCTGTCATACAGCCATCTCATCCTTTTCACCAAAAATGTGTTTTAGGTGGACAGATCAATACAGTATAAAGAACATAAAAAAAACATAGGATTTTGGAAAATAACAATGTCTTTTCTGTCAACCAAATTTTTTTAATCTTCGCTATTGCTTTAATGCAAATGAACAAGCGCGCTGTTAATTGTTGCATGACAGTGTGTTCAAGTAAGCCAGATATGCACAGATTCTGCGCAATACACTCGTAGTATTGCGCATCACGATAGTACATCACGATGACTCACAAGTTGAGTCAAACAAATCTGCTTAATCTGCGCAAATTTGGCTTACACGAACTTCCCCAGCAAAGTGAGTAATAAGTTACAAGCCAAATTGGCTAGTGATTTCACAGCGTTATCACAGATGATTTTTTTTTTTTTTTTTTTTTTGTCGGGTGTTAATTTCAAACCCTGGTTGTCATAACTTATTGATCATATAATTTTTTACAGTGCAATGGCATGTGTTTGGGGCGGAACTACAGGGGAAACCATTTAAAAAAAAATGTTCATCCAAGCAATGGAACACAGGGGAAACAGTTTGAAATCAATCACATTTGGTGAAGCTAATGGTCATGAAAGTAATATGTAGGCCATACTGTATGGATGCCTATGTATGTATGTAAATGGAAATTTTGCTTTAAAGATCTCACTGATGTAAATCGTTAATGACCTTTGACCAAAAACATGGCTTTGAAAAACAGTCTACCATTAAAACATTCTAACATTCTACCCGTTAAAGTTTTTTTTTTTTTTATTTATTTTATATTTAATGTTAAAATAATATCTCCTATCCCACCATAAAGGTATAGTTAACCCCAAAATGACAAGTGTGTCATACGCAGGTTGTTCCAAACCTGAATTTCTTTGTTCTGTTGAACAAAAAAGAATATATTTTAAGGAATGTTGGTAATCAAACAGAGAAACACATAAAGGTTTGGAACAACTTGAAGGTGCATAAATGATTACATAATTTTCATTTTTGGGTGCACTATCCCTTTAATATACAGATATGATTAAAAGTTAGTCATTTACAGGTTTATTTCCCCAAAAAGTTTAAATAACCATACAAATACTGCAATGGCAAAGCAGAACTGGCTCAAACAATAACACACTTTTGGGGTGGAACTATCTATTTGTCCGAACAATGGAAGACGGTGAGAAACCTGCTCGAAAAAAAATATTATGTCTGGAGATGCTAATGGACCAAAAATTACATACAGCTCCTTTAAATATGGTAAAGTGATCTTAGACCAACACAAACTAATAAAAACTGCACATTTCCCCCATAATTACTTTTAGAGACAGCAGGTGATACAAAGTGCAAGAGTTGCGTTTGTAAAATCCCTGTATTATGAAAGTCAAATTTTTTTCCCTCTCACCTAGACAGTAGATCAAGATTTGTTTGAACTTCAACCTCGCCTCATGTCTAGCGTTGCAAAGCCGAGCTGTGCTCACATTGGCACAGAGCTGTGAGCTGTCAATCTTCTCTCACCTCTTTTCTGCCTTCTTCTTTTAAATACTTTTATTTGTCATGGCAAGGTCTGCAGAGTGTGACAGTGTGTTGTAAATCTGTCTTATACCGGGTTACTCATCCATGTTACAGCCTTATAATGGATCCAGGTTGACGGGAGTAGAGCGAGAGGAATATTTTGGCGGGTTTAAAAAAAAAGATGGCGGCGTACACGCTGCATTATTTGATTCGTGCACTTTTTTATTTTTGAGCATATTTATGGGCATTATATCCCATTCACGTCAGTTTATCAAGTAGTCTGCTAGTTCGCGTTTCAAAGCAAATCCCTGAAAACGCTCCTTTCCCCCACAAATCGCAAGCCATTCTCTCTTGAATCATTTTAATCCTCAGGGGGCTCAAACGCTGGCTGTCATTTCATCGGCCGGTGCCAGCGCTCTGACTCAGAATAAAACCAGCGTAGCGTGAATTTCATTCTGTGGCCGCATGAGCTGCCTTGGTGAGCAGTGGGTTTGAAGAGCGAGGCGTCACGGCCCTCCCTCCGAATGCCTGCCGTCTACTCAGCAACCCTACAGTGAAAGGACCACCCACTTAGGCTTGAGAGGGGATTTCAAGCCTGCGTGCGTGTTCTGGGCTTTAGCCCTCTTTTTTGGACACTGTTTGCTGTTCGTCCGATTGTGCTCGAGGCCTTCTTCGCCCCTCAACGTCCCGCGGTTAAGCTGCCGTTTTTAAAATATTCGGTCAAAGGATGAAATGGGATGAGCGTTCATGTTTAGAGAAGTCCGAATCAGTTGAATTGGAGATAAGATGAAGTCAAGATGCGTGTTGACTTTACGAATTTGCTTCGAAGAAAATCCTGTAGTGATAATATGATAGGCTATAACTGGTCATTGAAATTGGTTTAAAAGTCAAGTCCCCTTTATTTGTATAGCTTTTACAGGGATAAACAGGAAAATAATGAACCAAACTTATTGTAATGAAGTATTAATGAGCTTCGACTAGTGTTATCATCATTACAGAATATTAAAATGAAAAAAAAAAGTTGCTGCCTTACATTTTTAAGTCCAATCAACTTGGAAGTTTAAGTAATTTCAACTTAAATTTCATTAAATTGACTTAAAATTAGTTGAATCTTGTATAATTTATAATAAAAAATTTAAAATTGCTTAACTTACTTTCATGACTTAAAGCAAAAACATATGTATTCATAACTAATTGATCAAATCATTTTTGTAAATGAAAACATTTTCCTTAACTGAAATAAAAATTAAAAACTAACTTGAAAAAGGGCCACAATTTATTTTTTGATTTTTTTTGATTTTGATATTACATAAAACATGTGAAACCTTTACAATACACCCTCATTGTCATTATATATGTATATGGGTCAATGACATGACATGCATTTTTTGTGTCCAAATTCATCATTTTCCTGAAAATAAAATAAAAAAAAGTATACAATATCTCCTTTATACAAAACCCTTTTCATTTTATTGAAACTCAATGATTTTTTGAGTTTTGGTGTTTGAAAGACTAAAAATTACACACACACACACACACACACACACACACACACACACACACACACACACACACACACACACACACACACACACACACACACACACACACACACACACACACACACACACACACACACACACACACACACACACACACACACATATGTATAGGGCATTAACTTTGGAAGTGATATGGCTGATCCTTCCAAGGAATGTATCTAGCTTTTATGTCAAATTCAATTGTCCCACTTATTTTTTCCAATTCCGGAAGTGACAGAAAACTCTTTCCTGTGACAAAAAAAAAAAAAAAAAAAGCTTTCTTTGCAATGGCAATTCAAAAACTTTTCATTGTTTATATAGCTACTTTTCCCCGCATGGCTGCCCACAGTCTCTTTTGCTCAGCACTGCCCGCCAACTCTGTGAGGTCTTGTATGTTTGGATTCCCAACTTCAGCGCTCCACCCTAACGCATTTGTCCCCAACTCCCCGTCTTCATTTACAACCTGTTTTTATCAGTGCGCCTCACAAAGCACAACAAAACAGGGGGAGGGGAGTGGCTCTTCCCCGTCGGGGCCCGACATCAACGGCAACATTGTCCGTGAAGCCCTTTCGGTATCTCCATCCCCTAGTGCAATATACAAATAATCATTTCCATATGCAGCGGAAAGGGTCACGGCATTAGCAGAGGGAGGAATGCTTTCGGAGGGAAATATTGTCCAGCGATGACACAGAAGTAATTTGGGTCTCGCTGAGTGATTCCATCAGGGCCTTTTGTCGCCTCAAAATGTTTGACCCAGGGGTCTGTGTCACCCCTGTTAATGGCCGCCAGAGTCCTGTGACAGTCGGAGAAAGTAAAACATCTCGCAACTAATAGCAGGCCTCTAGAGGCTCGGGAATAAATATTTAAGCGCTCTCGGCTTGTCCCGAATGCTAGGGGGTCTCCATGCCTTGTTTGCACATAATGCGAGTTGGAGAGCGAATATGAAAGCGTTTCGAGAAAGAAACAATCGAAAACTGTACGCTTATCAGGCGGCCCGTCTTGTAATCAACACCAAATTGGCAAACGCCATTATATGGGAATACAAACATGCTTTTAATCCACTTATGTCTCTGGCTTCCACAACTTAAAGATTTAAGTCTAAACTAAGACAGATTAGCAATGTGATCTCATTTGCGCAGTGTTGCTAAGATTACATCCATCCTTTTCCTCATTGTACACCAAATTCTGGAGACTCTCATAAGACTCCATTTCTCAAAGTAAACTTAATTAAATATAGGGGCCGTTGAGGTGGTTCGACGTGCCATGAATGATCGTCCCCGCGGACAAAGCTGTTACACAAGCCGTCGAATTATCTCTGTCAAACTTTGGCGTAATCTGACCTGATCCTCTTAAGAATATTTAAATGAAGGCATTTGCACATCAATGGCAGCCATGGCAACCTTGTGTATATTCTTCTTTGGGGCGCCTCTTTAACATACGGCTTTAGAAAAAAGCACATCTCTTCCGTCATGTTTACAAACAACAAAACAAACAATTCCCAAAAGAAAGAGCTGGAGTATTTTAAAACATCATGATGGATGGAAAGAGAAATGCGGATGATTGAAAAGGAGGGAGCTAAGCCGGAGGAGAAGAGGATCCCAGCTAAGTTTAACTTCCTCTTGGAGTTTCAGAATGTTTGATATTATCCTTCAAAGACTGCCGACTTTTCCCTGATAATTTCAGTGTTTTGGAACATATTTCAAGCATATCTGAAGTATGAGGTAAGATGGGGACGTTCAAACCCCAGCTAAAAGAGAGCAAATCTCCCTCTTGTGGCCGAACGGAGAGGCTGCAGCAAATGATTGGCCATGCAAACAAAAATATGGCCCATACCTTCTTCTCCAAATAAATATGTACCTAAAAAAATAAGCAAGTCAAAGAAACACCCCCCACGTGCCAGCCCGTTTGCATCCACCATGCACCATAAATATGGAGATGTTTGTGAAAATAATAGCACTTCCCCATGTACTTCATTTCCATACTGGGAAAACTGTTATGTATTAATATAGCTAGTGGCCTAATTGGGTTCTGGGAGAGCGGATTAATTAATTTGTGGCTAATAGGCACAAACATGAAAAAACAAACTTCTTTACTTTTTCACTCAGATAGAGCATAGCATTTTTAAGCAACTAATGTAAATTATGCAGATTGTGTTGATTATGCCGACAAGAGAGAGTTCTGTGGGAGGCATCTTAAAAGACTTACTTTTCCTGGCACCGAACCAATTGAACATTTCCATAATTAAATCATGTTTTCTTAAATTACGTTCTATTTGGCTTGAGTCCCTGTGATGTATTTATTCGGTTCATGGTGAATCTTTTCGCTATACGCCCTCCAAAAGTTGGGATATTTTGGGGATAAGTCGCAACGGAAATGCTATGTATGCATATAGGTTGCTTAGTAAGACAGTTCCCTTTGGTACACACTGTTTCTATAGGTTTGACAGGTCTCAGGATGGTCCGCGTACAAAAATAGAGCCAAGGCGATGCCCATCAGCACAAAATATGCCCAATCAGCAAAATCCCAATTAGCAAAATGGCGATTCAATGTCACCTTGCCATTTTCAGGAGAACATTTTTATTGAAGAAAGATTTAAATACCTACACAAGCTTCGCCAAGAGGCGAGTAAAGTGTGTCAGACCCAAAAGTCGCAATCAGGGGCGTTTTTTTACTTATTTGGTTGCAAAAGCAGCCCAAGCATTTTACAGATAAACCTATTAAATATTAATACCGACTAATGACAGTCTCTGTCAATGTGCATAGAGTTGCATTTTCGGCCTCTGAACCCTCCATGGTCTCCATCCAGCATCTCTCTCTCTCTCTCTGGGCCGTAAATCAGCACGTCTCTTCACATGTGATAA
Organism: Scardinius erythrophthalmus; assembly: GCF_964197995.2. Classification (NCBI taxonomy): domain Eukaryota; kingdom Metazoa; phylum Chordata; class Actinopteri; order Cypriniformes; family Leuciscidae; genus Scardinius; species Scardinius erythrophthalmus. The sequence goes on from NC_138244.1 coordinate 18,231,861, forward strand.
TTCTCCAAAGTTAAACAGCCATAAAAGCCTAAGGAACTCTGACCTTCACCATCTAACTAAGCAAGAAAAGCCAATGATGTGTACCGGTCCGGAGTCACGCTGCTTGCGTTATGATAAACTACGGGCCCCGCGGTTGCTAAAAAATAACAGTATGTCTTCGTTGACATATATAGGGCCGGCAATTCAAAGCGATCCCAATTTATTTAGCACTAAAATATTTTATTGTTGGCCATAAAGCATATGGTAGAGGGGAGAGGGGAAGGACGAGGATGTCTTGACAGCAGGGCTCCTCCGGCTGTATTGTTCACCTCCGAGGAGAAACTGTCCAAACTTATAAAGGCCTCTCAGAGTGTCAGTCAGCCTGACAGTTCAACTGCAGTGTTGCAGGAGTCCTGCTTTTCTTTTGAAGGTGAGGATTACAGAGACTATACCATTTTGTGATCAAAATTATTTGATGAACAAAACTGTGATAAAAATAACATAATGCAGTACTACTCGGCCTGTGCACAGTTTTTTTTGCACAGTTTTTAACACAACATTATTTATCATAATGACTTTTAAAGGTTCTGTATGAACATAAAATTTGTGTTAATTGTTCAATTATATAAAAATACATATATTATAAAAAATATTATGTTATATTACAAAAATTACACACAAACGCACACACACAAATATATAATACGTACATTTAAACAATGCGATAGCTAGATAGATAGATAGATAGACAGAGACAGACAGACCATTGTTTTAATGTAAAAAATATATTGTTTTAATGTAATTAATAATAATATATTTAATATTTAATAATAATAACAAACACGCACACACACAAACACACACACACACACACACACACACACACACACACACACACACACACACACACAGTATATAGATATTGCATTGTTTTAAAGTAAAATATTAAAATTATTATGTTTAATAATAATAAATAAATGTAATCAGCATTTTATTTACAAAAATTTAATTATATATTAATAAGGTTACATTTTTATAATATTTTATCACCTTGGTTATTGCAAAATTATAATTATATATATATATATATACACACACTGTGTATATATATATATTATTGCATATATAAAGCATTGTAGTATAAAATATTTAATATTATATATAATAATACAATTGATTATATTATAACAATGTTTATGTAATATAATTAATATATAATATTTCATAATCTTGGTCAAATAAATAAATAAATAAACACATACATACATACGTATACATACATACAGTAAAATGATTGTTCATTGCTAGTTAACTAGTGTTACTTTCACTACCTTGTTGTAAATTGTGTCAAAAAAAAAATGCTTAGCAGAAATACAAATTTGTGTACAAAAAAAGTTGCTGACAAAATAAATAGGTTTAGCATGCACAACAATGAGCACATTGCTAATCAGCATTATATAGCTGCATTCATGCATATTATCTTCATTGAGTGCCAATGTAAACACAATCCACTAAACAGTCAGTTATACTGATCACACTGAGTTCCCAGTGCCGAGCCTCTCCATTATAGTGCGGGGTCATTAACAATCCCATAATGCATGCAGACTGAGAGGAAATAAGCCCTGACTGCATCCTCTGCCATCTCTGCCCTTCACAGCTGTCATGGCAAGATCATAAACTGCATTTATAACAATCTGGCTTTAGGGTGAAAGTGAAGCGACCCCCCTCGCCTTACAGTACAGCTTCCATTCAGACTACAGAAGTCACACGTTTATCAAGCCACTGGCTTATTCGTTTTTCCTTTAGAAAAAAGCATTGAATCATGCAATTCTGACTTAAGAAGTCACACAAATGCAGCCAATTTTAATTAATTAATTCCTGTATTATTTATTGTCAGTGCTGTTACTCACTTCACATGACTGCTTGACCTGAATGTATTTTCCAAACCCACTGAGCACATTGTCGGTTTCATTTGATTGATTAATTAATTAATCACGGAAATGACCAGAATGCTTTTAGAAGGGATGCTCAGCACATTCCCACATTTATTTGCGAGCATTTACATAACGCATACAGCACCGGGCTGAAACAACGCATCCCCTCCTAACAAGAATTTAAGAATTTAAACTCACCGGAGAGAGAATATCTTCTAGGTACATCGTTAATCATAATTAAGCAAAGTGTGACAGCAGCTTAGAGGCCCTTTTTACTGAACCACCCCCTCTCGTCCTAAAGGAATACGGTCTCATATCTCCATTCACGTGGATCAGGTGAAAAAAAAAAAAAAAACAGAAGGTGTATAATATGATGAGTTTTTGCACTATTATGCCGTTTGGCCTTGTATTAAGGCAGATCATCAAGAGTTTTGACCTCTTGTAGTGGAGAGCCCAAAGGCTTCTGGGATGCCGGTCCCTCTAAGTTATCTGTCTGCTTTGCAGATCTATGACTGTTCTTTGCACAGGGCTAAATACCATTTAATTTAGCTGTGCTCCCATATTCATCTTCAGCTGGTGATTTATGGACTTTGTATGACTCTGTGTTATTAATAAAGGTTCCCATAATAATAAAACCATGAAAAAGCCACCAGCACAATGTTAAGCTGAAAAGGTGGTTGCTAGGGTGTTTCTATTGAGTTTCTAGCAACAAGGCTCATTTGAATAACGATTCTCCATGTATATATTGTTTCCAAAAACATAGATACAATTCACTGAATTTTTCCAAAATGAAATGAACACTAGCCAGTGCGGGTCCTAGATTTCTGGAGTTAATAAAGGCCTTCTGAAGTGAAGCGATACGTTCGTGTAAGAAAAATATCCATATGTAAAACTTTATAGACTAAAATAACCAGCTTTCGGCAGACGGCCGTATGCAAGTCGACTTACGCCAAAAGAGTAACGTGTAATGTGTATGACGTAGGATGAAGGAGTAGCGTAAGCTTTGACTCCTCTCACGGTTCAAACAAACAGGGCTGGGCAACCGCGTTCGTCATTACGTTATGCGTCAAGTTCAAGGGTTACTCCATAGATATCATATAAAGGCTAGATGTCTTAAGGCGGAGTCACTTCCGGCATCACCGGCGGCCATCTTACCACAGGGCTCTGTGAATTAAGGTGAGTGATCAGCACGCACACAAATCCTCTTATCTCGGTGAAATCTTGACGGATTTACAAACGGTTTGGTTTCTTACAAACGTCATTACCGTGGCTATAATTCTTTCATACGGAAGTCCATTTGTATAATTTTTCATATGTATGCAGTTTCATAGCTACATTTCTGACGTTTATAACAAACCAAACCGTTTGAAAATCGGTAGAAAATTGAGCAAGTTATGGTTATTTAAAAGTACATGCACCATGTTACGAGTGAGCGAGCACCCTGTGGTAAGATGGCCGCCGTGTGCGGACGTCGACCCCCATTGGCCAGCAGCGCGGACGAGACATCTAGCCTTTATATGATATCTATAGGTTACTCTTACTCTTAAGGGTACTCTCTGCTGGAACTATCCCTCTAAGGGGAAGTTTACATGGCAACGATGTAATTTTTTTTTTTTTTACCCATCTCATTTTTCACGTAGCCTACAGACGACAATGGTCAAAATAATCCCTGTTTACACGGATCCGCGAAAACGACTAATACGCTGTACTATTAATGCCAGGCCAGTAGGTGGCGATGTCACTTTGTAAAGAATACGTAATACATATGCAAATGACATCACCGTTTTTCCTAAATTCACGTTTTTGTACTTTACCCTGCATGAGACAATAACAGTATTCTTTTCAAAAACCTGCACTTCGAAACCCGTAAAAAAAAAAAAAAAAAACTTTTCTCCACTTTTCAGGCCCCCAAAATGCTTTGTTGTGTAAATTTACACAACAAAGCATTTTGGGGGCCTGAAAAAGCAAACTTATGAAAACGGGTTTCGAAGTGCAGGTTTTTGAATAAGAATACCGTTATTGTCTCATGCAGGGTAAAGTACAAAAACGCGAATTTAGGAAAAATGGTGACGTCATTTGAACAAAACGCATTAAAACAAATTCTGTTTTTAGTTAAAGTGTTTTTTAGTTAGTGTTGTGTAAATGGCCCCTAAAGTTACTAAAATTATTCAGTGAAGACCAATGATTTTTTTTCTAATTTTCTTTTGTTGTTTGATTAACATTAAATGCAGTGACAGCTGCAGGTTTATAGGCTTAAAACCGAATGCACAGATCTAATATACTGACAAGCATTAAATTACTTTCCTATCTGTTCATGTTCACTTAAGATATAACTGACTGCGTTTAAATGAGAACTCGCAAGATGGACATTTTTCTGTGTGTATTTGTCCATTTAAGCATACTCCCTAAGCCCAAAGTAACCTATACTTGTCCGTGCTTCGCTTCATCTAGGATTGTGCACACAGAAAATGGAGTCTCTTTCGCAGTTCAATGCGCTTTTATCTTTCTCTTTTTATATCGAGCACGTCCAACAGGAGGCTGTATATTAAGACATCATGTTACATGATTTGATTTATTTGGATGTTACATAGGAAGGGCAACAAGTGCTTTAAAGAAAAGGAACGAAATGCGGCATCATGTTTTCACTATTGTTGGAAGCCTAAATCAAAAACGAAACAAACATTTAATTGATCACACAGCCCTAGTCATTAAATCATCTTTGAGGCCCTACACAACTTGCGTACTTTGCTTATAGGGAGGACTGGCACTGACACTAGCTGTTGTAAAACACCAACAACTTTCATCCCTTTCCACAAAAATGATGATTACAGAGGCAGATTATTGATTAAAGACTATGTTATGACCTCAAAACACTTTTACCATATATTTGTAAACTAAAACATTAAAACATATAACATATAATAAAACATTGTAAACTAATCACATCACCAGGTCCATATGGCTTTTCTGACATAGTAAACTTGCGCGGAAGTTCACCTGGTACATTATTGTATTTGCGATGCGGAGCGCTCGGCGGAGTCCCATGAAACATGAGTGACAATAAAAGAGCTCAAAGACTAAAGCTAAGCTTTAACATTTTAGCAAGCTAAAATGGCATGGTTACTTCAGCGAATGCATTTTTATCTTACATTAACACATCAGTTATTGTGTAAGTGTAAAGTGGGGTTTGGTACGTTATTTTTAAACGTAACCTTTTAGCGCCACTCACCGGACATTTAACTTCCGAACTACTACGATATGTACAGCCAATGTAAAAAACTTTTGCCAGTTTTAGGTTAATCTGTTTTGGATAAAACGGAACACACTCACTGGACATTTCACATTAAAATTGCCACCTAACATGCATATGTCACGGTTCATCGATCCGTGTGTTCATTTTGTGTATCTGTTGGTTGTTGTGGGTGTGGGGTCTGAGTGTGTAGTGCTTTGTTGCTTAGTAACCAGCTGATCACTTAATCAGCCCGCAGCTGCAGCTAGTTACTTCTGTTGTTAGCTGCCTATATCTAGCGGGAGTGATTATTGCTTGGTGTCGGTTCGTCACTCTTGTCTGTGCTCTCTTACCCAGTTCCGGTGCCTGAGTTTCCTTACGGAGTTATTTCCTCGATCTCGTCTGCGTTTCCAGACTTCTGGAGATCGTTTGAAGTTCTCCTCATCCAGTTCCAGTTTGGCATCCGCGCTGGGTTTATTCATATCACTCATCCTCTCCTGAGAATTTGTATCCTGGTCGCCTGCCTGCTATACGTGGTGTTTTGAGTATTATCCCTGTTTCAAACTGTCTTCAATAAACTGCTTGCTTGCATTTGGATCTACGACTCTCATGCATTTATGTTAATCAGTTCAATTTAATTGAAGTTGAAATTACTTAAACATTCAAGTTGATTGTCTTTAAAATTTAAGGCATTAACTTTTTGCTAGGTGGTAACTTACTAGTCCAAAAAAAAAATTCTGGTCTACCTCTACTGCTGAAAAAAAAAACCTGCACTTAACCCTGGTTAGTTTTAGCTGGTGTAAACTGGTCTTAAATGGTCTCCTGATTTAGCTGAGGGGCCAGTTGGTCTCATATAGCCTGACCTGCTGAGAAAAGTCAAAAACCCTTCTAAAACAAGCCAACAGACCAACCTGTCCCATCTGGGAGACCAGCTAAGACCAGCAAACCAGATTTGGCTGGTTTATGGTTTTTTTTTATCAGCAGGGTATATAGGCTCAGGTCTCGGGTTTTCAATATAGTACATATTTATGTGCATTTCATTTAGTGTGTTAGGATTCGCAATCATATTTACAAGAGGACTTGAAGATTTGTTTACGTGGGGTTATGTTTAACCTGTATTCCAGGCTGTGGAGGAAGATAAATTAGTCAGTGTACCATTCCCCCATCATGTGGTCTCTCTAGGGAGTTCCCCCCCTCCTTCTCATCTTCCTACCACTGATAGACTCGGTAAACAACACATGGATAAACAACCCGAATGATATGTCTTTAAATCCTATTAATCTTCTTTTGTCATAGTTCCCACTCGCTTCGAAAGTGCTATCAATGCTGTACAGTTTAAGTGCTGTCTTTTGGGGGAAATGGACATGAAAAAAGGCCCTGACTGTTAAAAAATATGGTGCAAAATGACTCTATGTCAGTGGTTCCCAATTCCAGTCCTCGTGACCCACTGCTCTACACATTTTGTATGTCTCCCTTATTTAACACACCTGAACCAGATCATCAGCTCATTAGGAGAGACTTCATGAACTGAACTGATTGTGTCAGATAAGAGAGACATACAAAATGTGCAGAGCAGTGGGTCACGAGGACTGGAATTGGGAACCACTGCTCTATGTGACTTACACGTTTCGCAACACGTTTCGCGACACATTCAAAGTGAATGTACAGTGAGTGGTGCTAAGTGTGCGTTCGGTTTTCTCTGAAACAGATTAACATGAATTTAGCAACATATATTGTTACTTTTTTTAACGTACCAATTACACTAAATTCTACCCTAAACCTAACCGATAGTGTTAACAAAAACAAAGTGAAGGGAAAACACGCATTTGCCGAAGAAACCATTTTAGCTTGCTTCTACAAGTATTGAGCTCTTTTATTGAGTGTTGTGGCCATGTTTCCCATGTTTCATGGGATTTGTAACTGATCATCTAAGTGCAATGCTGTACAAGGTGAGCTATAGTGCAAAAGCCATACATATAGAGCTGGTTATGTGATCAAAATATGAAAATGTATCCATTTACAAATCATGCACTTTGGTAAAAGTAAGAAACAATGTGAAAACAAGTCTTTGTTAATCGATAATCTGCCCCGGTAATCATAATTTGTGTGAAAGGAAATAAAGTTGTTGGTGTTTTACTGCCACTACTGTTCATTTCAGTTGGAAACTGCTGTGAATTGTACATGTGGTGA